>NC_138310.1:82769983-83089983 GCF_965601325.2 Salmo salar
TATTATCTATCCTTTACCCCTACCTACAGTATACTGCTGTTACTGTCTATTATCTATCCTTTACCCCTACCTACAGTATACTGCTGTTACTGTCTATTATCTATCCTTTACCCCTACCTACAGTATACTGCTGTTACTGTCTATTATCTATCCTTTACCCCTACCTACAGTATACTGCTGTTACTGTCTATTATCTATCCTTTACCCCTACCTACAGTATACTGCTGTTACTGTCTATTATCTATCCATTACCCCTACCTACAGTATACTGCTGTTACTGTCTATTATCTATCCTTTACCCCTACCTACAGTATACTGCTGTTACTGTCTATTATCTATCCTTTAACCCTACCTACAGTATACTGCTGTTACTGTCTATTATCTATCCTTTACCCCTACCTACAGTATACTGCTGTTACTGTCTATTATCTATCCTTTACCCCTACCTACAGTATACTGCTGTTACTGTCTATTATCTATCCTTTACCCCTACCTACAGTATACTGCTGTTATGGTCTATTATCTATCCTTTACCCCTACCTACAGTATACTGCTGCTACTGTCTATTATCTATCCTTTACCCCTACCTACAGTATACTGCTGTTACTGTCTATTATCTATCCTTTACCACTACCTACAGTATACTGCTGTTACTGTCTATTATCTATCCTTTACCCCTACCTACAGTATACTGCTGTTACTGTCTATTATCTATCCTTTACCACTACCTACAGTATACTGCTGTTACTGTCTATTATCTATCCTTTACCCCTACCTACAGTATACTGCTGCTACTGTCTATTATCTATCCTTTACCCCTACCTACAGTATACTGCTGCTACTGTCTATTATCTATCCTTTACCCCTACCTACAGTATACTGCTGCTACTGTCTATTATCTATCCTTTACCCCTACCTACAGTATACTGCTGCTACTGTCTATTATCTATCCTTTACCCCTACCTACAGTATACTGCTGCTACTGTCTATTATCTATCCTTTACCCCTACCTACAGTATACTGCTGTTACTGTCTATTATCTATCCTTTACCCCTACCTACAGTATACTGCTGTTACTGTCTATTATCTATCCTTTACACCTACCTACAGTATACTGCTGTTACTGTCTATTATCTATCCTTTACCCCTACCTACAGTATACTGCTGTTACTGTCTATTATCTATCCTTTACCCCTACCTACAGTATACTGCTGTTACTGTCTATTATCTATCCTTTACCCCTACCTACAGTATACTGCTGTTACTGTCTATTATCTATCCTTTACCCCTACCTACAGTATACTGCTGTTACTGTCTATTATCTATCCTTTACCCCTACCTACAGTATACTGCTGTTACTGTCTATTATCTATCCTTTACCCCTACCTACAGTATACTGCTGTTACTGTCTATTATCTATCCTTTACCCCTACCTACAGTATACTGCTGTTACTGTCTATTATCTATCCTTTAACCCTACCTACAGTATACTGCTGTTACTGTCTATTATCTATCCTTTACCCCTACCTACAGTATACTGCTGTTACTGTCTATTATCTATCCTTTACCCCTACCTACAGTATACTGCTGTTACTGTCTATTATCTATCCTTTACCCCTACCTACAGTATACTGCTGTTACTGGTCTATTATCTATCCTTTACCCCTACCTACAGTATACTGCTGCTACTGTCTATTATCTATCCTTTACCCTACCTACAGTATACTGCTGCTACTGTCTATTATCTATCCTTTACCCCTACCTACAGTATACTGCTGCTACTGTCTATTATCTATCCTTTACCCCTACCTACAGTATACTGCTGCTACTGTCTATTATCTATCCTTTACCCCTACCTACAGTATACTGCTGCTACTGTCTATTATCTATCCTTTACCCCTACCTACAGTATACTGCTGCTACTGTCTATTATCTATCCTTTACCCCTACCTACAGTATACTGCTGCTACTGTCTATTATCTATCCTTTACCCCTACCTACAGTATACTGCTGTTACTGTCTATTATCTATCCTTTACCCCTACCTACAGTATACTGCTGTTACTGTCTATTATCTATCCTTTACCCCTACCTACAGTATACTGCTGTTACTGTCTATTATCTATCCTTTACCCCTACCTACAGTATACTGCTGTTACTGTCTATTATCTATCCTTTACCCCTACCTACAGTATACTGCTGTTACTGTCTATTATCTATCCTTTACCCCTAACTACAGTATACTGCTGTTACTGTCTATTATCTATCCTTTACCCCTACCTACAGTATACTGCTGCTACTGTCTATTGTCTATCCTTTACCCCTACCTACAGTATACTGCTGTTACTGTCTATTATCTATCCTTTACCCCTACCTACAGTATACTGCTGTTACTGTCTATTATCTATCCTTTACCCCTACCTACAGTATACTGCTGTTACTGTCTATTATCTATCCTTTACCCCTACCTACAGTATACTGCTGTTACTGTCTATTATCTATCCTTTACCCCTACCTACAGTATACTGCTGTTACTGTCTATTATCTATCCTTTACCCCTACCTACAGTATACTGCTGTTACTGTCTATTATCTATCCTTTACCCCTACCTACAGTATACTGCTGTTACTGTCTATTATCTATCCTTTACCCCTACCTAGAGTATACTGCTGTTACTGTCTATTATCTATCCTTTACTCCTACCTAGAGTATACTGCTGTTACTGTCTATTATCTATCCTTTACCCCTACCTAGAGTATACTGCTGTTACTGTCTATTATCTATCCTTTACCCCTACCTACAGTATACTGCTGTTACTGTCTATTATCTATCCTTTACCCCTACCTAGAGTATACTGCTGTTACTGTCTATTATCTATCCTTTACCCCTACCTACAGTATACTGCTGTTACTGTCTATTATCTATCCTTTACCCCTACCTACAGTATACTGCTGTTACTGTCTATTATCTATCCTTTACCACTACCTACAGTATACTGCTGTTACTGTCTATTATCTATCCTTTACCCCTACCTACAGTATACTGCTGTTACTGTCTATTATCTATCCTTTACCCCTACCTACAGTATACTGCTGTTACTGTCTATTATCTATCCTTTACCCCTACCTACAGTATACTGCTGTTACTGTCTATTATCTATCCTTTACCCCTACCTAGAGTATACTGCTGTTACTGTCTATTATCTATCCTTTACCCCTACCTACAGTATACTGCTGTTACTGTCTATTATCTATCCTTTACCCCTACCTACAGTATACTGCTGCTACTGTCTATTATCTATCCTTTACCCCTACCTACAGTATACTGCTGTTACTGTCTGTTATCTATCCTTTACCCCTACCTACAGTATACTGCTGCTACTGTCTATTATCTATCCTTTACCCCTACCTACAGTATACTGCTGTTACTGTCTATTATCTATCCTTTACCCCTACCTAGAGTATACTGCTGTTACTGTCTATTATCTATCCTTTACCCCTACCTACAGTATACTGCTGTTACTGTCTATTATCTATCCTTTACCCCTACCTACAGTATACTGCTGCTACTGTCTATTATCTATCCTTTACCCCTACCTACAGTATACTGCTGTTACTGTCTATTATCTATCCTTTACCCCTACCTACAGTATACTGCTGCTACTGTCTATTATCTATCCTTTACCCCTACCTACAGTATACTGCTGTTACTGTCTGTTATCTATCCTTTACCCCTACCTACAGTATACTGCTGTTACTGTCTATTATCTATCCTTTACCCCTACCTACAGTATACTGCTGTTACTGTCTATTATCTATCCTTTACCCCTACCTACAGTATACTGCTGTTACTGTCTATTATCTATCCTTTACCCCTACCTACAGTATACTGCTGTTACTGTCTATTATCTATCCTTTACCCCTACCTACAGTATACTGCTGTTACTGTCTATTATCTATCCTTTACCCCTACCTACAGTATACTGCTGTTACTGTCTATTATCTATCCTTTACCCCTACCTACAGTATACTGCTGTTACTGTCTATTATCTATCCTTTACCCCTACCTACAGTATACTGCTGTTACTGTCTATTATCTATCCTTTACCCCTACCTACAGTATACTGCTGTTAGTGTCTATTATCTATCCTTTACCCCTACCTACAGTATACTGCTGTTACTGTCTATTATCTATCCTTTACCCCTACCTACAGTATACTGCTGTTACTGTCTATTATCTATCCTTTACCCCTACCTACAGTACACTGCTGTTACTGTCTATTATCTATCCTTTACCCCTACCTACAGTATACTGCTGTTACTGTCTATTATCTATCCTTTACCCCTACCTACAGTATACTGCTGTTACTGTCTATTATCTATCCTTTACCCCTACCTACAGTATACTGCTGTTACTGTCTATTATCTATCCTTTACCCCTACCTACAGTATACTGCTGTTACTGTCTATTATCTATCCTTTACCCCTACCTACAGTATACTGCTGTTACTGTCTATTATCTATCCTTTACCCCTACCTACAGTATACTGCTGTTACTGTCTATTATCTATCCTTTACCACTACCTACAGTATACTGCTGTTACTGTCTATTATCTATCCTTTACCCCTACCTACAGTATACTGCTGCTACTGTCTATTATCTATCCTTTACCCCTACCTACAGTATACTGCTGCTACTGTCTATTATCTATCCTTTACCCCTACCTACAGTATACTGCTGCTACTGTCTATTATCTATCCTTTACCCCTACCTACAGTATACTGCTGCTACTGTCTATTATCTATCCTTTACCCCTACCTACAGTATACTGCTGTTACTGTCTATTATCTATCCTTTACCCCTACCTACAGTATACTGCTGCTACTGTCTATTATCTATCCTTTACCCCTACCTACAGTATACTGCTGCTACTGTCTATTATCTATCCTTTACCCCTACCTACAGTATACTGCTGTTACTGTCTATTATCTATCCTTTACCCCTACCTACAGTATACTGCTGTTACTGTCTATTATCTATCCTTTACCCCTACCTACAGTATACTGCTGTTACTGTCTATTATCTATCCTTTACCCCTACCTACAGTATACTGCTGCTACTGTCTATTATCTATCCTTTACCCCTACCTACAGTATACTGCTGTTACTGTCTATTATCTATCCTTTACCCCTACCTACAGTATACTGCTGCTACTGTCTATTATCTATCCTTTACCCCTACCTACAGTATACTGCTGCTACTGTCTATTATCTATCCTTTACCCCTACCTACAGTATACTGCTGCTACTGTCTATTATCTATCCTTTACCCCTACCTACAGTATACTGCTGTTACTGTCTATTATCTATCCTTTACCCCTACCTACAGTATACTGCTGTTACTGTCTATTATCTATCCTTTACCCCTACCTACAGTATACTGCTGTTACTGTCTATTATCTATCCTTTACCCCTACCTACAGTATACTGCTGTTACTGTCTATTATCTATCCTTTACCCCTACCTACAGTATACTGCTGTTACTGTCTATTATCTATCCTTTACCCCTACCTACAGTATACTGCTGTTACTGTCTATTATCTATCCTTTACCCCTACCTACAGTATACTGCTGTTACTGTCTATTATATATCCATTACCCCTACCTACAGTATACTGCTGTTACTGTCTATTATCTATCCTTTACCCCTACCTACAGTATACTGCTGTTACTGTCTATTATCTATCCTTTACCCCTACCTACAGTATACTGCTGTTACTGTCTATTATCTATCCTTTACCCCTACCTACAGTATACTGCTGTTACTGTCTATTATCTATCCTTTACCCCTACCTACAGTATACTGCTGTTACTGTCTATTATCTATCCTTTACCCCTACCTACAGTATACTGCTGTTACTGTCTATTATCTATCCTTTACCCCTACCTACAGTATACTGCTGTTACTGTCTATTATCTATCCTTTACCCCTACCTACAGTATACTGCTGTTACTGTCTATTATCTATCCTTTACCCCTACCTACAGTATACTGCTGTTACTGTCTATTATCTATCCTTTACCCCTACCTACAGTATACTGCTGTTACTGTCTATTATCTATCCTTTACCCCTACCTACAGTATACTGCTGTTACTGTCTATTATCTATCCTTTACCCCTACCTACAGTATACTGCTGCTTACTGTCTATTATCTATCCTTTACCCCTACCTACAGTATACTGCTGCTACTGTCTATTATCTATCCTTTACCCCTACCTACAGTATACTGCTGCTACTGTCTATTATCTATCCTTTACCCCTACCTACAGTATACTGCTGCTACTGTCTATTATCTATCCTTTACCCCTACCTACAGTATACTGCTGCTACTGTCTATTATCTATCCTTTACCCCTACCTACAGTATACTGCTGCTACTGTCTATTATCTATCCTTTACCCCTACCTACAGTATACTGCTGCTACTGTCTATTATCTATCCTTTACCCCTACCTACAGTATACTGCTGCTACTGTCTATTATCTATCCTTTACCCCTACCTACAGTATACTGCTGTTACTGTCTATTATCTATCCTTTACCCCTACCTACAGTATACTGCTGTTACTGTCTATTATCTATCCTTTACCCCTACCTACAGTATACTGCTGTTACTGTCTATTATCTATCCTTTACCCCTACCTACAGTATACTGCTGTTACTGTCTATTATCTATCCTTTACCCCTACCTACAGTATACTGCTGTTACTGTCTATTATCTATCCTTTACCCCTACCTACAGTATACTGCTGTTACTGTCTATTATCTATCCTTTACCCCTACCTACAGTATACTGCTGTTACTGTCTATTATCTATCCTTTACCCCTACCTACAGTATACTGCTGCTACTGTCTATTGTCTATCCTTTACCCCTACCTACAGTATACTGCTGTTACTGTCTATTATCTATCCTTTACCCCTACCTACAGTATACTGCTGTTACTGTCTATTATCTATCCTTTACCCCTACCTACAGTATACTGCTGTTACTGTCTATTATCTATCCTTTACCCCTACCTACAGTATACTGCTGTTACTGTCTATTATCTATCCTTTACCCCTACCTACAGTATACTGCTGTTACTGTCTATTATCTATCCTTTACCCCTACCTACAGTATACTGCTGTTACTGTCTATTATCTATCCTTTACCCCTACCTACAGTATACTGCTGTTACTGTCTATTATCTATCCTTTACCCCTACCTACAGTATACTGCTGTTACTGTCTATTATCTATCCTTTACCCCTACCTACAGTATACTGCTGTTACTGTCTATTATCTATCCTTTACCCCTACCTACAGTATACTGCTGTTACTGTCTATTATCTATCCTTTACCCCTACCTACAGTATACTGCTGTTACTGTCTATTATCTATCCTTTACCCCTACCTACAGTATACTGCTGTTACTGTCTATTATCTATCCTTTACCCCTACCTACAGTATACTGCTGTTACTGTCTATTATCTATCCTTTACCCCTACCTACAGTATACTGCTGTTACTGTCTATTATCTATCCTTTACCCCTACCTACAGTATACTGCTGTTACTGTCTATTATCTATCCTTTACCCCTACCTACAGTATACTGCTGTTACTGTCTATTATCTATCCTTTACCCCTACCTACAGTATACTGCTGTTACTGTCTATTATCTATCCTTTACCCCTACCTACAGTATACTGCTGCTACTGTCTATTATCTATCCTTTACCCCTACCTACAGTATACTGCTGCTACTGTCTATTATCTATCCTTTACCCCTACCTACAGTATACTGCTGCTACTGTCTATTATCTATCCTTTACCCCTACCTACAGTATACTGCTGCTACTGTCTATTATCTATCCTTTACCCCTACCTACAGTATACTGCTGCTACTGTCTATTATCTATCCTTTACCCCTACCTACAGTATACTGCTGTTACTGTCTATTATCTATCCTTTACCCCTACCTACAGTATACTGCTGTTACTGTCTATTATCTATCCTTTACCCCTACCTACAGTATACTGCTGTTACTGTCTATTATCTATCCTTTACCCCTACCTACAGTATACTGCTGTTACTGTCTATTATCTATCCTTTACCCCTACCTACAGTATACTGCTGTTACTGTCTATTATCTATCCTTTACCCCTACCTACAGTATACTGCTGTTACTGTCTATTATCTATCCTTTACCCCTACCTACAGTATACTGCTGTTACTGTCTATTATCTATCCTTTACCCCTACCTACAGTATACTGCTGTTACTGTCTATTATCTATCCTTTACCCCTACCTACAGTATACTGCTGTTACTGTCTATTATCTATCCTTTACCCCTACCTACAGTATACTGCTGTTACTGTCTATTATCTATCCTTTACCCCTACCTACAGTATACTGCTGTTACTGTCTATTATCTATCCTTTACCCCTACCTACAGTATACTGCTGTTACTGTCTATTATCTATCCTTTACCCCTACCTACAGTATACTGCTGTTACTGTCTATTATCTATCCTTTACCCCTACCTACAGTATACTGCTGTTACTGTCTATTATCTATCCTTTACCCCTACCTACAGTATACTGCTGTTACTGTCTATTATCTATCCTTTACCCCTACCTACAGTATACTGCTGTTACTGTCTATTATCTATCCTTTACCCCTACCTACAGTATACTGCTGTTACTGTCTATTATCTATCCTTTACCCCTACCTACAGTATACTGCTGTTACTGTCTATTATCTATCCTTTACCCCTACCTACAGTATACTGCTGTTACTGTCTATTATCTATCCTTTACCCCTACCTACAGTATACTGCTGTTACTGTCTATTATCTATCCTTTACCCCTACCTACAGTATACTGCTGTTACTGTCTATTATCTATCCTTTACCCCTACCTACAGTATACTGCTGTTACTGTCTATTATCTATCCTTTACCCCTACCTACAGTATACTGCTGCTACTGTCTATTATCTATCCTTTACCCCTACCTACAGTATACTGCTGCTACTGTCTATTATCTATCCTTTACCCCTACCTACAGTATACTGCTGCTACTGTCTATTATCTATCCTTTACCCCTACCTACAGTATACTGCTGCTACTGTCTATTATCTATCCTTTACCCCTACCTACAGTATACTGCTGCTACTGTCTATTATCTATCCTTTACCCCTACCTACAGTATACTGCTGCTACTGTCTATTATCTATCCTTTACCCCTACCTACAGTATACTGCTGCTACTGTCTATTATCTATCCTTTACCCCTACCTACAGTATACTGCTGTTACTGTCTATTATCTATCCTTTACCCCTACCTACAGTATACTGCTGTTACTGTCTATTATCTATCCTTTACCCCTACCTACAGTATACTGCTGTTACTGTCTATTATCTATCCTTTACCCCTACCTACAGTATACTGCTGTTACTGTCTATTATCTATCCTTTACCCCTACCTACAGTATACTGCTGTTACTGTCTATTATCTATCCTTTACCCCTACCTACAGTATACTGCTGTTACTGTCTATTATCTATCCTTTACCCCTACCTACAGTATACTGCTGTTACTGTCTATTATCTATCCTTTACCCCTACCTACAGTATACTGCTGTTACTGTCTATTATCTATCCTTTACCCCTACCTACAGTATACTGCTGTTACTGTCTATTATCTATCCTTTACCCCTACCTACAGTATACTGCTGTTACTGTCTATTATCTATCCTTTACCCCTACCTACAGTATACTGCTGTTACTGTCTATTATCTATCCTTTACCCCTACCTACAGTATACTGCTGTTACTGTCTATTATCTATCCTTTACCCCTACCTACAGTATACTGCTGTTACTGTCTATTATCTATCCTTTACCCCTACCTACAGTATACTGCTGTTACTGTCTATTATCTATCCTTTACCCCTACCTACAGTATACTGCTGTTACTGTCTATTATCTATCCTTTACCCCTACCTACAGTATACTGCTGTTACTGTCTATTATCTATCCTTTACCCCTACCTACAGTATACTGCTGTTACTGTCTATTATCTATCCTTTACCCCTACCTACAGTATACTGCTGTTACTGTCTATTATCTATCCTTTACCCCTACCTACAGTATACTGCTGTTACTGTCTATTATCTATCCTTTACCCCTACCTACAGTATACTGCTGTTACTGTCTATTATCTATCCTTTACCCCTACCTACAGTATACTGCTGTTACTGTCTATTATCTATCCTTTACCCCTACCTACAGTATACTGCTGTTACTGTCTATTATCTATCCTTTACCCCTACCTACAGTATACTGCTGTTACTGTCTATTATCTATCCTTTACCCCTACCTAGAGTATACTGCTGTTACTGTCTATTATCTATCCTTTACCCCTACCTACAGTATACTGCTGTTACTGTCTATTATCTATCCTTTACCCCTACCTACAGTATACTGCTGCTACTGTCTATTATCTATCCTTTACCCCTACCTACAGTATACTGCTGTTACTGTCTATTATCTATCCTTTACCCCTACCTACAGTATACTGCTGCTACTGTCTATTATCTATCCTTTACCCCTACCTACAGTATACTGCTGTTACTGTCTATTATCTATCCTTTACCCCTACCTACAGTATACTGCTGTTACTGTCTATTATCTATCCTTTACCCCTACCTACAGTATACTGCTGTTACTGTCTATTATCTATCCTTTACCCCTACCTACAGTATACTGCTGCTACTGTCTATTATCTATCCTTTACCCCTACCTACAGTATACTGCTGTTACTGTCTATTATCTATCCTTTACCCCTACCTACAGTATACTGCTGTTACTGTCTATTATCTATCCTTTACCCCTACCTACAGTATACTGCTGTTACTGTCTATTATCTATCCTTTACCCCTACCTACAGTATACTGCTGTTACTGTCTATTATCTATCCTTTACCCCTACCTACAGTATACTGCTGTTACTGTCTATTATCTATCCTTTACCCCTACCTACAGTATACTGCTGTTACTGTCTATTATCTATCCTTTACCCCTACCTACAGTATACTGCTGTTACTGTCTATTATCTATCCTTTACCCCTACCTACAGTATACTGCTGTTACTGTCTATTATCTATCCTTTACCCCTACCTACAGTATACTGCTGTTACTGTCTATTATCTATCCTTTACCCCTACCTACAGTATACTGCTGTTACTGTCTATTATCTATCCTTTACCCCTACCTACAGTATACTGCTGTTACTGTCTATTATCTATCCTTTACCCCTACCTACAGTATACTGCTGTTACTGTCTATTATCTATCCTTTACCCCTACCTACAGTATACTGCTGTTACTGTCTATTATCTATCCTTTACCCCTACCTACAGTATACTGCTGTTACTGTCTATTATCTATCCTTTACCCCTACCTACAGTATACTGCTGTTACTGTCTATTATCTATCCTTTACCCCTACCTACAGTATACTGCTGTTACTGTCTATTATCTATCCTTTACCCCTACCTACAGTATACTGCTGTTACTGTCTATTATCTATCCTTTACCCCTACCTACAGTATACTGCTGTTACTGTCTATTATCTATCCTTTACCCCTACCTACAGTATACTGCTGTTACTGTCTATTATCTATCCTTTACCCCTACCTACAGTATACTGCTGTTACTGTCTATTATCTATCCTTTACCCCTACCTACAGTATACTGCTGTTACTGTCTATTATCTATCCTTTACCCCTACCTACAGTATACTGCTGTTACTGTCTATTATCTATCCTTTACCCCTACCTACAGTATACTGCTGTTACTGTCTATTATCTATCCTTTACCCCTACCTACAGTATACTGCTGTTACTGTCTATTATCTATCCTTTACCCCTACCTACAGTATACTGCTGTTACTGTCTATTATCTATCCTTTACCCCTACCTACAGTATACTGCTGTTACTGTCTATTATCTATCCTTTACCCCTACCTACAGTATACTGCTGTTACTGTCTATTATCTATCCTTTACCCCTACCTACAGTATACTGCTGTTACTGTCTATTATCTATCCTTTACCCCTACCTACAGTATACTGCTGTTACTGTCTATTATCTATCCTTTACCCCTACCTACAGTATACTGCTGTTACTGTCTATTATCTATCCTTTACCCCTACCTACAGTATACTGCTGTTACTGTCTATTATCTATCCTTTACCCCTACCTACAGTATACTGCTGTTACTGTCTATTATCTATCCTTTACCCCTACCTACAGTATACTGCTGTTACTGTCTATTATCTATCCTTTACCCCTACCTACAGTATACTGCTGCTACTGTCTATTATCTATCCTTTACCCCTACCTACAGTATACTGCTGCTACTGTCTATTATCTATCCTTTACCCCTACCTACAGTATACTGCTGCTACTGTCTATTATCTATCCTTTACCCCTACCTACAGTATACTGCTGCTACTGTCTATTATCTATCCTTTACCCCTACCTACAGTATACTGCTGTTACTGTCTATTATCTATCCTTTACCCCTACCTACAGTATACTGCTGCTACTGTCTATTATCTATCCTTTACCCCTACCTACAGTATACTGCTGTTACTGTCTATTATCTATCCTTTACCCCTACCTACAGTATACTGCTGTTACTGTCTATTATCTATCCTTTACCCCTACCTACAGTATACTGCTGTTACTGTCTATTATCTATCCTTTACCCCTACCTACAGTATACTGCTGTTACTGTCTATTATCTATCCTTTACCCCTACCTACAGTATACTGCTGCTACTGTCTATTATCTATCCTTTACCCCTACCTACAGTATACTGCTGTTACTGTCTATTATCTATCCTTTACCCCTACCTACAGTATACTGCTGCTACTGTCTATTATCTATCCTTTACCCCTACCTACAGTATACTGCTGCTACTGTCTATTATCTATCCTTTACCCCTACCTACAGTATACTGCTGTTACTGTCTATTATCTATCCTTTACCCCTACCTACAGTATACTGCTGCTACTGTCTATTATCTATCCTTTACCCCTACCTACAGTATACTGCTGCTACTGTCTGTTATCTATCCTTTACCCCTACCTACAGTATACTGCTGTTACTGTCTATTATCTATCCTTTACCCCTACCTACAGTATACTGCTGTTACTGTCTATTATCTATCCTTTACCCCTACCTACAGTATACTGCTGTTACTGTCTATTATCTATCCTTTACCCCTACCTAGAGTATACTCCTGTTACTGTCTATTATCTATCCTTTACCCCTACCTACAGTATACTGCTGTTACTGTCTATTATCTATCCTTTACCCCTACCTACAGTATACTGCTGTTACTGTCTATTACCTATCCTTTACCCCTACCTACAGTATACTGCTGTTACTGTCTATTATCTATCCTTTACCCCTACCTACAGTATACTGCTGTTACTGTCTATTATCTATCCTTTACCCCTACCTACAGTATACTGCTGTTACTGTCTATTATCTATCCTTTACCCCTACCTACAGTATACTGCTGTTACTGTCTATTATCTATCCTTTACCCCTACCTACAGTATACTGCTGTTACTGTCTATTATCTATCCTTTACCCCTACCTACAGTATACTGCTGTTACTGTCTATTATCTATCCTTTACCCCTACCTACAGTACACTGCTGTTACTGTCTATTATCTATCCTTTACCCCTACCTACAGTACACTGCTGTTACTGTCTATTATCTATCCTTTACCCCTACCTACAGTATACTGCTGTTACTGTCTATTATCTATCCTTTACCCCTACCTACAGTATACTGCTGTTACTGTCTATTATCTATCCTTTACCCCTACCTACAGTATACTGCTGTTACTGTCTATTATCTATCCTTTACCCCTACCTACAGTATACTGCTGTTACTGTCTATTATCTATCCTTTACCCCTACCTACAGTATACTGCTGTTACTGTCTATTATCTATCCTTTACCCCTACCTACAGTATACTGCTGTTACTGTCTATTATCTATCCTTTACCCCTACCTACAGTATACTGCTGTTACTGTCTATTATCTATCCTTTACCGCTACCTACATTATACTGCTGTTACTGTCTATTATCTATCCTTTACCCCTACCTACAGTATACTGCTGTTACTGTCTATTATCTATCCTTTACCCCTACCTACAGTATACTGCTGCTACTGTCTATTATCTATCCTTTACCCCTACCTACAGTATACTGCTGCTACTGTCTATTATCTATCCTTTACCCCTACCTACAGTATACTGCTGCTACTGTCTATTATCTATCCTTTACCCCTACCTACAGTATACTGCTGTTACTGTCTATTATCTATCCTTTACCCCTACCTACAGTATACTGCTGTTACTGTCTATTATCTATCCTTTACCCCTACCTACAGTATACTGCTGTTGCTGTCTATTATCTATCCTTTACCCCTACCTACAGTATACTGCTGTTACTGTCTATTATCTATCCTTTACCCCTACCTACAGTATACTGCTGTTACTGTCTATTATCTATCCTTTACCCCTACCTACAGTATACTGCTGTTACTGTCTATTATCTATCCTTTACCCCTACCTACAGTATACTGCTGTTACTGTCTATTATCTATCCTTTACCCCTACCTACAGTATACTGCTGTTACTGTCTATTATCTATCCTTTACCCCTACCTACAGTATACTGCTGTTACTGTCTATTATCTATCCTTTACCCCTACCTACAGTATACTGCTGTTACTGTCTATTATCTATCCTTTACCACTACCTACAGTATACTGCTGTTACTGTCTATTATCTATCCTTTACCCCTACCTACAGTATACTGCTGTTACTGTCTATTATCTATCCTTTACCCCTACCTACAGTATACTGCTGTTACTGTCTATTATCTATCCTTTACCCCTACCTACAGTATACTGCTGTTACTGTCTATTATCTATCCTTTACCCCTACCTACAGTATACTGCTGTTACTGTCTATTATCTATCCTTTACCCCTACCTACAGTATACTGCTGTTACTGTCTATTATCTATCCTTTACCCCTACCTACAGTATACTGCTGTTACTGTCTATTATCTATCCTTTACCCCTACCTACAGTATACTGCTGTTACTGTCTATTATCTATCCTTTACCCCTACCTACAGTATACTGCTGTTACTGTCTATTATCTATCCTTTACCCCTACCTACAGTATACTGCTGTTACTGTCTATTATCTATCCTTTACCACTACCTACAGTATACTGCTGTTACTGTCTATTATCTATCCTTTACACCTACCTACAGTATACTGCTGCTACTGTCTATTATCTATCCTTTACCCCTACCTACAGTATACTGCTGTTACTGTCTATTATCTATCCTTTACCCCTACCTACAGTATACTGCTGCTACTGTCTATTATCTATCCTTTACCCCTACCTACAGTATACTGCTGCTACTGTCTATTATCTATCCTTTACCCCTACCTACAGTATACTGCTGTTACTGTCTATTATCTATCCTTTACCCCTACCTACAGTATACTGCTGCTACTGTCTATTATCTATCCTTTACCCCTACCTACAGTATACTGCTGCTACTGTCTATTATCTATCCTTTACCCCTACCTACAGTATACTGCTGCTACTGTCTATTATCTATCCTTTACCCCTACCTACAGTATACTGCTGTTACTGTCTATTATCTATCCTTTACCCCTACCTACAGTATACTGCTGCTACTGTCTATTATCTATCCTTTACCCCTACCTACAGTATACTGCTGCTACTGTCTATTATCTATCCTTTACCCCTACCTACAGTATACTGCTGCTACTGTCTGTTATCTATCCTTTACCACTACCTACAGTATACTGCTGTTACTGTCTATTATCTATCCTTTACCCCTACCTACAGTATACTGCTGTTACTGTCTGTTATCTATCCTTTACCCCTACCTACAGTATACTGCTGTTACTGTCTATTATCTATCCTTTACCCCTACCTACAGTATACTGCTGTTACTGTCTGTTATCTATCCTTTACCCCTACCTACAGTATACTGCTGTTACTGTCTATTATCTATCCTTTACCCCTACCTACAGTATACTGCTGTTACTGTCTATTATCTATCCTTTACCCCTACCTACAGTATACTGCTGTTACTGTCTATTATCTATCCTTTACCCCTACCTACAGTATACTGCTGTTACTGTCTATTATCTATCCTTTACCCCTACCTACAGTATACTGCTGTTACTGTCTATTATCTATCCTTTACCCCTACCTACAGTATACTGCTGTTACTGTCTATTATCTATCCTTTACCCCTACCTACAGTATACTGCTGTTACTGTCTATTATCTATCCTTTACCCCTACCTACAGTATACTGCTGTTACTGTCTATTATCTATCCTTTACCCCTACCTACAGTATACTGCTGTTACTGTCTATTATCTATCCTTTACCCCTACCTACAGTATACTGCTGCTACTGTCTATTATCTATCCTTTACCCCTACCTACAGTATACTGCTGCTACTGTCTATTATCTATCCTTTACCCCTACCTACAGTATACTGCTGCTACTGTCTATTATCTATCCTTTACCCCTACCTACAGTATACTGCTGCTACTGTCTATTATCTATCCTTTACCCCTACCTACAGTATACTGCTGCTACTGTCTATTATCTATCCTTTACCCCTACCTACAGTATACTGCTGTTACTGTCCATTATCTATCCTTTACCCCTACCTACAGTATACTGCTGTTACTGTCTATTATCTATCCTTTACCCCTACCTACAGTATACTGCTGTTACTGTCTATTATCTATCCTTTACCCCTACCTACAGTATACTGCTGTTACTGTATATTATCTATCCTTTACCCCTACCTACAGTATACTGCTGTTACTGTCTATTATCTATCCTTTACCCCTACCTACAGTATACTGCTGTTACTGTCTATTATCTATCCTTTACCCCTAACTACAGTATACTGCTGTTACTGTCTATTATCTATCCTTTACCCCTACCTACAGTATACTGCTGCTACTGTCTATTGTCTATCCTTTACCCCTACCTACAGTATACTGCTGTTACTGCCTATTGTCTATCCTTTACCCCTACCTACAGTATGCTGCTGTTACTGCCTATTGTCTATCCTTTACCCCTACCTACAGTATGCTGCTGTTACTGCCTATTGTCTATCCTTTACCCCTACCTACAGTATGCTGCTGTTACTGTCTATTATCTATCCTTTACCACTACCTACAGTATACTGCTGTTACTGTCTATTATCTATCCTTTACCCCTACCTACAGTATACTGCTGTTACTGTCTATTATCTATCCTTTACCCCTACCTACAGTATACTGCTGTTACTGTCTATTATCTATCCTTTTTCCCTACCTACAGTATACTGCTGTTACTGTCTATCATCTATCCTTTACCCCTACCTACAGTATACTGCTGTTACTGTCTATTATCTATCCTTTACCACTACCTACAGTATACTGCTGTTACTGTCTATTATCTATCCTTTACCACTACCTACAGTATACTGCTGTTACTGTCTATTATCTATCCTTTACCCCTACCTACAGTATACTGCTGTTACTGTCTATTATCTATCCTTTACCCCTACCTACAGTATACTGCTGTTACTGTCTATTATCTATCCTTTACCCCTACCTACAGTATAGTGCTGTTACTGTCTATTATCTATCCTTTACCCCTACCTACAGTATACTGCTGTTACTGTCTATTATCTATCCTTTACCCCTACCTACAGTATACTGCTGTTACTGTCTATTATCTATCCTTTACCACTACCTACAGTATACTGCTGTTACTGTCTATTATCTATCCTTTACCCCTACCTACAGTATACTGCTGTTACTGTCTATTATCTATCCTTTACCCCTACCTACAGTATACTGCTGTTACTGTCTATTATCTATCCTTTACCCCTACCTACAGTATACTGCTGTTACTGTCTATTATCTATCCTTTACCCCTACCTAGAGTATACTGCTGCTATTGTCTATTATCTGTCCTTTACCCCTACCTAGAGTATACTGCTGCTATTGTCTATTATCTGTCCTTTACCTATACCTACAGTATACTGCTGCTACTGTCTATTGTCTATCCTGTTGCCTAGTCACTTTACCCCTACCTACAGTATATGTACATATCTACCTCAATTACCTCATACTCCTGCACATCAACTCGGTATTGGTACTCCCTGTATAAAGCCATGTTGTTTTTACTCGTTATGAATGAATCAATGAATGACATTTTATTTTTACTCATTATGAATGAATCAATGAATGACATTTTATTTTTGCTCGTTATGAATGAATCAATGAATCAATGAATGACATTTTATTTTCGTGTCAAATTGCCAGTTAGCAACCCATCCCTTATGGGATTAATGGACACAAAAACAAACATTCCAATTCACTGTGATAGTTCAGTGATAATTCTTCTTCTGGTGTTCTCTGCAGTATGCATCGCATGAAGGGTTGTTATTCGTTATTGTTATGCATTTATTTTATTTAAAAATGTATATATAAATTTTTTCCTAAACTTTATCCTTACCGCTGCATTGTTGGAACAGTAAGCATTTCATGGTTAGTCTACACTGTTAGTCTACACTGTTAGTCTACCCCTGTTGTTTATGAAGCACGTGACAAATACAATTTCATTTTATTTGATTTGAAGCAAACCCACTCTCTCACAAACACACCCAAAGCACACAGTGAAACCTCAGTCTTTGTGTTGGGGGAAATTGCTATTTTAATGAATCAATGGAACTAAAGTGAAAGGTCAAGGTTGAGATAAGTAATTAGAATGGGAAGCCTTTTCAGAACTGACTGAAGGGAAGATATGACAAACACACTGATATTCTTGCCACTCCAATTGTGTGTGTATGTGTGTGTGTGTGCATGTGTGTGTGTGTCTTTGTCTGCATGACGGTGTCCAACCAGCTCTCGTAGTCTCATATCAGAATAAAATGTTCATCCATGTTTCTCAAACGTTAAATTTGAAGTTGTTCCAAACATCAAATTTCAAAGTGTTTGTGCATTAACTCTGAAATCTTAAAGTTAGGTTTTAACGCTGAATGGTTAAGGTGTTGGGGTAGGGTTAAAACAAAAATATCAAAAACAACTTTCTGTCGCTGGATTCGAACGTACAACCTTTAGAATCAAAGGCAGATGCTTACACTAATCTGCCATCCCCATCCACAACTCCTTAGCAAGAGCGAAACCTACTTGAAGGTAACTTCGCTCACTGGTGCCTCTAGTAGCCAGTTTCCACGTCATCTCCCGACGTCCTCAGACATGGATGGACGTCTAATACTGACTTGTATCATGGGTGACCTGGCTGGATGTGTCACACATGCCTGAAGACCTTTTTCTCTCTCTCTGTCTGTGTGTGTGTGTGTGTGTGTGTGTGTGTGTGTATGCCTGTGTGTTTACTGTGATAAGCTGAGCGGAACATTAACTCTCATCTGAAGCAGTGTTTGGTGCCAACTCTCTAAGACACTTATTCTACCTGCTCCTGAGAACCAAGGAGAATTATCATGGCTGTACGATGGATGTCAAACCAAGAACATTAGTTATTATTTTCCTTTGGTTTCCGGCAACAGAATGCAAATAGAATTAGTCCAGTGTAATTATTGGGAGAGCAGCGGGAACTCTGAGATTAATTTGTTATTTTCTGACAGTGGAGAGTTTTATCAGAGCAGTACTCAAAAACACAGTCACGCTTTTCTGTCCAAGGTGGCAATATCATCATCACTAAAATACTCTTTCACCATCCATTTTCTATTTCCTGTGTATTATGGAAAACATTTCTGTGCGTGTCTGTGTGTGTATTTTAGTGAACATGTTTGTGTATCTCTGTTTGTAAACAGGAATGTGTCACTGTCCATGGCTAAGCTTCTGTGTGTGTCTGTGTATGTGTGTATGTGTGTATATGTGTGTGTAGCAAAGCTGGTAAATTGTCCCATGCTGGGAGAGATAAGCAGTAGCGAGGCTGTGCTCTGCGTGAGCTAGTGTTCCAGGGTCAGGGGTGAGGAGTGTGAGCCGAGATAACACACACACGTGCATACACACACGATAGGGGGGTGAGACGTGAGCTTGCAGAGCTAAGCACAGACTACGGGGGTACCGTAATGACACTGATGTCATTAGAAGTGGCCTTTCTGTGCCCCTAAAAACAGTGTCTCAGGCTGACGCTGTCACTGAGGGCTCCTAGTGGAGGAGAGATCCTCTCTAACTATCTCCTCCTGTCACACATTACAGCCCTGTTCTTTAATACTGGACCCACATAGATACTACACTGGGTGTGCAGGCTTTTTCTCTGGCCCAGTACTAAAACACCTTAAATGAATCAAGGACTTGATAATCAGTTCTATTGTATTTTATTCTAATCTAGTCTATTAATTTGCAATGTTCTTCCATGGGTTCTGTTGACACTTCCACAGAGTCAATGTTCTTCCATGGGTTCTGTTAACACTTCCACAGAGTCAATGTACTTCCATGGGTTCTGTTAGCACTTCCACAGAGTCAATGTTCTTCCATGGGTTCTGTTGACACTTCCACAGAGTCAATGTTCTTCCATGGGTTCTGTTGGCACTTCCACAGAGTCAATGTTCTTCCATGGGTTCTGTTGGCACTTCCACAGAGTCAATGTTCTTCCATGGGTTCTGTTGGCACTTCCACAGAGTCAATGTACTTCCATGGTTTCTGTTAGCACTTCCACAGAGTCAATGTTCTTCCATGGGTTCTGTTGGCACTTCCACAGAGTCAATGTTCTTCCATGGGTTCTGTTGGCACTTCCACAGAGTCAATGTTCTTCCATGGGTTCTGTTGGCACTTCCACAGAGTCAATGTTCTTCCATAGGTTCTGTTGGAACTTCCACAGAGTCAATGTTCTTCCATGGGTTCTGTTGGCACTTCCACAGAGTCAATGTTCTTCCATGGGTTCTGTTGGCACTTCCACAGAGTCAATGTTCTACCATAGGTTCTGTTGGCACTTCCACAGAGTCAATGTTCTACCATAGGTTCTGTTGGCACTTCCACAGAGTCAATGTTCTACCATAGGTTCTGTTGGCACTTCCACAGAGTCAATGTTCTCCCATGGGTTCTGTTGGCACTTCCACAGAGTCAATGTTCTCCCATGGGTTCTGTTGGTACTTCCACAGAGTCATTGTTTGTGGCAGTGCAGTGTATTCCTTGCATCATCAGTGAGTATGTTTACATGCACAGTAATAATTAGATTTTAAACAGATTATGGCTGTAGGCAGATTATGCAATAGTCATGTAAACACCTTACTCTGCTTATCTTAATCAAAATCGAAGTAAGCATACGTTGATTAAAACACCTGGTTTTCTGAACAATATTTCAAATGATTAGGACATGTAAACACCTTAATGGGCGTTCCAGCAGTGTATGTGATCTGAGCATGTTCCAGCACCAGCCTAGCGAGCCTCCCTCTTTGTGAAGTGAAGTGAGTTTGGAAAAACTGAATTTATAGGTCTTAGAAGTAGTTTTCACGTACAAACTTTATATGACCGAACTCAGAATCAAATTTGCTTCCCAAAAATAACATGGTCACTGTGGTAGAACTGTCACGTCCTGACCAGTAAAGGGGTTATTTGTAATTAGAGTTTGGTCAGGACGTGGCAGGGGGTATTTGTTTTATATGGCTTTGATTGTGTGTTTATGTAGAGGGGCGTTTGATTTATGTTTCCGGGGTTTTTGGTTTAGTTCTATGTTGTATAGTTCTTTGTCTGTTTCTAGGGTGTTTATTTCTATGTTTAGTAATTGGGATTGGGGCCTTCAATTGGAGGCAGCTGGTTATCGTTGACTCTGATTGAAGGTCCTATAATTAGGAGTATGTTTGTTTTGGGAATTGTGGGAGGTTGTTTTGCACTGCTAGGGTTAGCCTGCAAACTGTTATGGTGTCGGCTGTGTTCTTGTTTTCGTGGTTATTTAAAATAAACGTTAAAATAAGCACTCAACCCGCTGCGCCTTGGTCCATTCACTACGACGGCCGTTACAAGAACATTTATATAGATAGGGGATTTTCTGCATTTATCAGAGTGACATCAGGTCTCCTGATCTCAGATGTGTCCATGTAAACAGGAAAAAGTTGGTGATCAATTTTCGCCTAAAATGACATACCCAAATCTAACTGCCTGTAGCTCATGACCTGAAGAAAGGATATGCATATTCTTGATATCATTTGAAAGGAAACACTTTGAAGTTTGTGGAAATGTGAAATCAATGTAGGAGAATATAACACATTATATCTGGTAAAAGATAACACAAAAAAAACATGCGCTTTTTTTGTATTTGTTTTGTACCATCATCTTTGAAATGCAAGAGAAAGGCCATAATGTATTATTCCAGCCCAAGTGCAATTTAGATTTTGGCCGCTAGATGGCAGCAGTGTATGTGCAAGTTTTAGAATAATCCAATGAACCATTACAAAATGTTGAACAGAAATGCATCAAGACTGCCCAAATATGCCTAATTGGTTCTACAGGATTGGTGGGTCCCCCGCGGGACGGTTGAGCTAACGTAGGCTAATGCGATTAGCATGAGGTTGTAAGTAACAAGAACATTTCCCAGGACATAGACATATGTGATATTGGCAGAAAGCTTAAATTCTTGTTAATCTAACTGCACTGTCCAATTTACAGTATCTATTACAGTGAAAGAATACCATGCTATTATTTGAGGAGAGTGCACAGTTGTGAACTTGAAAAGTTATTAATCAAACTATTATATTAATCTGTCTATCCACAATAATCACATTATTGTGTGCATGTAACAGTACCCATTGATATTGAATCTGGCTTGTTTCAGTGGAAAAGCATCCAACCAAAGAGAGGAAAAGAAACACCCGCTTCCAGAAGAACTCTCCTATGATTTCACCCTCTGAGGGGAAGACACCTGCTTTCAGAAGTATTCTCTTATGATTTCACCCTCTGAGGTGAAGACACCTGCTTTCAGAAGCACTCTCCTATGATTTCACCCTCTGAGGGGAAGACACCTGCTTTCAGAAGTATTCTCCTATGATTTCACCCTCTGAGGTGAAGACACCTGCTTTCAGAAGCACTCTCCTATGATTTCACCCTCTGAGGGGAAGACACCTGCTTTCAGAAGTATTCTCCTATGATTTCACCCTCTGAGGTGAAGACACCTGCTTTCAGAAGCACTCTCCTATGATTTCACCCTCTGAGGGGAAGACACCTGCTTTCAGAAGTATTCTCCAATGATGTCACCCTCTGAGGGGAAGACACCTGCTTTCAGAAGCACTCTCCAATGATGTCACCCTCTGAGGGGAAGACACCTGCTTCCAGAAGCACTCTCCTATGATGTCACCCTCTGAGGGGAAGACACCTGCTTTCAGAAGTATTCTCCTATGATGTCACCCTCTGAGGGGAAGACACCTGCTTCCAGAAGCACTCTCCTATGATGTCACCCTCTGAGGGGAAGACACCTGCTTTCAGAAGCACTCTCCTATGAAGTCACCCTCTGAGGGGAAGACACCTGCTTTCAGAAGCACTCTCCTATGATGTCACCCTCTGAGGGGAAGACACCTGCTTTCAGAAGTACTCTCCTATGATGTCACCCTCTGAGGGGAAGACACCTGCTTTCAGAAGTACTCTCCTATGATGTCACCCTCTGAGGGGAAGACACCTGCTTTCAGAAGCACTCTCCTATGATTTCACCCCCTGAGAGGAAGATACCTGCTTCCAGAAGTATTCTCCTATGATGTCACCCTCTGAAGGGGAAGACACCTGCTTTCAGAAGCACTCTCCTATGATGTCACCCTCTGAGGGGAAGATACCTGCTTCCAGAAGCACTCTCCTATGATGTCACCCTCTGAGGGGAAGACACCTGCTTTCAGAAGCACTCTCCTATGATGTCACCCTCTGAGGAGAAGAAAGCTGCCTTCAGAAGTATTCTCCAAGGATGTCACCCTCTGAGGAGAAGAATGGAAGATGAGTATCTTGAAGACTGAGGGGAATGGAGGCGGAGTGAGAGAGCAAGAAAGAAAAAGTTGTGTTATCTGCACGTAAATGTGTGTGTGTGTGTGTGTGTGTGTGTGTGTGTGTGTGTGTGTGTGTGTGTGTGTGTGTGTGACCTAACACTCTGGTATGACTAGCTGACTGCAGGTTTCGTTGTTGTGTTGTAGTACAGCTGTACATAATGCTTTTTATGTCATCGCTTAATAAGTTGTTCCATAGAGTTTACACACACACACACACACACACACACACACACACACACACACACACACACACACACACACACACACACACACACACACACACACACACACACACACACACACACACACACACACACACAGGAAGGGAACATCAAACTGGAGCACATCCGGAGGGGAGAAAGTGCCTAATTTCTCTCTCACAAAAACCAATACAACACACGCCCTGAAAAATAAGAAAACATGAAGAAATACTAACACTGAGAAAACAAATGGAACACAAACACTGAGAAAACAAATGGAACACAAACACTGAGAACTGGGACACTTCTTCAGAGTTGTAGAAATGAGTTAGGAAAAACACCCTAAAACTGAACCGGAAATGTCTCAGTAAATCATAGTGTAATATCACTGTACGGTAAGTACGGGAAAACACTGTGGTTCTGATGATTAATAATACACATTTCTCTTCAAATCCCAATAGAGAGGACAGAGAAGAACATCTACTGTCCACACCTACGCAGGACAATGGCAAGGTGGAATGTTTCATTAACCTGCTTTATGACTAACAGCTTTTTCACTGTTCAAGGATAAGCTTTCTTAAGTGTGAACAGTCCACAAATGCATGCACGAGCACATGCACGCACACACACACACACACACACTCGTGCATGCATGCAAACACCAGGGTCATTGTCTCCTCTACATTCTCTGCAGTGTAAAATGTCTTAATTCCAGGAGGAGTAAGAGAGAATACAAACGATTTGTAACAAATATCTTCTGCCTCTGTGGAGTCTGGGTTCAAATGTTAAGCAGTCTCTTTCACTCGTCTGGTTTTCTCCTCTTATTTCTTATTTTCTTTCATCTACAGTACCAGTCAAAAGTTTGGACACACCTACTCATTCAAGGGATTTTCTTTATTTTGACTATTTTCTACATTACAGAATAATAGCGAAGACATCAAAACTATGAAATAGCACATATGAAATCATGTAGTAAACAAAAAAGTGTTAAACAAATCAAAGTATATTTTATATTTGAGATTCTTCAAAGTAGCCACCCTTTGCCTTGATGACAGCTTTGCACACTCTTGGCATTCTCTCAACCAGCTTCATGAGGAATGCTTTTCCAACAGTCTTGATGGAGTTCCCACATATGCTGAGCACTTGTTGGCTGTTTTTCCTTCACTCTGCGGTTCAACTCATCCCAAATCATCTCAATTGGATGTAGGTCGGGTGATTGTGGAGGCCAAGTCATCTGATGCAGTACTCCATCACTCTCCTTCTTGGTCAAATAGCCCTTACACAGCCTACTTTGCGTCTCACGAAGACACGGCGGTTGAAAAAAATCGCAAATTTGGACTCATCAGACCAAAGGAAAGATTTCCAACAGTCTAATGCCCATTGCTGATGTTTCTTGGCCCAATCAAATCTTTTCTTGTTATTGGTGTCCTTTAGTAGTGGTTTCTTTGACGAATTTCTCCAACACGATGGCGCCGACAGAGAGGGCTGCCTCGCTTCTAGTCCTTAGGAAACTTTGCAGTAGTTTGTTTTTTAATGTATTATTTATTACATCGCTAGCCCAGAAAATATTAGGTGTTATTACATACAGCTGGGAAAAACTATTGGATATCATAGCGACGTCAACTTACCAGCACTATGGCCAGGAATACGACTTTCCCGAAGAGGATTCTTGTCCGCACCACCCAGGGCATTTGAATTGATTCCAGAGGCCAACCCAAAACAATGCCACCGGAGAAGAGGGAGACGGAGCGGTCTTCTGGTCAGACTTCGGAGGCGCGAACACCACCCACCTCTTCCGAGTATATTACTCGCTAATGTCCAGTCCCTAGATAACAAGGTCGACGGAATCAGGGCAAGGGTTGCTTTCCAGAGAGACATCAGGGATTGTAACATACTGTTTCAAGGAAACATGGCTGTCTCGGGATATGTTGTTGGAGTCGGCACAGCCACTTGGATTCTCCATGCATCGCGCCTACGGGAATAAACATCTCTCCGGGAAGAAGAAGGGCGGGGGTGTAAGTTTCATGATTAACGACTCATGGTGTAATTGTAACAACATACAGGAACTCAAGTCCTTTTGTTCACCTGACTTAGAATTCCTCACAATCAAATGCCGACTGTATTATCTCCCAAGAGAATTATCTTCGGTTATTGTCACAGCCATGTGTATCTCCCCTCAAGCCGATAACACGACGGCTCTCAAGGAAATTCACTGGAATTTATTGAAACTGGAAACCATATATCCTGAGGCTGCATTTATTGTAGCTGGGGATTTTAACAAAGCAAATTTTAGAACAATGCTACCTAAATTTGATCAGCATATCGACTGTAGCACTCACGCTGGAAAAACACTGGACCACTGTTACTCTAACTTCCGCGATGCATACAAGGCCCTCCCCTGCCCTCCTTTCGGCAAATCTGACCATGACTCCATTTTGCTCCTCCCTTCCTATAGGCAGAAATTAAAACAGGAAGTACACGTGATTAGGTCTATTCAACGCTGGTCTGACCAATTGGAATCCATGCATCAAGATTGTATTGATCACGCAGACTGGGATATGTTCCAGGTAGCCTCAGAGCATAATATCGACGTATATGCTGATTCGGTGAGTGAGTTTATAAGGAAGTGTTGTGGAGATGTTGTACCCACTGTGACTATTAAAACCTACCCTAACCATAAACCGTGGATAGATGGTGGCATTTGCACAAAACTGAAAGCGCAAAACACCACATTTAACCATGGAAAGGTGACTGGGATTATGGTCGAATACAAACAGTGTAGTTATTCCCTCCGCAAGGCAGTCAAACAGGCAAAATGTCAGTATAGAGACAAACTGGATTTGCAATTCAACAGCTCAGACACGAGACGTATGTGGCAGGATCTACAGACAATCACGGACTACAAAAGAAAAACCAGCCATGTCACGGACAACGACATCTTGCTTCCAGACAAACTAAACACCTTTTGCACACTTTGAGGATAACACAGTGCCACCATCTCGGCCCGCTAACAAGGACTGCGCCCCCCCCCCTCCTTCTCCGTGGCTGACGTGAATAATACATTTAAACATGTTAATCCTCACAAGGCTGCTGGCCCAGACGGCATCCCTAGCCGCGTCCTCAGTGCATGCACAGACCAGCTGGCTGGTGTGTTTACGGACATATTAAATAGCTCCTTATCCCAGTCTGCTGTCCCCACATGCTTCGAGATGGCTACCATTGTTCCTGTACTCAAGAAGGCAAAAATAACTGAACTAAATGACTACTGCCCCGTAGCACTCACTTCTGTCATCATGAAGTGTTTTGAGAGACTAGTCAAGGATCATATCACCTCATACTTACCGGCCACCCTAGACCCACTTCAGTTAACATACTGCCCCAACAGGTCCACAGACGACGCAATTGCCATCACACTGCACACTGCCCTATCCCATCTGGACAAAATACCTATGTAAGAATGCTGTTCATTGACTACAGCTCAGCATTCAACACCATAGTTCCCTCCAAGCTCATCATCAAGCTGGAGGCCCTGGGTTTCAACCCTGCCCTGTGCAATTGGGTCCTGGACTTTGACGGGCTGCCCCCAGGTGGTGAAGGTAGGAAACAACATCTCCACTTTGCTGACCCTCAACACTGGGGCCCCACAAGGGTGCGTGCTCAGCCCCCTCCTGTTCTCCCTGTTCACCCATGCCTGCGTGGCCATGCATGCCTCCAACTCAATCATCAGGTTTGTAGACGACAGAACAGTAGTGGGCTTGATTACCAACAACGATGAGACAGCCTACAGGGAGGAAGTGAGGGCACTTGGAGTGTGGTGTCAGGAAAACAACCTCTCACTCAACGTCAACAAAACAAAGGAGACAATCGTGGACTTCAGGGAACAGCAGAGGGAGCACCCCCCTATCCACATTGAAGGGACACCAGTGGAGAAGGTGGAAAGTTTTAAGGTCCTCAACATACACATCACAGACAAACTGAAATGGTCCACCCACACAGACAGTGTGGTGAAGAATGCGCTGCAATTTCGCTGGTAACTCTAATGAACTTATCCTCTGCAGCAGAGGTAACTCTGTGTTTTCCTTTCCTGTGGCGGTCCTCATGAGAGCCAGTTTCATCATAGCGCTTGATAGTTTTTGCGACTGCACATGAGGAAACATTCAACATTGTCCATATTGACTGACCTTCATGTCTTAAAGTAATGATGGACTGTAGTTTCTCTTTGCTTATTTGACCTGTTCTTGCCATAATATGGACTTGGAGGGGTCAGTGTCAGGCTGGTTTATGTGCAACACATTGTCACTTTCTGTTTCTCTGTTCTCTTTCTCTTTATGTAATTCTCTTTCAATTAGAAGAAGGATAATGTTAGGTCAAGGTCAAACAGGGGATACTTATATTTGTCCTGTTTCACATATTCAAGTGTGTAACCTGTACAGTGTGCTTTTTGCATATCCCACACCCCCTGAGACACCCTCGGAGAGTGGGGTCACGGCATGAGACCATTCGATTCTTTGGATCTTTCTTTTAAAGTGTTTTTTCGGCCCTTTTAAGATGTTCCTATTAATCAGTGTTTTTTACTAACCTACGATATTGAGGGGTTTAGACAAGGTTGATAGGTCTAACTCTCCCGCTGTCATTTGAGGTTTGTGGTTTGGTCTTGAGAGATTAAGAGAGAGAGATAATTTGACAGAGAGTATGAGAGAGGAGAGGAGAGGATGGAAGAGAGACTGCAGAACTGTAATGTCTCTGTGTTTATTCTTGCTGTTTCTGTTCTTTATTGAGTAACAAAGAACTGAGTCTAATGTGTGTGTGTGTGTGTGAGTGAGTGTGCGTGCGTGTGCGTCCGTGCTTGCATGCGTGCGTGTGTGAGAGAGAGGCAGTTATACCCATCAACATGATAGAGCGATGATGAAGTAATACACTCCTTCTTGTCTAGTTACATAAGTGCTGATGCTGAGCCTCTTTCACCATCCCTGTCCCCTGTCCTTTCCATGTACCACAGCCAAAACCCCTGGAGGAATGACCCTGGACACCACACCCCACACACAGGCTTTTAATCAGAGGAGTAGTGTTTACATTTTCACCCCATTACCTTCTGCTTCCTCACTGAGTAATGCTCCCCAGTGTTCTCTAATGTCCAAAGATGTCATATCGGGTTGAGAGAGAGAAGAGAGAGAGGGGGAGCGAGAGAGAAGAGAGAGAGGGGGAGAGAGAGAGAAGAAGGGATGAAAATAAGAATATTCGGAGGTCAAAAAATATTTCAAAGAAACAAAGAGGGTAATGAAAAGGATGAGGAGAGAAGAGGAAGAGCTAGAAGATACGTGGCCTCAATGATCTGTACCTCTGAATCAGTCTTCCCTATCTGTACCTCTGAATCAGTCTTCCCTATCTGTACCTCTGAATCAGTCTTCCCTATCTGTACCTCTGAATCAGTCTTCCCTATCTGTACCTCTGAATCAGTCTTCCCTATATGTACCTCTGAATCAGTCTTCCCTATCTGTACCTCTGAATCAGTCTTCCCTATCTGTACCTCTGAATCAGTCTTCCCTATCTGTACCTCTGAATCAGTCTTCCCTATCTGTACCTCTGAATCAGTCTTCCCTATCTGTACCTCTGAATCAGTCTTTCCCATTTGTACCTCTAAATCAGTCTTCCCTATCTGTACCTCTGAATCAGTCTGCCCTATCTAAGGCAGTTAACCCACTGTTCCCCGGGCGCCGAAGATGTGGATGTCGATTATGGCAGCCCCGCGCACCTCTCTGATTCAGAGGGGTTGGGTTAAACGCGGAAGACACATTTCAGTTGAATGCATTCAGTTGTACAACTGACTAGGTATCCCCCTTTCCTTTCCCCCTTATACCTCTGAATCAGTCTGGCCAATCTGTACCTCTGAATCAGTCTGCCCTATTTGTACCTCTGAATCAGTATGGCCTATCTGTACCTCTGAATCAGTCTCGCCTATCTGTACCTCTGAATTAGTCTCGCCTATCTGTACCTCTGAATCAGTCTGCCCTATTTGTACCTCTGAATCAGTATGGCCTATATGTACCTCTGAATCAGTCTCGCCTATCTGTACCTCTGAATCAGTCTGGCCTATCTGTACCTCTGAATCAGTCTGCCCTATTTGTACCTCTGAATCAGTCTTCCCTATCTGTACCTCTGAATCAGTCTGCCCTATTTGTACCTCTGAATCAGTATGGCCTATATGTACCTCTGAATCAGTCTTCCCTATTTGTACCTCTGAATCAGTATGGCCTATCTGTACCTCTGAATCAGTCTTCCCTATCTGTACCTCTGAATCAGTCTTCCCTATTTGTACCTCTGAATCAGTATGGCCTATCTGTACCTCTGAATCAGTCTTCCCTATCTGTACCTCTGAATCAGTCTTCCCTATTTGTACCTCTGAATCAGTATGGCCTATCTGTACCTCTGAATCAGTCTTCCCTATCTGTACCTCTGAATCAGTCTTCCCTATCTGTACCTCTGAATCAGTATGGCCTATCTGTACCTCTGAATCAGTCTTCCCTATCTGTACCTCTGAATCAGTCTTCCCTATTTGTACCTCTGAATCAGTATGGCCTATATGTACCTCTGAATCTGTCTCGCCTATCTGTACCTCTGAATCAGTATTCCCTGTCTGTAACAGCAGAGGAAAGAAAGGAGGAGAAAGGAGGTGGAGAGCCGGAGTGCTGTAGGGAACTATCAAAGCACTTCATTAATTGAACTGCATTGGTTTTCCTTTATTGATAGGCCCCTGCACTCACACGCACGTGCACACGCACACGCACACACGCACAATAAATGAAACAATGACAACCTTCTTTTGGCCTTTCCCTCTGTCTCTCTCCACCTCTTAATCTTTCTGTCTTTCCCTCTGTCTCTCTGGCTATCAATCTTTCTGTCTTTCTGTCTTTCCCTCTGTCTCTCTGTCTATCAATCTTTCTGTCTTTCTGTCTTTTCCTCTGTCTCTCTGGCTATCAATCTTTCTGTCTTTCCCTCTGTCTCTCAACCTCTCAATCTTTCTATCCTTCCCTCTCTCACTCTCCGCAACTTAATCTTTCTGTATTTCCTTTCTTTCTTTCTTTCTTTCTTTCTTTCTTTCTTTCTTTCTTTCTTTCTTTCTTTCTTTCTTTCTTTCTTTCTTTCTTTCTTTCTTTCTTTCTTTCTTTCTTTCTTTCTTTCTTTCTTTCTTTCTTTCTTTCTTTCTTTCTTTCTTTCTTTCTTTCTTTCTTTCTTTCTTTCTTTCTTTCCCAATCTCTATCTCTCTCCTTGCTATGATTAGGTCTCCACTTACCCATGCTCTCTTCAGCCTCTGTCAGTGAGCTCTGGGTGACATCTGGGTGAACTTTGACCCTTGACCCCTCACTCTCCAGTCATCAACAAGTCCTCTTCTTGACCTTATCAGATGTGTCAACACTGATCACAGTTTTTATTCTCACCTAGATTGGCCCGCTGCGATATGTTAGATTAATTGTAAAGGTGACAGGGTGGTGTTTGTGTGTTTGTGTCTGTGGGTGTGTGTGTGTGCAAGTATGTGTATGGGTCTGTGAGCGTGAGCGTGTGTATGTACAGTATGGGTATGTGTGTCTGTGTGTGTGTGTGTGTGTGTGTGTGTGTGTGTGTGTGTGTGTGTGTGTGTGTGTGTGTGTGTGTGTGTGTGTGTGTGTGTGTGTGTGTGTGTGTGTGTGTGTGTGTGTGTGTGTGTGTGTGTGTGTGTGTGTGTGTGTGTGTGTGTATGGGGGTGTGTGTGTGTTGTGTGTCTGGGTGTGTGTGTACGGGTCTGTGTTTGTGAGCGTGTGTATGTACAGTATGTATTTGTGGTGAATCTAAGAAGTGTAGAGAATGATGTTCTCTCTCTCTCTCGCAGTGCACGGTGGGAGATTTTTGGCGTTTGAGTGTTTTGTTTGGAGGGCTCTGTCCTAACTTAATTTCTGGATTCTGTCCTTGGTCTTTTCTTTCAATTTTTATTTTCTATGGTGGAGGGTTAATGCACTATTTGTTTTAGTGGTATCCACAGGTTTTTTCAAAGTTTAGGGTGGAAGGAGATGCTGTCGTTACGACATGGATTCAGGTGTGTTCCTGAGAATGAAGTTAAGGTGGAGGAGGTTCTGCTCATGGTCGGTAAACAGGTAGGAGCTGAATTTATACATTCTGCTTCCAGAATGAACAAAGCTGTGGTTGTGTTCATGAAAAGAGCAAATTTGGTGGGTAGGCCTCTTGCTAGTGGAATATTTGTAAGGGGTGTGTTGGTGCCAATTTCGCCTCTTTCTACCCCTTTGACCAGGGTGGTAGTCGCAAATTTGCCTCCATTCACCATGGATTATCAAATCAGGAAAGAGCTGAGTCGTTTTGGTAAGTTTGCTAGCGGTTTTCCTGTCGGCAGGTTTTCAGGCAGATGCCATTAAGCACGTTGTTTCATTGCGGAGGCAGGTGTTAATGTTTTTGAATAACAATGAGCAACAGCTAAATGTGCATTTTAAAGTGAGGCATGGGGAGGGGCTCTACGCAGGGTTTGCCAGCACAGATACTCTACAGTGTTTTGAATGTGGGGATTTGGGGCATAAGAGCTTTACGTGCTCACATAAAGGCCGTAGACAAGGTCAGGGTACAAGTGCCAGTGGGGGAAATCGAGGTCAACATGCAGGGGGCAATGAGGCTGGGCCTAGTCATGCTATTGATGGGGGTGTAGATGAGGCTGGGTCTAGTCATGCTTTTGATGGTGGTGTAGATGAGGCTGGCCTAGTCATGCTTTTGATGGTGGTGCAGATGAGGCTGGGCCTAGTCATGCTTTTGATGGTGGTGTAGATGAGGCTGGGCCTAGTCAGGTTATGGATGGTGGTGTAGATGAGGCTGGGCCTAGTCAGGTTATGGATGGTGGTGTAGATGAGGGTGGGCCTAGTCAGGTTATGCTAGTGGATGAGGAGAGTATAGTGGGGAAGTATAAGAGACTAGGGGGGAGGAGGGTGTCAAGCGGAAAAGGAAAAAGGGGGAGAAGAAAGAAGTTGGGAGGGGAGAGGCTGGTGTGGTCAAAGGCACCAAGGAACCTTTGCCTGGTGCTGGGGGGAGGCCCTGACCAGAGAGGAAGGGCATGTGGTTGGGATGGGAGATGAAGATGAGGAGGAGGAAAGTGAGTCTGAGGATGATGAGGCCTTTTTATCAGACTTTTCCATAATGGGTCCGGAGCTGACAGCCAGTCAAGCGGAGGGGTCAAAGTATATGGCGAGGGAACAGACAAGGTTCCTGAATGAGACCAAGGGGGAAAAAAGTACATTTTGAGACTTTTTTTTCTGATCCGAGAAAGTTTGTAAGATCAGCACAATATGCTATGAAAAATGAGGGGTATGGTGTCCTCTCACCCAGGAAACGGTTTAGGTTGAGGAAGTGGGTCACAACAGTGCGTAAGGTCCTACCTTCAGACACTGTTTAGATGTATAGTTTCTTTCTGGCACTGGGGCTTTTTGAGCTTTGCTATTGGTCTCTTTTTTTGCTGGCTTTTCTCCCACTTCTTATGGATACTCTTTGGGTAGGCTCGTTTAATCTAAATGGTGCCAGAGATGCGGGAAAGAGGAGTGGGATGGGTGAATATGAAAAACAAAACAAAGCACAGGTGTTGTTTCTGCAGGAGATGCATAGTGATGTGGTGAATGAAGTCGAGTTGGGGTTCTGGTGGAAAGGGGCAAGTGTGTTGAGCCATGGAACAAATTTTAGTGCAGGGGTGGCAGTTCTTTTCGTATCAGGTCTGTCTGTAACAATGTGCTCCTCAATGGAGGTGTGTAGGGGTAGGCTGCTTGTTGTAAAAGTATAAATTAACAACATGGGTTTTGTCTTTATAAATGTGTATACAGCTAACACAGGGAGAGAGATAGGGGTTCTATTTGGGAGTCTTAGACAGGAACTCTTACAGGTAACGCCTGAGGAGATGCTGGTGGTCGGTGGGGACTGGAACTGTAAAATGGATTTTACGAAAGACAGAACTGGGGAAGAGCCTCATTCAGGGTCAGTGGGAGTGTTAAGGGACATCATTAATCAGTTCGACCTAATGGATGTTTGGAGAACTAGACATCCCAACACAAGACAGTATACATGGGTGAAGGTTTTTGGGGCTAGGGTGAGTGCAGCACGGACTCGGTTTTACATGTCCAGGAATCAGAGCAATAGGCTGTTGGGTGCTACCATTCTCCCAGTGGGGTTTTCGGATCATCACATAACAATGGCTCGGCTGTCTATTTCACCAGGGCCTCGGCATGCATCCCATTGGAAGTTTAATGTAAAGCTATTGCAAGATGCTACCTTTTGCTCAAGTTTCCCGATTTTTTGGGAAAGGTGGAGGCAGCAAAGAGAGAAGTATGAGTCTCTGAGTCAATGGTGGGATGTGAGAAAGTCCAAATTAGGCTTTTCTGTCAACAGTATACAGCTCTCATCCTCAGAGGCTAGGAGTATTGGGGGAACTAGAGCATAGTATTAGTGAGATGGAGGTAGAGATGGTGGGGAAAGGCAATGTAGGCCTCCAGGCTAATTTAGCTGAATTACGTCGGGACCTGGGCAGTTTTTTCCAGGTTAAAGCAAAGGGAGCACTTGTAAGAGCTAGGTTCACCATGCTCAAGGAGATGGATGCTCCCAGCTCCTTCTTCTTAGGTTTGGAAAGACAGAGTGGTTGTCAAGGCTGTGGGTAACTGGTGAAAGGAGTCAGGCACAGGAGACCTGAGATGCGTGGACAAGGTATTTAATACAAGATAACACCAGTATAAACACAATACTACGGTGTGGGAAAAATACCGGTACCACGAAATAAACGGGCGTAATAACAAAACCCGGCAACAAAATACCAGCCGTCAGTAACAGCCTGAACAATAGAACAAACACGCACACAAACATGGGGGAAACCAGAGGGTTAAATAATGAACACGTAATGGGGGAATTGAAACCATGTGTGTAGAAAACAACAACAAAACAAATGGAAAATGAGAAGTGGATCAGCGATGGCTAGAAGGCCGGTGACGTCGACCGCCGAGTGCCGCTCGAACAAGGAGAGGGACCGACTCCGGCAGAAGTCGTGACAGCGGTGAAGCCAAGGGTATGAATTGTCTACGGCTGTCTGATGGGCTGCTGACCTCTGTGGTGGGAGAGATGCGGGAGTGAACTGTGGAGTTTTATACTGAGTTGTATAGGGCAGAACTGTGTGATCCTATATGTGTGCTTAGGTCTTGTTTGCAGAACTCCCTAAGCTCTCTCTGGCACAGAGGGAGGAAATGGACATTCCTCTGTTGTCCCATGAACTGGCAGAGGCCGTAACCCAGATGTCCCCCGGCCGTGTAACGGGGGTCGATGGACTCCCAGTGGAGTTTTCAAAAACATTCTGGGGAATAATTGGACTGGACTTCTTTTGCGTGTTGTGTGAATGCGTCGGGGTAGGAGGTAGGTGTGTACCGCTCTCTCGCTCTCTCTCTCCCAGTCTCTCTATCTCTCTGTGTCTGTGTCTCTCTCTCTCTGACAGCACACACATTCACCATCTACACTGAGTAATCCAGACATTAGGAACACCTTCCTAATGTTGAGTTGTAGCGCACCGTTTTGCCCTCACAACGCCCTCAGTTCGTCGAGGCATGGACTTTACAATGTGTCGAAAGCGTTCCACAGGGAGTTGGTTGTCCTTTGGGTGGTGTGCCATTCTTGATACACACAGGAAACTGTTGAGTGTGAAAAACCCAGCAGCATTGCAGTTCTTGACACAAACCAGTCTGTCTGGCACCTACTGCCATAGCTCGTTCAAAGGCACTTAAATCTTGTATCTTTCCCTCTCACCCTCTGAATGGCACTCATACACAATCCATGTCTGAATTGTTTCAAGGCTTAAAAATATTTTTTTAACCTGTCTCCTCCCCTTCATCTACACTGATTGAAGTGGATTTAACAAGTGCCATCAATAAGGGATTATAGCTTTCACCTGGATTCACCTGGTCAGTCTATGTCATGGAAAACAGCCTTAGTTAGGAGAGCGGTTGGTAGCAGGGATGAGGTGGAAGAAATAGTTCCCAATGTGTCTGTGACTGGTTCGTGGCAGTCTTACAACAGTCTTTACTATGCTGTTCCTTCACAGATCCATGTTGGCTATAGGCAAATACCGTCTCAGATTGGAAGGCAAAACAGACGGAGAGAAGGAGGAAAACAAGAAACGATTGAATATTCTGCACAGAGCAACGAGTAAAAATATGTTTTCACCCCACTTGATACACAAATAAGTGGGAATGCACGCACACACACACACGCACGCGCACACACACACACACACACACACACACACACACACACACACACACACACACACACACACACACACAATGAAAGAGAATTTGAGGTCGACTTTATGCCCCAAAAAACGTCTTGGTTCTTTTCAAACTGCAATTAAAGTAATCCATGAGGCTAAGGCGGAGGGTAATGGAGTACTTTCTATTCATCTGAATGCCTCGGGGCTTAGCAGGACCACAGTCTGAGAAAGCCTGTATTTTACAAAGTCTGTTACAAGGTCTGTCTGTTACAAGGTCTGTCTGTTACAACATCTGATACAACGTCTGTCTGTTACAAGGCCTGTCTGTTACAAGGTCTGTCTGATACAAGGTCTGTCTGTTACAAGGTCTGTCTGTTACAACGTCTGTCTGTTACAACTTCTGTCTGTTACAACATCTGTCTGTTACAAGGTCTGTCTGTTACAAGGTCTGTCTGTTACAAGGTCTGTCTGTTACAAGGTCTGTCTGTTACAAGGTCTGTCTGTTACAAGGTCTGTCTGTTACAAGGTCTGTCTGTTACAACGTCTGTTACAAGGTCTGTCTGTTACAACGTCTCTCTCTCTCTCTCTCCCTCTCTCTCTCTCTCTCTCTCTCTCTCTCTCTCTCTCTCTCTTTGGCTATGGCAGGCAAATATTTATTTGGATGTATTTTGATTATTCCTCTGGGTTTAATAAGATAACATTTTGAATACATTTGGTCTCTCTTTACCTCCCTTGTCGTGCAGTGACCATAGACACACTCGTCTTTGGGTAGCCATGTCTTTTTATGTACAGTGGCTTGCAAAAGTATTCATTCTCCTTGGCATTTTTCCTATTTTGTTGCCTTACAACCTGGAATTAAAATTGATTTTTGGGGGGTTTGTATCATTTAATTTACACAACATGCCTACCACTTTGAAGATGCAAAATATTTAGAATTGCGAAACAAACAAGAAATAAAAATAAAAAACCCAGACAACTTGAGCGTGTATAACTATTCACCCCCCCAAAGTCAATACTTTATAGAGCCACCTTTAGCAGCAATTACAGCTGCAAGTCTCTTGGGTTATGTCTCTATAAGCTTGGCACATCTAGCCACTGGGATTTCTGCCCATTCTTCAAGGAAAAACTGCTCCAACTCCTTCAAGTTGGATGAGTTCCGCTGGTGTACAGCAATCTTTAAGTCATACCACAGATTCTCAATTGGATTGAGGGCTGGGCTTTGACTGGGCCATTCCAAGACATTTAAATGTTTCCCCTTAAACCACTCGAGTGATGCTTTAGCAGTATGCTTAGGGTAATTGTCACGCTGCCACGCTGATCCTCAATACTGGAGCTCCCCAGGGGTGCGTGCTCAGCACCTCCTGTACTCCCTGTTAACCCACGATTGCATGGCCAGGCACGACTCCAACACCATCATTAAGTTTGCAGACGACACAACAGTGGTAGGCCTGATCACCGACAATGACGAGACACCCTACAGGGAGGAGGTCAGAGACCTGGCCGGGTGGTGCCAGAATTACAACCTCTCCCTCAACGTAACCAAGACTAAGGAGATGATTGTGGACTACAGGAAAAGGAGGACCGAGCACGCCCCCATTCTCATCGACAGGGCTGTAGTGGAGCAGGTTGAGAGCTTCAAGTTCCTTGGTGTCCACATCAACAACCAACTAGAATGGTCCAAGACAGTTGTGAAGAGGGCACGACAAAGCCTATTTCTCCTCAGGAAACGAAACAAATTTGACATGGGTCCTGAGATCCTCAAAAGGTTCTGCAGCTGCAACATCAATAGCATCCTGACTGGTTGCATCACTGCCTGGTACGGCAATTGCTCGGCCTCTGACCGCAAGGCACTACAGAAGCTAGTGTGTACTGCCCAGTACATCACTGGGGCCAAGCTGCCTGCCATCCAGGACCTCTCCACCAGGTGTCAGAGTAAGGCCCTAAAAATTGTCAAAGACCCCAGCCACCCCAGTCATAGACTGGCACTCCGGTACCAGTCTATGACTGTTATAAAATAATTTATAACATTTTTGACATACGTTTTTCTGGATTTTTTTGTTGTTATTCTGTCTCTCACTGTTCAAATAAACCTACCATTAAAATTATAGGCTGATCATTTCTTTGTCAGTGGGCAAACTTACAAAATCAGCAGGGGATCAAATACTTTTCCCCCTCACTATATATAAAACTCAGCAAAAAAAGAAACGTCCCTTTTTCAGGACCCTGTCTTTCAAAGATAATTCGTAAAATTTCAAATAACTTCACAGATTTTCATTGTAAAGGGTTTAAACACTGTTTCCCATGCTTGTTCAATTAACCATAAACAATTAATGAACATGCACTTGTGGAACGGTCGTTAAGACACTAACAGCTTACAGACGGTAGGCAATTAAGGTCACAGTTATGAAACTTAGGACACTAAAGAGGCCTTTCTACTGACTCTGAAAAACACCAAAAGAAAGATGCCCAGGGTCCCTGCTCATCTGCGTGAACGTGCTTTAGGCATGCTGCAAGGAGGCATGGGGACTGCAGGTGTGGCCAGGGAAATAAATAGCATTGTCCGTACTGTGAGATGCCTAAGACAGCGTTACAGGGAGACAGGACGGACAGCTGATCGTCCTCGCAGTGGCAGACCACGTGTAACAACACCTGCACAGGATCCGTACATCCGGACATCACACCTGCGGGACAGGTACAGGATGGCAACGACAACTGCCCAAGTTACACCAGGAACGCACAATCCCTCCATCAGGGCTCAGACTGTCCGCAATAGGCTGAGAGGGGCTAGACTCCGGGCTTGTAGGCCTGTTGTAAGGCAGGTCCTCACCAGACATCACCGGCAACAACGTTGCCTACGGGCACAAACCCACTGTCGCTGGACCAGACAAGACTGGCAAAAAGTTATCTTCACTCACGAGTCGCGGTTTTGTCTCACCAGGGGTGATGGTCGGATTTGCATTTGTCATCGAAGGAATGAGCGTTACACCGATGCCTGGATTTGGAGGTGGAGGGTCCGTCATGGTCTGGGGCGATGTGTCACAGCATCATCGGACTGAGTTTGTTGTCATTGCAGGCAATCTCAATGCTGTGCATTACAGGGAAGACATCCTCCTCTCTCAATTGGTACCCTTCCTGCAGGCTCATCCTGACATGACCCTCCAGCATGAAAATGCCACCAGCCATACTGCTCGTTTTGTACTTGATTTCCTGCAAGACAGGAATGCCAGTGTTGGCCAGCGAAGAGCCCGGATCTCAATCCCATTGAGCACATCTGGAACCTGTTGGATCGGAGGGTGAGGGCTAGGCCCATTCCCCCCAGAAATGTCCGGGAACTTGCAGGTGCCTTGGTGGAAGAGTGGGGTAACATCTCACAGCAAGATCTGGCAAATCTGGTACAGTCCATGTGGAGGAGATGCACTGCAGTACTTAATGCAGCTGGTGGCCACACCAGATACTGACTGTTAATTTTTATTTTGACCCCCCCTTTTTTCTGGGACACATTATTCTATTTCTGTTAGTCACATGTCTGTGGAACTTGTTCAGTTTATGTCTCAGTTGTTGAATCTTTTTATGTTCATACACATATTTACACATGTTAAGTTTGCTGAAAATAAACGCAATTGACAGCAAGAGGATGTTTCTTTTTTTTGCTGAATATGTATAGTTCTTTGTTTCTGGCCATTTTGAGCCTGTAATCGAACCCAGAAATGCTGATGCTCCAGATACTCAACTAGTCTAAAGAAGGCCAGTTTTATTGCTTTTTTAATCAGGACAACAGTTTTCAGCTGTGCTAATATAATTGCAAAAGGGTTTTCAAATGATCAATTAGCCTTTTAAAATGATCAACTTGGATTAGCTAACACAACGTGCCATTGGAACACAGGAGTGATGGTTGCTGATAATGGGCCTCTGTACGCCTATGTAGATATTCCATTAAAAATCTGCTGTTTCCAGCTACAATAGTCATTTACAACATTAACAATGTCTACACTGTATTTCGGATCAATTTGATGTTATATTAATAGACAAAAAACATGCTTTTCTTTCAAAAACAAGGACATTTCTAAATGACCCAAAACTTTTGAATGGTAGTATATATATATATATATATATATATATATATATATATGAATATATGTACACTACAATGCAATGCAATCTGCAACCCCTTGTAGGAGAAGTATGTATGTGTTTATTTGTGTGTTTGTGTGTGCTTGTGTGTGTGTGTTACGTATTACGTGTGAATTAAAGGGTCTGTCTAGTCCAGTAGTCTGCATATTAGACTCAGTAGTTGGCACACTTCTTCAATTCTCTTTCAATCTCTTTTGCCAGAGGTTACCTCAGAATATGTAGGTTGATGTGAATGTTAGACAGTGTTTTTCTACACCCTAGGGTAGTAGTCAGTGCTGTGTAAAGCTGGGCTGAGTTGAGGTGGGCTGGGTCTGGTAGAGCTGTGTTGTGATGGGCCTGGTCTGGTAGAGCTGTGTTGTGATGGGCCTGGTCTGGTAGAGCTGTGTTGGGATGGGCCTGGTCTGGTAGAGCTGTGCTGTGATGGGCCTGGTCTGGTAGAGCTGTGCTGTGATGGGCCTGGTCTGGTAGAGCTGTGTTGTGATGGGCCTGGTCTGGTAGAGCTGTGTTGTGATGGGCCTGGTCTGGTAGAGCTGTGTTGTGATGGGCCTGGTCTGGTAGAGCTGTGCTGGGCCTGGTCTGGTAGAGCTGTGCTGTGATGGGCCTGGTCTGGTAGAGCTGTGTTGTGATGGGCCTGGTCTGGTAGAGCTGTGCTGTGATGGGCCTGGTCTGGTAGAGCTGTGTTGTGATGGGCCTGGTCTGGTAGAGCTGTGCTGTGATGGGCCTGGTCTGGTAGAGCTGTGCTGTGATGGGCTGGGTCCAGGTAGACCTGTGCTGTCCTGTGCTTTGCCCCCCGTCTCTCCATATGAGAAATGCAAGCACAAGCACACACACTGGAACAGTTACACTCACTTGCATGCACATTGTGAAAAACACATTTTAGACATTCCTTTTTCAATAGGATTCCATTTGAATCACACAGCTCCAATGGAAGGGTAACTTGGAAGAAAGATATGTTGTTAAAGCTCCACCCACAACAACATGTTTCACCTTCCATGGTCCCAGTTAAGCCCTACAGTTTTGTAAAGGCATTGACTAGACCTCTTTTCTCTTTCATTCTAGAATGTGAAGACTCCCAGGAATCCAGTCAGCCAATGCCATTCAGTCAGTGTGGGATGGATGAGTCAGTGTAATTGATTTCCAGCGCCAAGTTAGCAGTTGGCATTCTGAGAGAATAGCAGTCTCAAACATGGCCAAGGCTTCAGCCTTCAACTGACACTCAATGTTTGTTTGTGTGTGTTTGTGTGTGACCTGAATATTTGCCAATAACTTTGTATATTGCTTATTTTTACTTCCATGAATAATGCAGGAAATATACACTCTCTGGGTGTTTGTGTGTGAGTGTGTGTGTTTATGTGTATGTGGTTGTGTACGTTTATGTGTGTGTGTGTGTGGTGTGTAGACAGAGTAGTATCCTTGCTTTACTACCTTTTATTCATCAGAGTCACTGACAGAAAACTGTTACAATAAAACAAAGACAACAGCATTATCATGAGAGAGAGAGGGAGAGAGAGAGGGATGGAGGGAAAGAGAGGGAGAAAGACGAAGGGAGGAGGGAGAGAGAGGGAAAGAGAGAGGCGGAGAGAGAGGCAGAGAGAGAGAGAGAGAGAGAGGGAGAGAGGGAGAGAGAGAGGCAGAAATCAAGAGAGGGAGAGAAGCAGAGAGAGGGAGAGGGAGGCAGAGAGAGGGAAGGAGAGAGGGGGAGAGGGAGGGACAGAGGGAGTGAGGGAGGGAGAGAGAGGGAGAAATACGGAGAGAGGAGGGAGAGAGATGGAAAGAGAGAGGCAGGGAGAGAGGGAGAGAGAGGGAGAAATACGGAGAGAGGAGGGAGAGAGATGGAAAGAGAGAGGCAGAGAGAGGGAGAGAGGCAGGGAGTGAGAGAGGCAGGAAGAGGGAGAGAAAGGGAGGGAGGGAGAGTGTGTGTGTGTGTGTGTGAGTGAGAGAGAGAGAGAGAGAGAGAGAGAGAGAGAGAGAGAGATATTCTGGTTTGCTGTGGTGCAGAGATGAGTCATTGACTGTCCTTGTTCCTCTCATCTGAAAAGAGACAGTGAAAAGTTCATTGAAGCTGTTCGTCTGAAGATTAAAAAACAACAAAACAAAAAAGCTACAAAAAACAAAGAGTTCCTCTCTTAAGAATGTGACCCTCTTAACTCCTATCATTTCCAAGCGGCAGTTGTCTTTCATATACCCACCATGATGCCGCCACCCTGTTTAGTCAAGAGAGGGTGCTAGAACTACATGCCTGCTGTCTTTCCTTCCTCTCTGTTTAACCGCTGAACACCCCGCTTATAATACAGAGTTATTTGGAGGACAGTTTCATTGATTTAGATTAGTGTGGCTCGCTCTACCTGGCCCCATGGCTCAGCATGGGGTAGGAACTAATTTTCCCAGTGCCGGTGGGGAGAGAGGGAGCATTTTACACAATTTCTCTATGGGTGAGTCCCACTGGATTTGGAAAGGAAATCTAGACAATGACTTTGTATTCTGAGGTGGATTTCTCTCCACCTCTCTCTCTACCTTCACTACAACTGATCTGTAAGAACATCATAGGTAAAAGTAATATGTCAACCCTCAGGGATCATAAGGAAGGGAGGTGAGGACAGGATGAATTAAGTGTATTGAAACTGAGTGTTCAAATGAATCATCACAGCGTCTCAGTAGTCTAAGTGGCTTTCTCTCCTCCTCTCCTCTCCTTCATCTGCTCTGATGTGAAAGAAGTGGACAGGTACAAACAGAGTCCCAGTGGGCATCCATTATCTCGCTTTCACCTGTCCAGTCCCTTTAGATCAGTGCAGATTAATGAAAGGAGACAGGGATAGCATGGGAGGGGACTGAGACCACTGAGATGCCTCTCTGTGTCTACCCTTGTTGAGCAAGGAAACCAACAGGACTGGAGCCCTCTGGGACTGGAGTTGTGTACCTCTGACCAATACAGTGATTTCTTCTCATTCATTGTTTGCAGGTATTTTGATAGTAAGCATTATGGTGTTGGCCCCACATAGACTTCCAGTGGGTGTAGGGTAGCAGATGCCATATTGCTCATTTGTTGACCACTGAAGGGCTAACAGACTGAGTCTGGGCCATAAACGGAAAGATACAGATGGGTAGAAACAGTGAAAGGAAAGTAGGGGAAAGGATAGAAGAAAAGAAGTGAGAATGCAATACAAAGATAGAAAAACCAAGTTGCATCTGTGGTTATTATGCTAACAAAGCTAATTTAATGAGTATGATAATGATCATCTAATTTAATGGAGCATTCATTTGAAGACAGCAGGGATGATATCAGCCTCTCCCTTTTCCTCTGCCCTTTATTTCCTACTCTCTCTTTCAATCTTTTTCTCTCTCCCTCTTCTCCTCTTTCTTCTAAGTTTCCTTTATCAAGCCTTTTTACTGCTACTTCCACTTTTCGCATTCTATTTTGGACTCCATCTCTCTCTCATTCCCAGCTCCCTTAATATTATCTAGTTTACTGAAACTTCCCTGTTTCTCTTCCCTCTCTGGCTCACTGGGAAAACAAGCATGCGGCTTGAGGAGTTTTAGGAAACTAGGGCGAGAGAAACAGCTTTGGCAATGTAAACGTACAGTATGTTTCACATGCCAATAAAGAGCACTTTGAATTGAATTGAAACAGTAAGGGTGTCATGTGACTGCTGCCCTCACAACCTTCATCAGGTGTGTTTTGCTCCTGTTCATGAGCTCTTTCTCCAAGTCCCCCTCTCTCCCTCTGCTCCCTTCTCTCTTGCCCTCTCTCACCTTGTCTCCCCCTCTCTCCCTCTGCTCCCTTCTCTCTTGCCCTCTCTCACCTTGTCTCCCCCTCTCTCCCTCTGCTCCCTTCTCTCTTGCCCTCTCTCACCTTGTCTCCCCCTCTCTCCCTCTGCTCCCTTCTCTCTTGCCCTCTCTCACCTTGTCTCCCCCTCTCTCCTTCTGCCCCTTCTCTCTTGCCCTCACTCTCCTTACCTTTCTTGCCCTCTCTCCACCCCACTCTCTCACTTCCCTCTTGCCTCGATTTCTCTTCATTTTTCTCCAATCTCAATAACTACGTACCCCTCTCCCTCTCCCTCTCCCTTCATCCCCTCCCCTTCTCTCTCTGTTCTTATATGGGACAGTGATGAATGTGTTGTTCTAGCAGACGGTGACGAGGTTGGGAACTATGGCCTCTGGGGATGCGGGCCTGAGCACAGGGATGTGTGTGTGTGTGTGTGTGTGTGTGTGTGTGTGTGTGTGTGTGTGTGTGTGTGTGTGTGTGTGTGTGTGTGTGTGTGTGTGTGTGTGTGTGTGTGTGTGTGTGTGTATGGGGGTGTGTGTGTGTTGTGTGTCTGGGTGTGTGTGTACGGGTCTGTGTTTGTGCACACCCACACACACCCACACCCACACATATACACACCCACACATGTACACACCCACACACCCACACACAAACACACCCACACACATACACACCCACACACCTATACACACGTTCACAACCACACATGTACACACGTACACACGCACACAAGTACACACCCACACACATACACACCTACACAAACACACATACACACCCACACATGTACACACTCACACACATACACACCCACATATACACACCCACACATGTAGACACCCACACACGTACACATGCACACAAGTACAGACACACACATACATACATACATACATACATACGCACGCACGCACGCACGCACGCACGCACGCACGCACGCACGCACGCACACGCACACACACACACACACACACACACACACACACACACACACACACACACACACACACACACACACACACACACACACGCAAACCCACACACCTATATACTTAAACACTCACACACATACACATATACACACTTACACACATGCAGACAAACAAGTACGTACACATCCACACACACCCAGCCAATCAATCATCAATTTACAGTTTATTGTGTGCTGCCAACATTGTGACGTGCTCTAACTGCTCACGTCCTCATGCTTGTCTGTTGCCTGTTGAGTGGTTCAACTTGTTGTTTCTGAACCTGACTCACACACTCTCAGGCCTCTTAGGGTTTTAGAGGTGAAAGGTCATGGGCGTAAACAACTACGGTCTGGCACCTACCACAACCAGCCGTTGCTATGGTGATGGGGTGATGATAGTGGTGTGGGTGGTGGGGTGCGGAGGGGACGAGGCCATCAGTTGGTTGGTGCTTTAAGCAGAATGGTCAGGACTGCTGACGTGGGCTTAACGAGGCCTCTCACGTGGGGAGAGAGGGAGAGGGAGAGCAAGAGAGAGGGAGAGCAAGAAAGAGGGAGCGCAAGAGAGAAGGAGAGCAAGAGAGAGAGAGAGAGCAAGAGAGATAGAGGAAGAGAGAGGGAGAGAAGCGTCTCAGAAACAGAAAGTCAGAAGTTTGGAGAGGAAAGATGGAGAGGTAGGGAGGTACATTGATCAGTCACTGAGGAAGTTGTTTGGGTGCCAGCGGGTATTGGTGAGAAGTGTGTGAGGTAAGGTGTGTATGACACACACACACCACACCAGACACACACACACACACCTTTCAGGCATGAGTGGATTGGCTGTCTAACCAGGACCACATCACTGAGTCCTTTTCCCAGCATCATTAGCTCAGATGCTTCTCTTCCTGACATTTTATTATTCACCTCTGCACACACAGACACAGACGCACACACAGACACAGACGCACACACAGACACAAAGACACACATGCACACATACAAACACAATTATATTATCTTGTTTACTTCTTGTCCGACACTTCGTCATGTTCAAACAAATCTATGCCAGTCTGGGGATGGAGAGAGAGAGAGAGAGAGAGAGAGAGAGAGAGAGAGAGAGAGAGAGAGAGAGAGAGAGAGAGAGAGAGAGAGAGAGAGAGAGAGAGAGAGAGAGAGAGAGAGAGAGAGAGAGAGAGAGAGAGAGAGAGAGAGAGAGAGAGAGAGAGAGAGAGAGAGAGAGAGAGAGAGAGAGAGAGAGAGAGAGAGAGAGAGAGAGAGAGAGAGAGAGAGAGAGAGAGAGAGAGAGAGAGAGAGACTCAACCTACTGGAATCTGAAGTCAAATGTCTACTGTTTGCTAATGATCTGGTGCTTCTGTCACCAACCAAGGAGGGCCTACAGCAGCACCTAGATCTTCTGCACAGATTCTGTCAGACCTGGGCCCAAACAGTAAATCTCAGTAAGACAAAAATAATGGTGTTCCAAAAAAGGTCCAGTTGCCAGGACCACAAATACAAATTCCATCTAAACACAGTTACCCTGGAGCACACAAAAAACTATACATACCTCAGCCTAAACATCAGTGTCACAGGTAACTTCCACAAAGCTGTGAACGATCTGAGAGACAAGGCAAGAAGGGCCTTCTATGCCAAAGGAATCAAAATTAACTTAACATTTGACATACCAATTAGGATCTGGCAAAAAAATACTTGAATCAGTTATAGAACCCATTGCCCTTTATGGTTGTGGGGTCTGGGGTCCGCTCACCAACCAATAATTCACAAAATGGGACAAACACAAAATTGAGACTCTGCATGCAGAATTCTGCAAAAATATCCTCTGTGTACAATGTAAAACACCAAATAATGCATGAGGAGCAGAATTAGGTCGATACCCGCTAATGATCAAAATCCAGAAAATTCTACAACCACCTAAAAGGAAGAGATTCCCAAACCTTCCATAACAAAGCCATCACCTACAGAGAGATGAACCTGAAGAAGGGTCCCCTTCTGGTCCTGGGGTTCTGTTCACAAACCCAAACAGACCCCACAGAGTTCAGGACAGCAACACAATTAGACCCAACCAAATCATGAGAAAACAAAAATAGAATTACTTGACACATTGTAAAGAATTAACAAAGAAACTGAGCAAACTAGAATGCTATTTGGACCGAAACAGAAAGTACACAGTGACAGAATACCTGACCACTGTGACTAACCCAAACTTAATGAAAGCTTTGACTATGTTCAGACTCAGTGAGCATAGCCTTGCTATTGAGAGAGGCCGCCGTAGGCATACTTGGCTTTCAAGAGAAGACAGGCTATGTGCACACTGCCCACAAAATGAGGTGGAAACTGAGCTGCACTTCCTAACCTCCTGCCAAATGTATGACCATATTAGAGACACATATTTCCCTCAGATTACACAGACCCACAATGATTTTGAAAACAAATCCAATTTTGATAAACTCCCATATCTACTGGGTGAAATACCACAGTGTGACATCACAGCAGCAAGATTTGTGACCTGTTGCCACAAGAAAAGGACAACCAGGTCAACCAACCAAAAGGTCAACCAACACCATTGTAAATACAACCAATATTTATGTTTATTTATTTTCCCTTTTGTACTTCAACTATTTGCACATAATATGGCATTTGAAATATAATTATTATTTTGGAACTTTTGTGAGTGTAATGTTTCCTGTTAATTTGAATTGTTTATTTCACTTTTGTTTATTATCTAATTCACTTGCTTTGGCAATGTTAACATGTGTTTCCCATGCCAATAAAGACCTAATATTGAAATTGAATTGAGCGAAAGAGAGAGAGAGTGAATTAGGAATTGAAAGGGAAAGGGAGACAGTGAGCGAGAGTGGGTGTCAAACGTCTTGTCTGGTGAATGTCAGTGTACCCAAGTGTGTGTGTTTGATGGGGTAATGCCTGGGTGCAGTCTGGTAGACATTGATACAGTCTCTTTTGTTGCGCATGTGCTGTGAAATATGAGGTACAGGATAATCATACAGTCATCCCATAGAGAGAGAGACAGAGGAAAGGAGAAGAGAGAGGGGTGAGCTGTCGTTTAGTGGGGAGCGAGGGAGCTAGGGAGGGAGGGAGGAAGGGAGGGAGAGAGAGAGAAAGAGAGAGAGAGAGGGGGAGGGGAGAGGGGGAGGGAGCAGTATGAATGAGACTGTTGAGAGAATAGTAAATATGGAGAGAGAGAACAGTTTGAAAGAGACTGTTGAGAGAATAGTGAAGATGGAGGGAGAGAACAGTTTGAAAGAGACTGTTGAGAGAATAGTGAAGATGGAGGGAGAGAACAGTTTGAAAGAGACTGTTGAGAGAATAGTGAAGATGGAGGGAGAGAACAGTTTGAAAGAGACTGTTGAGAGAATAGTAAATATGGAGAGAGAGAACAGTTTGAAAGAGACTGTTGAGAGAATTGTGAAGATGGAGGGAGAGAACAGTTTGAAAGAGACTGTTGAGAGAATAGTGAAGATGGAGGGAGAGAACAGTTTGAAAGAGACTGTTGAGAGAATAGTAAATATGGAGAGAGAGAACAGTTTGAAAGAGACTGTTGAGAGAATAGTGAAGATGGAGGGAGAGAACAGTTTGAAAGAGACTGTTGAGAGAATAGTAAAGATGGAGGGAGAGAACAGTTTGAAAGAGACTGTTGAGAGAATAGTAAATATGGAGAGAGAGAACAGTTTGAAAGAGACTGTTGAGAGAATTGTGAAGATGGAGGGAGAGAACAGTTTGAAAGAGACTGTTGAGAGAATAGTAAAGATGGAGAGAGAGAACAGTAGAGAGGTAGAAAGAGGAGGATAAACAATGACAAAGACAATGTCTGCTCCTAAGCTCCCCAGTGAAATTGAATTGTATGAATAGGGGCCATCATTCTGTTACCAGATGTTGCATCTGCACTGAGTTGCGTTGAGTTGTATGGTTTGTTTAACTTTGTATTCAGTTGTTGTTTGACATACATTTTAAAGTGACAAATCTTAGTCTCAGCATCACACTGTCACAGTGGAACTGCCCATCTCGCTCTGTCTCTCTCTTTCTCTCTGTCTCTCTGTCTCTCTCTGTCTCTCTCGCTAGCTCTCTCACTCTCTAGCTGCAGACAGATAGATCTGAATATCTCTCTCCACTCAGCAAGAACTCTTCAATTCAGGAGAGGAGATTGAATAAAGTACATTAGAAATTATGATTTGTCTTTTGGAGGGGGATTTTGTCTCTCTTTGTCCGTTCCTCTCCTCTTACTAATCCTCAATTACCTCTCTTTCTCGCTCTCGCTCTCTTGCTTTCCTCTTTCTGTCTTTACACAGTACTATAAACCAGTGATGATGGAAGGGTGTTGTTGTGGTTTTGGAATGCCTGACACCGTGCGCACGCACGGGCACACACGTACCTCCCACTGGTCAAAGGCAGGTGGTAATTTCATGGTTTATTCTCTTCTTTGATCCTACCCAGCCGTGTGCCATTTGATCTTCTCCTTCTGTTAATGAGGCCTGTATGCCTCTTCAGCATGGCCTCTGTGTCAGCTTATCCATTCAGCCTACTCACAGACAAAAAAACACAACTCTTTTTCATCTCTTTCTCCCTCTTATTTTGTAGTGTTTAGAGTGGTTTGCTCTCTTTGCCAAGGAACGTGGTCTGGAGATAAGTTGTCTCTACTCAGGGGGATGCTGAAACTCTCTAGTCAGGGTGGTGATGAAACTCTCTAGTCAGGGGGGTGCTGAAACTCTCTAGTCAGAGTGGTGCTGAAACTCTCTAGTCAGGGTGGTGATGAAACTCTCTAGTCAGGGTGGTGCTGAAACTCTCTAGTCAGGGTGGTGCTGAAACTCTCTAGTCAGAGTGGTGCTGAAACTCTCTAGTGAGGGTGGTGCTGAAACTCTCTAGTCAGGGTGGTGCTGAAACTCTCTAGTCAGGGTGGTGCTGAAACTCTCTAGTCAGGGTGGTGCTGAAACTCTCTAGTCAGGGTGGTAATGAATCTCTAGTCAGAGTGGTGCTGAAACTCTAGTCAGAGTGGTGCTGAAACTCTCTAGTCAGGGTGGTGCTGAAACTCTCTAGTCATAGTGGTGCTGAACCTCTCTAGTCAGGGTGGTGCTGAAACTCTAGTCAGGGTGGTGCTGAAACTCTCTAGTCATAGTGGTGCTGAACCTCTCTAGTCAGGGTGGTGCTGAAACTCTCTAGTCAGGGTGGTGCTGAAACTCTCTAGTCAGGGTGGTAATGAATCTCTAGTCATAGTGGTGCTGAACCTCTCTAGTCAGGGTGGTGCTGAAACTCTCTTGTCAGGGTTGTGCTGAAACTCTCTAGTCAGGTTCTTTGTCTGGATCTCCATAGTTCAATGGTTTTGTTCCTGGTCTAGAGGTACTGTATTCTTGTGCCGGTCTCCAATGTCATGCCGACTTCACTCTGTCCTCATCTCTTTCCGCCAGAATGGAGCACATACTGTTGCAGAGATTCACTGAGAGGAGTAAACATTAAGAACACCTTCCTAATATTGAGCTGCGCCCCGTTTTACCCTCAGAACAACATCATTTCATTTTGGCATGGACTCTACAAGGTGTCGAAAGCGTTCCACAAGGGTGCTGGTCAATGTTAACTTCAATGCTTCCTACAGTTGTAACAAGTTGACTGGATATGCTTTGGGTGGTAGAACATTCTTGATACACACGGGAAACTGTTGAGTGTGAAATACCCAGCACCGTTGCAGTTCCTGACACACTCAAACCGGTGTGCCTGGCACCTACTACCATACCTCATTCAAAGTTACTTACCATTCTCCCTCTGAATGGCACACATACACAATGTATGTCTTTATTGTCTCCATGTTTTAAAATGATTCTTTAACCTGTCTCCTCCACTTCATCTACACTGATTGAAGTGGATTTAACAAATTACATCAATAAGGGATCATAGCTTTTACCTGGAATCACTGGTCAGTCTATGTAATGGAATGAGGTGTTCCTTATGTTTATTTCTGTGTAGTGATATTATCTTCAGAGAGATCTGAACTAGTCTACACCTTCACAGAGACCTGAAGTAGACAACCACTTCACAAAGACCTGAAGTAGTCAACACCTTCACAGAGGCCTGATGTAGTCAACACCTTCACAGAGACCTGAAGTAGTCAACACCTACCCAGAGACCTGAAGTATTCAACAGCTTCCCAGATACCTGAAGTAGTCAACAGCTTCCCAGATACCTGAAGTAGACAACAGCTTCCCAGATACCTGAAGTAGACAACAGCTTCCCAGATACCTGAAGTAGTCAACAGCTTCCCAGATACCTGAAGTAGTCAACAGCTTCCCAGATACCTGAAGTAGTCAACACCTTCCCAGAGACCTGACATAGACAACACCTTCACAGAGACCTGAAGTAGTCAACACCTTCCCAGATACCTGAAGTAGACAACACCTTCACAGAGACCTGAAGTAGACAAACACTTCACAAAGACCTGAAGTAGTCAACACCTTCACAGAGGCCTGATGTAGTCAACACCTTCACAGAGACCTGAAGTAGTCAACACCTACCCAGAGACCTGAAGTAGTCAACAGCTTCCCAGATACCTGAAGTAGACAACAGCTTCCCAGATACCTGAAGTAGACAACAGCTTCCCAGATACCTGAAGTAGTCAACACCTTCCCAGAGACCTGAAGTAGTCAACACCTTCCCAGAGACCTGAAGTAGACAACCATTTCACAAAGACCTGAAGTAGTCAACACCTTCACAGAGGCCTGAAGTAGTCAACAGCTTCCCAGATACCTGAAGTAGACAACACCTTCCTAGAGACCTGAAGTAGACAACACCTTCACAGAGATCTGAAGTAGACAACACCTTCCCAGATACCTGAAGTAGTCAACACCTTCCCAGAGATCTGAAGTAGACAACACCTTCCTAGAGACCTGAAGTAGACAACACCTTCCCAGATACCTGAAGTAGTCAACACCTTCCCAGAGATCTGAAGTAGACAACACCTTCCTAGAGACCTGAAGTAGACAACACCTTCCCAGATACCTGAAGTAGTCAACACCTTCACAGAGACCTGAAGTAGTCAACACCTTCACAGAGATCTGAAGTAGACAACACCTTCCCAGAGACCTGTTATAGACAACACCTTCACAGAGACCTGAAGTAGTCAACACCTTCACAGAGATCTGAAGTAGACAACACCTTCACAGAGATCTAAAGTAGACAACACCTTCCCAGAGACCTGAAGTAGACAACACCTTCACAGAGATCTGAAGTAGACAACACCTTCCCAGAGACCTGAAGTAGTCAACACCTTCACAGAGATCTGAAGTAGACAACACCTTCCCAGAGATCTGAAGTAGTCAACACCTTCACAGAGACCTGAAGTAGTCAACACCTTCCCAGATACCTGAAGTAGACAACACCTTCACAGAGACCTGAAGTAGACAACACCTTCACAGAGATCTGAAGTAGACAACACCTTCCCAGATACCTGAAGTAGTCAACACCTTCCCAGATACCTGAAGTAGACAACAGCTTCACAGATACCTGAAGTAGACAACACCTTCCCAGATACCTGAAGTAGACAACACCTTCCCAGATACCTGAAGTAGACAACACCTTCCCAGATACCTGAAGTAGACACACCTTCACAGAGACCTGAAGTAGACAACACCTTCACAGAGACCTGAAGTCGACAATACTTTCTCAGATACCTGAAGTAGACAACACCTTCCCAGATACCTGAAGTAGACAACACCTTCCCAGAGACCTGAAGTAGACAACACCTTCACAGATACCTGAAGTAGACAACACCTTCACAGATACCTGAAGTAGACAACACCTTCACAGATACCTGAAGTAGACAACACCTTCTCAGATACCTGAAGTAGACAACACCTTCACAGAGACCTGAAGTAGTCAACACCTTCACAGAGACCTGAAGTAGTCAACACCTTCACAGAGATCTGAAGTAGACAACACCTTCCCAGAGACCTGCTCCAGGAGTTGTAGAAGCTGAGCTCTCTGATTTAGTGGTACAGTACTGACTAGTTGTTGGGTGTAGTTGTTAGTTGGGTTGAGTGTGAGGTGTTAATGGGGGTGTAGTTGTTAGTTTGGTAGAGTGTGTGAGGTGTTAGAGTTGGTGTAGTTGTTAGTTGAGTAGAGTGTTTTAATGGGGTGTAGTTCTTAGTTGGGTAGAGTGTGTTAATGGGGTGTAGTTGTTAGTTGAATAGTGTGTGAGGTGTTAATGGGGTGTAGTTAGTTGAATAGAGTGTGTGAGGTGTTAATGGGGTGTAGTTGTTAGTTGGGTAGAGTGTGTTAATGGGGTGTAGTTGTTAGTTGGGTAGAGTGTGTTAATGGGGTGTAGTTGTTAGTTTGGTAGAGTGTGTGAGGTGTTAATGGGGTGTAGTTGTTAGTTGGGTAGAGTGTGTTAATGGGGTGTAGTTGTTAGTTGGGTAGAGTGTGTGAGGTGGTAATGGGGGTGTAGTTGTTCGTTTGGTTTAGTGTGTCAATGGGGTGTAGTTGTTAGTTGGGTAGAGTGTGTCAATGGGGTGTAGTTGTTAGTTGGGTAGAGTGTGTCAATGGGGTGTAGTTGTTAGTTGGGTAGAGTGTGTGAGGTGTTAATGGAGGTGAAGTTGTTAGTTGGGTAGAGTGTGTTAATGGGGTGTAGTTGTTAGTTGGGTAGAGTGTGTTAATGGGGTGTAGTTGTTAGTTGGGTAGAGTGTGTGAGGTGTTAATGGGGGTGTAGTTGTTAGTTGGGTAGAGTGTGAGGTGTTAGAGTTGGTGTAGTTGTTAGCTGAGTAGAGTGTGTTAATGGGGTGTAGTTCTTAGTTGGGTAGAGTGTGAGGTATTAGAGTTGGTGTAGTTCTTAGTTGGGTAGAGTGTGTTAATGGGGTGTAGTTGTTCGTTGAATAGTGTGTGAGGTGTTAATGGGGTGTAGTTGTTAGTTGGGTAGAGTGTGTTAATGGGGTGTAGTTGTTAGTTGGGTAGAGTGTGTGAGGTGTTAATGGGGGTGTAGTTGTTAGTTGGGTAGAGTGTGAGGTGTTAGCGTTGGTGTAGTTGTTAGCTGAGTAGAGTGTGTTAATGGGGTGTAGTTCTTAGTTGGGTAGAGTGTGTGAGGTGTTAGTGGGGGTGTAGTCGTTAGTTGGGGAGAGTGTGTGTGTCTCAGGCTCTCCTGTAATTGGTTGTGAAACTCATGGCACACACATCAAGAGAGAGAGAGAGTAATGGAGAGAGAAAGATGTATAGAGAAAGAGATGAGAAAGGGAAACTTGAGATCCTCGTTGCTCATTATGACGCCTTGTTACACTGTCTTGTCTGTCTTCTCTCTCTCTCCGTAGTGAGTTCTTCCGCCCTCAACTCTGTTCGTCGCTCCCTCGTGCTCACTAGGCTCTAATTGACGGAGTAGCGGAGCTCGGATGATTTACAAAGTGATGAAAGAGTGTTGGGGATTTTTTGTCTGAAGTGAATGGGGAAGGGGAAGGAAGGAGGGAGAGAGGGAGAAAGAACACTAAACATTTTAGAAACATCACCCCTTTTCAATTCCTGACCTCTCCTTTCCCCTGTTAACTCTGTTTTAAACTTCCTACCCTCACCTCCTCTCCCCCCACCACCACCTCTCGCTCTACAGGCCTCACTCATCTTTCTTCCTCTTACCACTTCCTACCCTCACCTCCTCTCCCACCACCACCACCTCTCGCTCTACAGGCCTCACTCATCTTTCTTCCTCTTACCACTTCCTACCCTCACCTCCTCTCCCACCACCACCACCTCTCGCTCTACAGGCCTCACTCATCTTTCTTCCTCTTACCACTTCCTACCCTCACCTCCTCTCCCACCACCACCACCTCTCGCTCTACAGGCCTCACTCATCTTTCTTCCTCTTACCACTTCCTACCCTCACCTCCTCTCCCCCCACCACCACCTCTCGCTCTACAGGCCTCATTCATCTTTCTTCCTCTTACCACTTCCTACCCTCACCTCCTCTCCCCCCACCACCACCTCTCGCTCTACAGGCCTCACTCATCTTTCTTCCTCTTACCACTTCCTACCCTCACCTCCTCTCCCCCCACCACCACCTCTCGCTCTACAGGCCTCATTCATCTTTCTTCCTCTTACCACTTCCTACCCTCACCTCCTCTCCCCCCACCACCACCTCTCGCTCTACAGGCCTCATTCATCTTTCTTCCTCTTACCACTTCCTACCCTCACCTCCTCTCCCCCCACCACCACCTCTCGCTCTACAGGCCTCACTCACCTTTCTTCCTCTTACCACTTCCTACCCTCACCTCCTCTCCCCCCACCACCACCTCTCGCTCTACAGGCCTCACTCATCTTTCTTCCTCTTACCACTTCCGTCCCCTCTCCCTCTCCCCTCATTTGCACTCTTTCCTTACTTTTACCACCTTTTTCGACTTCTGAATGTGTTTGAGAGAGAGAGAGAGAGAGAGAGAGAGAGAGAGAGAGAGAGAGAGAGGAGAGAGAGAGAGAGAGAGAGAGAGAGAGAGGAGAGAGAGAGAGAGAGAGAGAGAGAGAGAGAGAGAGAGAGAGAGAGAGAGAGAGAGAGAGAGAGAGATGTGAGACTTGTGCTCCGAGAGCCCATGCAGGCTGATGAGAGACTGTAAAAGCCATCCATATTAACTGTGTTTTTGCCAATGACAGGTAGTGAATCAGGAACTAATTTATCTTCAGACACCACAGCAGCTGTGTGTGTGTGCGTGTGTGAGTCTGCTATCTGCTATCATTAGAGAGCTGCCTTAGTCTGTAGAGGAGAGCAAGAGGTCCAAAGATCAAACACAGCGCAGACCAATCAACAGCTGCTGGGTTCATCTCGCCATATTCCTAAATACACACCCCAGACACTATCCTTCCCTCTCCCTCCCTCCCTCCCTCCCTCCCTCCCTCCCTCCCTCCCTCCCTCCCTCCCTCCCTCCCTCCCTCCCTCCCTCCCTCCCTCCCTCCCTCCCTCCCTCCCTCCCTCCCTCTCTCACACACACACACACACACACACACACACACACACACACACACACACACACACACACACACACACACACACACACACACACACACACACACACACACACCAGCAAGTAATCACAGTCTGACTTCATGTTGTTGTAAAAACGTCTATTTTTGACGAGTACACTGACGTCATCTAACAACGTTCTGTTTCAGACCCTAGGGTTAAGTTTAGGACTTCATTCCGACTGGTTAAGTGAAAGTTAACCAAAATCTGTTCATACATACCCCCAGGAAGAATATGACACTTTTTAAAAGCTTGCACTTAGATATGGTCATTTTCACGTTTTAATACATTCTTAGAATGTTTGGGAATTACATACACTAAGGTATTTTTAAAAATTCTATTGCCATATAGAGTGGGAATGTGGCTGTGCTTTTGGACAATTAATATACACTGCAGTAAATTAAACCTAATTAAAACATCTTTCTCGTCCAAGACCAGAGTCTACACAGACCGGTGCTCTATAGCCAATCAGATCTACAGTAGGCCTTTCTACAAACAAACCATTTGCCACATAGGCCTGTCATCATTCACTTTGAACTGGAATGTGTGTTTACAGGCAGTTGTAACAGTGTGACTTTAGATCATTAGAACACATTCGCCAAAACATACAAATAAATTGTAAGGGGTGCGTACTGGTGGCAGAGAAGTCAGACGCAGGAGAGCAAAAACTGTTTCCAACAGCGCAGTTTAATAATAAAAATCACCGGAAAACAGAACAATCAATAAATGGGTACAAAACCCGACGCACACCAGACATAACGTGCACAAGCACTTACAATAAACAATACCGGACAAGGACATGGGGGGAACAGAGAGTTAAATACACAACATGTAATTGATGGAATGGAAACCAGGTGTGTGGGAAGACAAGACAAAACAAATGGAAAATGAAAGGTGGATCGGCGATGGCTAGAAGACCGGTGACGTCGACCGCCGAACGTCACCCGAACAAGGAGAGGGACCGACTTCGGAGGAAGTCGTGACATAAATGGATTTCTGTGAATACTTAAAGACCACGGGAGTCCTCTTACATTAGGGAACTTTACAGTCCTATTGATCAAACAACCATGAATTTACCACGTAAATTCATCAGTTACTCTGGACTCTGGCACACTCAGACGAGTGTGCTCTGAAATCAGAGTAGGTAGCCCGAGTGAATTTGCGAAAGCAAGAGGTAATATGCTAACTGGATAATAGTCATTCAAGTTCTTGTTATGTAACTAAATGACACCTGCATCTCTAACTGTGTATAGCAACCGAAAAAATATATGAAGGAAAAAGTCAGTCAAGCCTCCAATGATAAGACATTACATCCTCCTAGCAGCTAGCTAGCTATCTAGCTAATGTTAGGCTCTGTGTTTTTAGCTTGCTACATACATACAGTAGATACGCTAGCCTATTAGCCATGTAATGACTGACTTGTGGTCCTTACCCTTGCTAGTTTGATTGTATTGACATTCCCAGCCTTAGTTACAGTCGTCCGTTTTTGTCCAAAATATTTGAATCATTGAAACTGAAACAGTGCATCCCAAATGGAGGCAGCAAACAATGTACCAGGCCAGCTGTGATTTACAACCTGAGAGCAATATTTTTGGACTACCAAGAAATATATTGGTGAATTATATTGTAATGAAACAGGCAGGGAGCAGGTCTCGAACCCTCAACCTTCTAGCCCAACGTTCAGTGCGCTATCAACTGTGCCCCAAAAGCATGCGGCAGAGTGGCAGAGTCGATATCCACACTTATAAACACAGGGTTGTTACAATATTAATCATGCATTGAACTGCATCCATCATTCTTCCAACAGTGCCTTACTCTACGTCATGGAATGTTGAGTCAAATATAACCTGTTTTTAAAACCTCTTATGAAGTTAGTTTTGTAGCATAAATTGGGAATTTGATATTTTTGAATGACATTTTGATTGTCTGTTTGTTTCATATCTGCAAAGTAGTTAAAACTTCAGTTCCACTTGAAGGGTTAGGGTCTGGGATAGGGTAAAAACTGGAAAACTACTCCATGGTTAATCTAACCACATTGTCCGATTTCAAAAAGGCTTATGGTCAGATTTGCCAAATGGAGGGCGAGGGTCAGATTTGCCAAATGGAGGGCGAGGGAGAGCTTTGTATGTGTCTCTGTGTGTGGAGTAAAGGTAAAGGTGGAGTTTTTTTCCTCAGGTTGTACATTTAACATGCTAATAGAAATCTGGTAAAATGGATTTCAATTTCCCTGCATTAAAGTCCCTGGCTACTAGGAACGCCACCTCTGGGTGAGCGTTTTCTTGTTTGCTTATGGTGGTGTCGTGTCTTTGGGGCACCATTAAACTGAAGACATGTTTATCAATTAACCTGTTAGGGCTAGGGGGCAGTATTGACACGGCTGGATAAAAAACGTACCCGATTTAATCTGGTTACTACTCCTGCCCAGTAACTAGAATATGCATATAATCATTGGCTTTGGATAGAAAACACCCTAAAGTTTCTAAAACTGTTTGAATGGTGTCTGTGAGTATAACAGAACTCATATGGCAGGCAAAAACCTGAGAAGATTTCATGCAGGAAGTGGCCTGTCTGACAAGGTGTCGTTCTTCTTGCCTCTGTTTATTGAAGACTGAGGATCTCTGCTATAACGTGACACTTCCTACGGCTCCCATAGGCTCTCAGAAGGCGGCAAAAAGCGGAATCGTGGCTTTGCAGGCTCTGGCTGAAAAAAAGTAGCGCGTTTGGGTAGTGGCTGGTTACAGTACTGTGAGACTCAGGCGCGTGCCCGCGTCGACCGAATGCTTTGTTGTCTTTCCTCTGTTTACCTAAACGCAGATTCCCGGTCGGAATATTATCGCTTTTTTACGAGAAAAATGGCATAAAAATGGATTTTTAACAGCGGTTGACATGCTTCGAAGTACGGTAATGGAATATTTAGATTTTTTTTGTCACGAATTGTGCCATGCTCGTGACCCTTATTTACACTTCGGATAGTGTCTTGAACGCACGAACAAAACGCCGCTATTTGGATATAACGATTGATTATTTTGGACCAAACCAACATTTGTTATTGAAGTAGCAGTCCTGGAAGTGCATTCTGACGAAGAACATCAAAGGTAATCAAACTTTTGTAATAGTAAATCTGACTTTGGTCAGGGCTAAACTTGGTGGGTGTCTAAATAGCTAGCCGTGATGGCTGGGCTATCTACTGAGAATATTGCAAAATGTGCTTTCGCCGAAAAGCTATTTTAAAATCGGACACCTCGATTGCACAAAGGAGTTCTGTATCTATAATTCTTAAAATAATTGTTATGTTTTTTGTGAACGTTTATCGTGAGTAATTTAGTAAATTCACCGGAGGTTTGCGGGGGGTATGCTAGTTCTGAACGTCACATGCTAATGTAAAAAGCTGGTTTTGATATAAATATGAACTTGATTGAACAAAACATGCATGTATTGTATAACATAATGTCCTAGGGTTGTCATCTGATGAAGATCATCAAAGGTTAGTGCTGCATTTAGCTGTCTTCTGGGTTTTTGTGACATTATATGCTAGCTTGAAAAATGGGTGTCTGATTATTTCTGGCTTGGTACTCTGCTGACATAATCTAATGTTTTGCTTTCGTTGTAAAGCCTTTTTGAAATCGGACAGTGTGGTTAGATTAACGAGAGTCTTGTCTTTAAAATGGTGTAAAATAGTCATATGTTTGAGAAATTGAAGTAATAGCATTTCTAAGGTATTTGAAAATCGCGCCACGGGATTACACTGGCTGTTGCGTAGGTGGGACGATTTCGTCCCGCCAGTTCGTAGCTGGATTCTTCAACAATCTTTTGTACCTTCTCCAGAACATCAATGTCGTTCGGTTCCCCAATTCTGTGAGTTGGAAGAATTTCCTGTGTCTCTCTATGAAACCCCTCTGTGTCTCAACTGGGCAATGTGGCAGGAGATTCTCCTCTAGAATTTTACCAACCCTTCACACAGGGCCTGGGTGGGGGGAGATAGGTTGGGGATGGTGCAAGGGGGAGGGGGTCAACTGTCCTCCCTGTACTCAAAGAGGGCAACGTCATGACAGTAGTATGTAAACAGCTACAAAAAATACTGATGAAAACTCTCTAGGTAGATAGTGTGGTCTACAGCTTAGTTTAGTTTAGTTTATTAATTAATTTGATCATTTAAAAACACAAGCACACATACAACTTAAAAGCTATACATGCACATTAATAAAATCATTGAGGATAACACACAAAGTCTGGGACTCATTTCCATTGTGGTCCTCTTGACACAAGATGGCTAGACAAGATCGAACACGGTATGGCAGTGAAATAATAAAACAAAAACATAGAAGAACATATTTTTCATCATTCCAGTTACATCATAGGGGTTATTCATATGGGCACAGAAGACACCAAACATATTTTAACTTTATTTTTAAAGCTGTCCAGAGAGGACGTTGTTTTCATAGGCAGAGGCAACTCATTCCATCTGAGGCTCCAGTATGCAAGAAAGCACCTTTCCCAGCATTTCTCCTGAACCTGTATAAGCACACATCAGCAACACCTGATCTGGTGCTGTGATGTGTGCATCCCTAACACGAGGAAAGTAATCACTTAGATATCTGGGCGCAGGACCATAAATACTCCTGTAAACCAAACCTAGTCTAATCTCGGACACCCTAGCCTCAACAGGTAGCCAGTTTAGTTCCTGAAAGCAGCTCCTGCCTATGTGAGTACGTAGACTCACCTTCAATACTACCCTAATAAGCTTATTCTGGGCTATCTGGAGCTTCCCCTTCATAAGTTTAGATAAGCCCCCAAACCAGAAAGTACTAGCTTAGTCAAAATGGCATTGAATGAGGGCAGTAGCTAGCACTTTCATGGAGTCCTTATCAAGCAGCTTGGACTTTCTTGCCAAAAACTTAGTCCTGGCATTAACCTTCTCTAGCACCTTATTGGCCATGCTCACACCTCCCAAGCTTCCATCAAGGATACATCCCAAGTAGCTAACAGAGGATTTAGTAGTCAGCACCTCACCCCCTAACTCCACTCTGATTTCAGACGACCTACACAATTTAGGTCTGCATCCAAAAATAATTGCTTCAGTTTTCCCTAAGTGCAGAGATAGCTTATTATCTCCAAGCCATTTGCTAATGTTAGTAAGCTCTGTGCTAAGTATGCTCTTCAACATAGTTTTACTTTTGTGAGACACCAGAAGTGTAGAGTCATCCGCATAAAGAAAAAGACGGCAAGAACAAGCATCTTTCATATCGTTAATATACAATAAAAACAGCAGAGGCTCAAGCACACTCCCCTGCGGAACGCCACAACTCATTGGTTTTGCCTGAGACAGTGAACCATTAACCTCTACTACTTTCTCCCTCCCTGATAAATAGGACTTTACCCAGCCTAGAGTGATACTGCTTAACCCGAGTGCCTCCAGTTTGGAGATTAGGAGACAGTGGTTAACTGTATCAAAGGCCTTCTGTAGGTCAAGCAGTACCATTCCACACAGATTTCCCTCATCAATCTCTTTCCATGAGATACTCTACCTCAGGTGAGCAGTAGCTGTTCTATCCTGCCGGTACAGCGTAAAACCAGCCAGCTGTATGTTGATAGTGTCGTCGTTCAGCCACGACTTTGTGAAGCATAAGTGTCATGAGAATTTTTATCCAAATTTTTATCCCAATGCAAACACAGTCATTTTATAACTCCCATCCACACACACACACACACACACACACACACACACACACACACACACACACACACACACACACACACACACACACACACACACACACACACACACACACACACACACACACACACACACACACACACACACACACACACACAGTTTTATCACTTTTCTACCAGCCTTGGCAGTTTCTCACAGTTCCTCTCCTCCCTAGATTAGAGAGGCCTTGGAAGAGCACTCTTTCCTGTTGTCAGCTTTTTCAGAGTTATAACCAGGTCAAGTGTTGTTCAGTTGTCCTCTGTTTTCTCAACCATACATTTCTCCCTCTTAAATATGTTTCAGGGTGGAATTCTTTAGTCATTACTTTAAACATATAAATTCCTTTATCAATCCAACCTATGACTAAATATTGCACACTGATACTTCAACCTTCATTGGAAATATAAAAGTTACACAAAATCAAACAAATTCAATACATGTGTTTACATCATATACTCATCAACGACTGTTCTAAGCCTACATCCAATTATAACTCTTCTTTTTAGGATTTTCAATATAATTTTCATTAAATAAACAGTCTGTCTAAACATTGAAGATTGTCTCATCCAGCATGGGCTCCTCGTGATTGAAGAATCAGAGCTGTTAAATATGTTTCAGGGTGGAATTCTTTAGTCATTACTTTAAACATATAACTTCCTTTATCAATAAGATATTACCGTTTTGAATGTCACGTTGGTAGTTTAATCTTACGCCTAGGTCATCGATTTTATTCTCCAAAGATTGCACGTTTGCTAGCAGAATGGAAGGAAGTGGGTGTTTATTTGATCGCCTACAAATTCTCAGAAGGCAGCCCCCCCTCTGGCCCCTTTTTTTCTGCCCCCTCTTTACACAAATCACGGGGATCCGGGCCTGTTCCCGAGAAAGCAGTATATTGTTCGCGTCGGGCTCGTCAGACTCGTTCCTGGAAAAAAAGGATTCTGCCAGTCTGTGGTGAGTAATCGCAGTCCTGATGTCCAGAAGTTATTTTCAGTCATAAGAGACGGTAGCGGAAACATTATGTACAAAATAAGTTACAAACAATTTAAATAAACAAAGAAAAAAAACACGATTCGTTGGGGACACGTAAAACGTCTGCCTTCTTCTCCGTCGCTATTCTAAGACTGATCTATAACCAGTGTGAACTGAAACAGTTTTAAATATTTTTATTTATATTTAATTTCAAAGTGATCTGAGAAGAACAACATTGGCAGGGAAATACAAGCATAGAAAATATGCATGATAATGTATTGGACCTATAGCCTGCTGCACAAACCTTATTGCTACAAAATTGGCTAATGTTGCATAGGATTAGGAAACTCATGTTTAAAAAAAATATGAGCGGTAGAACTCGGCTTGCATTTTGACTCCGAAAGTGATCTCGACCACTGGCTTAAGGCATTACTACTACTAGGACACAGGGAATACCCGAACATGAATCACTACAGTTTTATGGAACATTTCTAAACTAAACTATATGGTTTCTATCAGCCTGGTAAAACACTCAACAACCATTAGTTTCACACATTAATAAAGCTTCCCACAGAGACAAGCAGGACTGTGTATTTAATGTCATATTGATCAACAGCTATCTCACACTATATCTTTTCAAATTTCTATACGGCCACGTTTTTACCGCAGTGGGCAGTAAGGGAACACATTTATGGGCTGTGTAACTCTGTTATTTTCCAGCAGTAAACAGGTTCACATCAGTAATTCTTCCAAGGAAACTCAACTGTGTGGTTTATTATCATCACCTAACTGAACCACTGCAGAACACACCAGTCAGCTGGAGGCTTTGGTCCCAGCGTAGAGTTTGTGTGTGTATGCGTGTGTCTATTGTGTGTGTTTGTGTATGTGTGTGTGTGTATATGTGTTTATTGTGAGTGTATGTGTGTATGTGTCTTTTGTGTGTGTGTGTGTGTGTGTGTGTGTGTGTGTGTGTGTGTGTGTGTGTGTGTGTGTGTGTGTGTGTGTGTGTGTGTGTGTGTGTGTGTGTGTATATGTGTGTATATGTGTTTATTGTGAGTGTGTATGTGCCCTTTGTGTATGTGTTTATTGTGTGTGTATGTGCCTTTTGTGTGTGTGTGTATTGTGTGTATTCTGTAGACTGTATTGTATGTGTGTGTTTTTATGTGAAGAACATGCATCACCTCTCATTAACATTTCTATGAAACCCATTGGATTTGACATGAGACATATGCTGCAGTTACTAATTTATAACTTGCTCCAATTTCCATGAATTACAGCTCCAACAATCTGTGGCTTCCAGGAATAACAGCTCCAACAATCTGTGGTCAGAAATGAGTTCAGTTTCCCCAAAGATACACTTGGAAATGGAAGGATTCATCTGTTGGATTTGAACTGGCTCTGAGCTCAGTGTAATTCCTAACTTCCCCTTACGTGTGAATGTGTGTGTGTGTGTGTGTGTGTGTGTGTGTGTGTGTGTGTGTGTGTGTGTGTGTGTGTGTGTGTGTGTGTGTGTGTGTGTGTGTATTGATTGGCCGGAGCAGTGATAGTGGTTTAGTCACACATGGCATGACAAATCTGTCACACTCGACAAAACCTGTCACACACCAGGAAACTCATCCTGCCGTTGCCATGAGAACCAGTTTGAGTGACATGTGAAGAGGAACTGAAGAGAGCTGAGACATAGATCACAGCTTCCTCTCTCTCTGTCTCTCTCTCGCTCTCTCTCTCTGTCGCTCTCGATCTCTCTCGCTCTCTATCTCTCTCGCTCTCTCTCAATTAAAATGTTCAATTTAAGGCCTTTATTGGCATGGGAAACATACGTATGTTTACATTGCCAAAGCAAGTGAACTAGATAATAAACAACACAAATTAACAGTAAACATTACACTCACAAGTTCCAAAACAATAAAGACCTTACAAATGTCATATTATGAGCAAATAGTTAAAGTACAAAAGGAAAATAAAAAACATAAATATGGGTTGTATTTACAATGGTGTTTGTTCTTCACTGGTTGCCCTTCTCTTGTGGCAACAGGTCACAAATCTTGCTGCTGTGATGGCACAATGTGGTATTTCAACCAATAGATATGGGAGTTTATCAAAATTGGGTATGTTTCGAATTCTTTGTGCATCTGTGTAATCTGAGGGAATATGTGTCTCCTATAATAATATGGTCTCTCGCTCTCTTTCTCTCTCTCTCTGGCCTCCTCTCCTTTCCCCTCCATCCACCTCTCTCTGGGCAGCTCTCCAACTAGACTGGGCTGTGTGTAGCTCTAACACAGGCTGACAGGACATGAATCATTCATCTATCCACAGCCCTTAAGGTGACTGAAAACCCATTTGTGGAAGAAGGTAATAGTCTTTGTGCCCTTGTGTATGTGTGTGAGTGTGTATGTGTATGTGTGTAAGTGTGTATGTGTGTCCGTGTGTATGTGTGTGAGTGTGTATGTGTGTGAGTGTGCCTGTGTGTGAGTGTGCATGTGTGTGAGTGTGCATGTGTGTGAGTGTGTATGTGTGTGAGTGTGTGTGTGTTTGTGTGTTTGTGTTTATGCAACAACAGCGCATTCATACTTATACTGTACAGTACTTTGGAACATAATTAAAACCTGTTATGGCTAGGGGGCAGTATTTTCACAGCCGGATACAAAACGTACCCGATTTAATCTGATTATTACTTCTGCCCAGAAACTAGAATATGCATATAATTATTAGCTTTGGATAGAAAACACTCCAAAGTTTCTAAAACTGTTTGAATGGTGTCTGTGAGTATAACAGAACTCATTTGGTAGGCCAAAACCTGAGAAGATTCCATGCAGGAAGTGCCCTGTCTGACAATTTCTTGCCCTTCTTGATTATCTCTATCCATTACAGAGGATCTCTGCTGTTACGTGACACTTCCTACGGCTCCCATGGGATCTCAGAAGGCGGCAAAAAGCTGAATCGTGGCTTTGCAGGCTCTGGTTGAAAAAAAGTAGCGCGTTTGGGTAGTGGCTGGTTACAGTACTGTGAGACTCAGGCTCGTGCCCGCGTCGACCCCATGCTTTGTTTTCTTTCGTCTGTTTACCTAAACGCAGATTCCCGGTCGGAATATTATCGCATTTTTACGAGAAAAATGGCATAAAAATTGATTTTAAAGAATTACAGTATACATACATTATATATGTCTTTCTCTCCAGTCACATCTCTGTATGAATGTGAATCGTAAGCTTCTCTCATTCTTTTAGGCCCATCCCTTCATCGTCCCTGTAGTAAGTATGTTCTTCATTCAGTTAGATGCCAGCTTGTCCACTTATCTTTCATTTAGACCAACTAAAGCCAGACTCATATCCCAAAATTGTACTTACACATAAACACAAACACAACACACACACACACACACACACACACACACACACACACACACACACACACACACACACACACACACACACACACACACACACACACACACACACACACACACACACACACACACACACACACAAAATCGGTCTGTATTTGGGCAGCTCTCCATGATAGCTAATTATTTAAACAGGAGTACTTACAGACACCTGCCGTTCTGATCCCTCCTCTGGATTTGGACAATAATAGACAGTAGTAGATGGTAATTTCTTCATTTTGGGTTTCAGTCTTTCCCCACTGAGAGGAAGATTACATGTTTAAAACTTTACAGCTCGTTTGAGGGGACATTTTGGACATTTCCATGGGTAATGCCAATTGATTTTGCACATAAATTGCTCGCTCTCTTCCAACCTGTTCATTGTCTTGTCTTCTCTCTCTCTCACTCTCGTCTTGTCTTTCTTTGTCTCTGCAACTCACTCTGAAACCTGTAGAAATCTTTGGCCTCAATTTGTATGTGAATATTTCTGGTGAGGAGAAGGGGAGGAGGAGACGGTAGAGGAGGGTGAAAGAGGAGGAGGAGAAGAAAAGATGGAGGAGGAGTTTTACTGCCCACTTCTTATTCGTGGGACCTGCAATGAAAGGTTTCTATATGTGACCCGCTTCAGGAAACTAGGCGTATGTCGCGGGTCACTACTTCACAGGAGAGCCGTTTGAACATAAACTTTGTTTATTTAAAAAAAAAATAATTGGGGGGGGCAGAAATAGCTTCTCGAACATGTGAACTTTCATGTGCCTTAATAACAAACGTGTATGCCATCTGTAAATACGAATACAATTGTTAAATTACGAGTCTAGTTTGTTAAGCCACAGAAGTCAGCAACCTACCCGCTACCATGATTGGCTGAGATAATTAGTGGGCTGGACATGCAGAGAGATGAGCTTGGATTGGTCTGCCATATAACACGTTCTGTCTATTTGAGCTGGTCAGTTTGTGTAGGTAATTTTGTCTAACGCGGCTTTTTTTAAAATGTACCGCCTAGTAAAACTTAACAAAAGACTGAACTATGCAAGTATCCATTTCAACAGAACGTCACTACAACAACTGTTTCAGAGCGCTCTCATCTGAGTGTGCCAGAGTGCAGAAGAACTGATGAATTTACAAACGCTCAACACCGGTTGAATATGGCCGGTAACTGTCAGTAACTGTCGGCAGAAAAGCCTAATTAAATTGTTGCCAGGAGAACAGTTATAGTCACCAACGGTCTGGATAACATAAAAACAGCCTAACCAGCTCTGCTAGGGAGAGTAAAATGGTCAGAGTTTGGGTGGGGCTAAGGCTTAAGATGATTCTTATGGCATCGTACATGGTCAGTGTGAACCAGAGTGACTTGACACAACAACGGGCCAAGCAAGCTGTACAAACGGAAATGACACAGGACGTCTTATTTAATGAAAGGGGTTGCAGTCTGCCGTGCGTGTGCGTGTATGTGTGTGTGTGGGCTGCGTGGGGAATGGAATTATTGTTCCCCCTATAGTGTGAGTGGGAGTTTAAGTGTGTGTGTGAGAGTGTGTGTGCCTGTCCTGTAGGATGGGTAAGGGCTTGTGACAGTTGTCTCTTCCTGTAGAGGGCCAGTGACTGTGATAAGGGGTTAGGGGTCCTTTAGGGATATGTGGGAGGGCTATGTGTGTGTGAGGGCCAGTGACTGTGATAAGGGGTTAGGGGTCCTTTAGGGATATGTGGGAGGGCTATGTGTGTGTGAGGGACAGTGTGTTGGCTGACTCACCTACAGTATGGGGCTGTGTGGGTGGGATATCGTGTCATCCTACCCCCAGGGTTTAAGGACTAGGGGTTATGTAACACACATAGGAGCAAGGGGTGGGTGGTGGGGGGATTCAACATTGTGTGTGTGTGTGTGTGTTTGCATGCGTTCCTCACACTCACTTAAAGGCTGTAAGATTTGCATGCAGGCATGACTCAGGAGAGGGAGAATGTGAAACAAAGTGACATTGGAAGAAAGCCTGAAGAGGGTGTGTGTGATGGAGAGATGGGGGAGGAGAAGACCTGCCAGATGGGAGGATGTGGTAGGGAGGCAAGGGAGAGAGAGATGGGGGAGGAGAAGACCTGCCAGATGGGAGGATGTGGTAGGGAGGCAAGGGGAGAGAGAGAGAGAGAGAGAGAGAGAGAGAGAGAGAGAGAGAGAGAGAGAGAGAGAGAGAGAGAGAGAGAGAGAGAGAGAGCGAGAGAGCGAGAGAGCGAGAGAGAACCTAGTGGTAACTAGGGAGATATATAACCAGTACATTGTTAGCCCACTACATAACTGCAGGTAGAGCTGCTGCATGTTAAGCTAATGTAACCAGATCTGTCTTACAACTCCCCTGGTGCCAATACCTCCCAGCCCCACTTCACATGGTCGTCTGTCTGTCTTACTGGAGGCTGACACTGGCTCTATGTCTGGAACAAAAGCCAAAACACAGATGGGAATCAGTACAGAGGAGGAGTAGTAGAGTGATGTTATGGTGTGGCTAGAGAAGAGAGGGAGAGAGAATCAACAAACCAATAGGGAGACAGAGGAGAGGACACACTGTAAAAAAATATTTGTTTATTCAACTTAAAATAGTTTGTTACAAGGCTGTCATAAAATGTCATGTCAAGTCCAATCTGGATTTTGTGTGGAGTAACTTAATTTAAAGGTACTTCAACCTAGTAAAATAAGTGGAGCTGACGAATTTGGATTGAATAACTTGTTGAGTGAACTTGATACTTTTAGTCAAATCATTGTGCTTTAACTGATTTCTTTAGTTGTTTTGACAAAATTCTAAGTGGACAGGACAAGTATTTGCCAGTCAGAAAAACCAAACTATTAGTTGTTCCAACTTACTGTCACACTTATCTTCGTCTTCTGACGATATTGCGAAATCGTCGTCTGAAAAGGTAGACCAAAACGCAGCAGGCATGCGGTTGTTCATTTTGAACATTTATTCACTCCAAAATGAACACAAAAATAACAAAAGAGAACGAAACGATAAACTGACAGTCCTGTAATGTAGACATACGCTAAACACGGAACAATCTCCCACAAATAACAAACACAAACACACCCTAATATATGGGACTCTCAATCAAAGGCAGATAGACAACACCTGCCTTCAACTGAGAGTCCCAACCCCAATTAACCAAACATAGAAACAGACACACTAGACTAAACATAGAATACATGAAAACCAAACAGTGCCCAAAAACCCCGGAATACTTAAATCAAATGCCCCTTCAACAAACACACCACCCCGAACCACATAAAACGAATACCCTCTGCCACGTCCTGACCAAACTACAATACCAACCAACCTCACACTGGCCAGGACGTGACAGTACCCCCCCTTAAAGGTGCTAACCCCGGAAGCACCTTAACAAAAATAACCCCAAGCAACACCAAAAAAGAAAAATTCCCCCCTATTAAAGGGAGGGAAGGGAGGGTGGCTGCCGTCAACGACGGCACTGTGCTACACCCCCCCTCCCCAACCCACCTATCTCTGGAGGTGGCTCCGGCTCTGGCCGTTCCAGGCTGTCGGGGCAGTCTGGCAGCTCGGGACAGTCTGGGCAGTCTGGCAACTCGGGACAGTCTGGGCAGTCTGGCAACTCGGGACAGTCTGGGCAGTCTGGCAACTCGGGACAGTCTGGGCAGTCTGGCAACTCGGGACAGTCTGGGCAGCCTGGCCACTCCGGCGGTTCAGGGCAGTCTGGCCACTCTGGCGGTTCAGGGCAGTCTGGCCACTCCGGCGGTTCAGGGCAGTCTGGCCACTCCGGCGGTTCAGGGCAGTCTGGCCACTCCGGCGGTTCAGGGCAGTCTGGCCACTCCGGCGGTTCAGGGCAGTCTGGCCACTCCGGCGGTTCAGGGCAGTCTGGCCACTCCGGCGGTTCAGGGCAGTCTGGCCACTCCGGCGGTTCAGGGCAGTCTGGCCACTCCGGCAGTTCAGGGCAGTCTGGCCACTCCGGCAGTTCAGGGCAGTCTGGCCACTCCGGCAGTTCAGGGCAGTCTGGCCACTCCGGCAGTTCAGGGCAGTCTGGCCACTCCGGCAGCTCCGACGACTGTTGACTGGCGGGTAGCTCCGACGACTGTTGACTGGCGGGCAGCTCCGACGACTGTTGACTGGCGGGCAGCTCCGACGACTGTTGACTGGCGGGCAGCTCCGACAACTGTTGACTGGCGGGCAGCTCCGACGACTGTTGACTGGCGGGCAGCTCCGGTGACTGTTGACTGGCGTGGCTGGGTTTACGCACTTGAAGGCTAGTGCGGGAACAGGACGAGTCGGACTGGGTTGACGCACTTCCGGGTCTGCGCGAGAGACAGGAGCTGGAAACCCAGGGCTATGGAGGCGCACAGTCGGTCTTGATCTTACCTCCTGCACAACCCGTCTTGGCTGGATGGAACTAGTAGCCCTGTACGAGCGGGGTGCTTGTACAGGGCAGACTGGGCTGTGCAGGGGCCTGATGGTAGCCGTGCGTAGAGCGGGAGTTGGGTAGCCTGGTCCTCGGAGGCGTACCGGCGACCAGATGCGCTGCGCAGGCATCCTCCTACCAGGCTGGATGCCCGCTCTAGCACGGCACCTGCGAGGTGCTGGAATAACGCGCACCGGACTGTGTGTGCGTATGGGTGAGATAGTGCGCTCCTCAGCGAAACATGGCGCTCTCCACCCCATACGCTCCTCCATATAACCACGGATAGCTGGCTTCCGGCTCTTCCTAGGCCTAGCCAAACTACCCGTGTGCCCCCCCCCCAAAAAAAAATATTGGGTGTGCCTCTCGTGCTTCTCCCTCAGTGCGTCCATGGCCTCGTACCTCCGCCTCTCTGCCTTGGCTGCCTCAATTTCCCACTGCGGGCAGCGATAATCCTCAGCCTGGTGCCAAGGTCCGGCCCCGTCCAGAACTTCCTCCCAGGTCCATTTCTCCCGCCAGTCCAACTCGAAGTCCCTCTGCTCCTTCCTCTGCTGCTTGGTCCTGGAGTGGTGGGAGATTCTGTCACACTTATCTTTGTCTTCTGACGATATTGCGAAATCGTCGTCTGAAAAGGTAGACCAAAACGCAGCAGGCATGCGGTTGTTCATTTTGAACATTTATTCACTCCAAAATGAACACAAAAATAACAAAAGAGAACGAAACGATAAACTGACAGTCCTGTAATGTAGACATACGCTAAACACGGAACAATCTCCCACAAATAACAAACACACCCTAATATATGGGACTCTCAATCAAAGGCAGATAGACAGCACCTGCCTTCAACTGAGAGTCTCAACCCCAATTAACCAAACATAGAAACAGACACACTAGACTAAACATAGAATACATGAAAACCAAACAGTGCCCAAAAACCCCGGAATACTTAAATCAAATGCCCCTTCAACAAACACACCACCCCGAACCACATAAAACGAATACCCTCTGCCACGTCCTGACCAAACTACAATACCAACCAACCTCACACTGGCCAGGACGTGACACTTACCAAAGTTTATTACCAGTCTGCCTTAAAATGTAAAGTTTTGTCAACTTCCAAATTCAGTTTTAACAACTACTTTGAAAATTACAACGGCATTCTCAGTAATGGTTACAGAAACGTGTTACTTGTGGTTGCACTAACTGAAGGCGCTGTGGATAAATGACCTAAATGTAAATGTAAAATTGCACGGTTGCAAAAAATGGTGGCAACTCCGCTCCCCAAAAATAGTCATCTGAACATAACATTTTCAGTCAACACTACTGTTTTGTTTCTTTAGTTGATTTGACTTCTTGGTTTTGAATTTCAAAGTTGAGTAAACAAGTAGTTCTTAGCAGATTCAAATTGATTCAATAAGTTAAGACAATTTGATACATTGTAGTTATCTTACATTTTGTCAGCTGTTATGTTTTTTCAATTTTTTAACTTCATGGTTGTGAAGTTCAGTAAATAGATCACTTTTTGCTATCTCAATTTGATTTAGTTTTGACATTTTGAGTGAGTTGTAGTCAACTCAACTTTAAAAAAATTGTCAACTCAACCAAATTAGCAAATCTAGATAAAACGAGTCATTTTGACTGAATCTCAATATTATAATATTTTTTTTTTTTTACAGTGCACAGGTTGTCTATCCAGTACAGCAGTGTATTCCTGACTACGTATTCTCAGGATGATCTGAAATAAAAACCTAACTGTACTCTCCTTTCACTTAGAAGGAAAAAGAAAGAAAGCATCCTAAAAAAGAGTGTGAAAGTGAGAGAAAACGGCAGGCTGGAATCTAATCAAACCAAGGACACTCCACTGATTGTCTTTTCAAAAAAAGAGGGAGAAAATTGGTTTGGTTTGTTTCTGTCACGAAGGAGTGAGACAATTGATACTAAATATGGTTCAAACGTGGCCGACGAGAAATGAAAGGAGTTTAAAGCGAAATAACTAAATTACTCTGTTCACAGATCACAACAGGGGAATAACGAGGGGGTAATCTTGACCTTCAATGCTACTCTATTCTCCCTTCTTCCCTCATTTGCCCATGACAATTACAGAGATTTTCTCAACCCCCTTGTGCTCATTGATACATACTGTAGAAATAAGCCTGGGTGAGGGGTAACCACATAGTGGGTTTGTTTGCAGTAAATACATAGTAAATATTTAGCATACGGAACAATAACAGTGACATGGGGAGAAACATTGCTGCTGCGCTCCATAGAATTGTAAAAAAGGCCGTCCCACTCTTCTTCTCTCTGCCTAACTTTCCCTCAGAGTCCCTTCATTTTCCCTTAAGTCCCGTTAGTTGGGCTGCTCAGCCTACTTAAGTTAACCCTCACCCATCATAGCCCTGCCATTCACAACCAATCAGAGCACTTGGAAATGCGCATCTGGACACTGCACCCGCCCACTCAGGTCAGTGTCGTCCGAAGACAACAATTTTGGACCCCCTTGTGGCCCCCATAATTTTTACATAACTCATTTTTGCTATCGTTCTTTTTTTTACATCCGTTATTAGACAGTGGCAACGACGATTATTATGAACATGGTCTTTTGCCTGCTAATGCCTGCAATACAGTGAAGAAAACGATATGACAACAATAACGTCTAATGTAACTGGCCCCTCTAACAGTACAACTGGCCCCAGCTTGGCCCCCCCAGTTGAAATGGTCTAGAACCGCCACTGGACAGTACCACACATTTCTGAAAGTTGTGCGTGCATCAAAATGTAAGTTGCAGGGGGCTTATTTGGGATTTTACATGCTGTGTAATAATAGAACATTTGTACAAGTACTTTTGCAGAAGTGGTTTAATTGATGTATTTGTAAACATAGTATTTTGCATACACATGGTACCACAACATTTTCCATAGTGGCCTTCATTAAGGTGTTTTATTGCGTTGCCATGGTCGAGCTTCTAGAGTCATCCTAGACAGTTCTTGTAGCTTGCTCATGCGCAGAGTAATTTATGATCCTACGGCGCCAGGGCAGATGTGATAAGGTCTCAGCCTGGCAGATTCTGAGAAGGGAGTGAGAAGGTACTGAGAAGGGTGTGAGAATGGAGAAAGAAGGGTGTGAGAACACTGGAGAAGAGAGTGAGAAGGGTGTGAGAAGGGTGTGAGAACACTAGAGTAGGGTGTGAGAAGGGAGAGAAAAGGGTGTGAGAGAATAAAAGTAAAGCAACGAAGATAAGGAACTGTGCGAATACTGTCAGCTCACCAACGCGTGACAACCGAACAAAAACATCAGCATTAGCAACAACAACAACGTCTAAAAAAACGCACTAGCTAATTAAAACACAAGTAAATCGCAGCATAATGAATTGTAATTTAGGATAATTGCAGAGCTGTTGATGTATCATATCTAATTGGATGCCATTGCTGAGATAATGAGAAAAGTTTGATTACTTAATGCTAAACGAGTTAGCGAGGTATCAGGTGTTGTGAGCAATCCTCCTCCCCACACTCAATATCCGGAAATCTCTCTCTCTCTCACACACACACACACACACACACACACACACACACACACACACACACACACACACACACACACACACACACACACACACACACACACACACACACACACACACACACACACACACACACACACACACACACACACACACACACACACACACACACACACACACACACACACACACACACACACACACACACACACACACACACAATCGAAGGAAAGAGGAACATCAGGCAGCTCTCTGACACTAATGGCTATACAGGCTGTGATAAGAGGACTTTGTAAACACTCTTTATGTGTTTGTATGAGTGTTTAGGTATATACTAGGCTTGGACGGTATACCTGATATATCGTAAACCGGGGTATCCCATTGATACTGTTTAAACTATTTATTTGAAGTTTTTCAATACATTTTAATATTTGTAGCTAAATACCTGCAGTCAACTTGTGCAATATCCCCCTTCTTCTCCGAGCAGAGCAGGCAGACCCGTTGCCCTAGCAACCAGACTCCACACAGACACAGCGTGTACACATGCTGCTCCAGAGTCAGTAATGTTCTTCCTTCAGACAAGAAAAACTTTTTCATTTGCTCAATGTCTCTTGTTCACATTCGCTTTTAAATGTCCAAACTCACCAAAAATGGTATTTGGTAGCTCCTACCTGTATATGCATAACTTTATGAGCTGGATTATTAGCTAGCATATTAGCTAGCATATTTAGCTAGCATCCTCCATGGAAATTCTTTATTACTTGTGCTAATTTTGAAAGCATTCTGGTAACAGAAGCCCAATGGGCTTTTTTTGCTTTTTTTGGCGGCCTCTTGACTACTCAGCCAGTAATACCATAAATCCCAGGATGAGAGAAGGATGGTATGACGATATGAAATATGGATACTGCCCAACGCTAGTATATAGTTTATATGCCAGTGGGTAAGTGTACACACTTGTGTGTCTGTCTGCCTATTAGTGTTTGTTATAGGTGGTGTCTGCCACATCTTCACAACCTATTACACAAATATATATTTTTTATGTTTTTATTTATTTAACCTTTATTTAACTAGGCAAGTAGTTAAGATCAAATTCTTATTTACAATGACGGCCTACCAAATGTCAAAAGGCTTCCTGCAGGGACGGGGGCTGGGATTTATAAAACAAAATAAATAATATATAAATATAGGACAAAACACACATCACGACAAGAGAGACACAACACTACATAAAGAGAGACCTAAGATAACAACATAGCAAGGCAGCAACACATAACACAGCATGGTAGCAAAACAACATGACAACAACATGGTAGCAACACAACATGGTAGCGGCACACAATATGGTACAAACAATATTGGGCACAGACAACAGCACAAAGGGCAAGAAGGTAGAGACAACAATACATCTTGCAAAGCAGCCACAACTGTCAGTAAGAGTGTCCATGATTGAGTCTTTGAATGAAGAGACTGAGATAAAACTGTCCAGTTTGAGTGTTTGTTGCAGCTTGTTCCAGTCGCTAGCTGCAGCGAACTGAAAAGAGGAGCAATCCAGGGATGTGTGTGCTTTGGGGACCTTTAACAGAATGTGACTGGCAGAACGGATGTTGTATGTTTAGGATGAGGGCTGCAGTAGATATCTCAGATAATGGGGAGTGAGGCCTAAGAGGGATTAATAAATAAGCATCAATCAGTGGGTCTTGTGATGGGTATAAAGAGATGACCAGTTTAGAGAGGAGTATAGAGTGCAGTGATGTGTTTTATTAGGAGCATCTCATGGCCGAATGGTAAAGAACATCTAGCCACTCAAGAGCACCCTTACTTGCCTATCCAAAATGTATGTCTCCGTAATCTAGCATAGGTAGGATGGTCATCTGAATCAGGGTTAGTTTGGCAGCTGGGGTGAAAGAGGAGCGATTACGATAGAGGAAACCAAGTCTAGATTTAACTTTAGCCTGCAGCTTTGATATTTGATGAGAGAAGGACAGTGTACCATCTAGCCATATCCCAAATACTTGTATGAGGTGACTACCTCAAGCTCTAAACCCTCATAGGTAGAATCACACCTGTGGGAGGAGGGGCATTCTTCTTACCAAACCACATGACCTTTGTTTTGGAGGTGTTCAGAACAACGTTAAGGATAGAGAAAGCTTGTTGGACACTAAGAAAGCTTTGTTGTAGAGCATTTAACACAACATCCGGGGAGGGGCCAGCTGAGTATAGGACTGTTTCATCTGCATATAAATGGATGAGAGAGCTTCCTACTGCATGAGCTATGTTGTTGATGTAAATTGAGAAGAGCGTGGGGCCAAGGATCGAGCCTTGGGGTACTCCCTTGGTGACAGGCAGTGGCTGAGACAGCAGAATTTCTGACTTTATAAACTGTACTCTTTGAGAGAGGTAGTTCGCAAACCAGTCCAAAGACCCCTCAGAGACACCAATACTCATTAGCCGGCCCATAAGAATGGAATGGTCTACCGTATCAAAAGCTTTGATCAAGTCAATAAAAATAGCGGCACAACATTGCTTAGAATCAAGGGCAATGGTGACATCATTGAGGACCTTTAACGTTGCAGTGACACATCCATAACCTGAACGGAAACCAGATTGCATACCGGAGAGAATACAAGACATCAAGAAAGCCAGTCAGTTGATTATTGACAAGTTTTCCCAACACTTTTGATAAACAGGGCAAAATAGAAATAGGCCTATAACAGTTAGGATCAGCTTGATCTCCCCCTTTAAATAAAGGATGAACCGTGGCTGCCTTCCAAGCAATGGGAACCTCCCCAGAAAGGAGAGACAGGTTAAAACCAGTTAGGGACAGACGTTCCACTAGCGGAACGCCTCAACAATATCCAATGGTATTGCGTGGCGCGAAATACAAATACCTCAAAAATGCTTTAACTTCAATTTCTCAAACATATGACTATTTTACACCATTTTAAAGACAAGACTCTCCTTAATCTAACCACATTGTCCGATTTCAAAAAGGCTTTACAGCAAAAGCAAAACATTAGATTATGTCAGGAGAGTACCCTCCCAAAAATAATCACACAGCAATTTTCAAAGCAACCATATATGTCACAAAAACCAAAACCACAGCTAAATGCAGCACTAACCTTTGACGATCTTCATCAGATGACACTCCTAGGACATTATGTTATACAATACATGCATGATTTGTTCAATGAAGTTCATATTTATATCAAAAACCAGCTTTTTACATTAGCATGTGATGTTCAGAACTAGCATACCCACTGCAAACTTCCGGTGAATTTACTAAATTACTCACGATAAACGTTCACAAAAAACATAACAATTATTTTAAGAATTATAGATACAGAACTCCTTTATGCAATCGCGGTGTCAGATTTTAAAATAGCTTTTCGGTGAAAGCACATTTTGCAATATTCTGAGTAGATAGCCCGGCCATCATGGCTAGCTAATTTGACACCCACCAAGTTTGGCCCTCACCAAACACTGAAAGAAAAACATGGAGTCGTCTCGTGCACGCGCGCTCCAGTGTCATTGTTCTCAGCAGGACCACTCACAAAAACTCCTGCTGTTTTTCGCCCAGAGACTGGAGAGCTCTCATTCCACTTTCTGGTGCCTTCGGAGAGCCAATGAAAGCCTTAGAAAATGTCACATTACAGCAGAGATGCTGTATTTTTGATAGAGATGCCCTAGAAGGTGAACAAATTGTCAGACAGGGCACTTCCTGTATAGAATCTTCTCAGGTTTTGGCCTGCCATATGAGTTCTGTTATACTCACAGACACCATTCAAACAGTTTTAGAAACTTTAGAGTGTTTTTTTATCCAAACCTACTAATTATATGCATATTCTAGTTTCTGGGCAGGAGTAGTAACCAGATTAAATCGGGTACGTTTTTTATCCGGCCGTGAAAATACTGCCGGATAAAAAACGTACCCGATTTAATCTGGTTACTACTCCTGCCCAGTAACTAGAATATGCATATAATTATTGGCTTTGTATAGAAAACACCCTAAAGTTTCTAAAACTGTTTGAATGGTGTCTGTGAGTATAACAGAACTCATATGGCAGGCCAAAACCTGAGAAGATTCCATACAGGAAGTGCTCTGTCTGACATTTTGTTCTCCTTCTAGGGCATCTCTATCAAAAATACAGCATCTCTGCAGTAACGTGACATTTTCTAAGGCTTCCATTGGCTCTCAGAAGGCGCCAGAAAGTGGAATGACGTCTCTGCAGTCTCTGGGCGAAAAACAGCAGGAGTTTTTGTGAGTGGTCAGGCAGGGAACAATGACACTGGAGTGCGCGTCCACGAGAGGACTCCATGTTTTTCTTTCAGTCTATGAATGAATATAACGTCGCCCGGTTGGAATATTATCGCTATTTTACGAGAAAAATAGCATAAAAATAGATTTTAATCAACGTTTGACATGCTTCTAAGTACGGTAATGGAATATTTTGAATTTTTTTGTCACGAAATGTGCCCGCGCGTCACCCTTCGGATAGTGACCTGAACGCACGAACAAAACGGAGCTATTTCAATATAACTATGGATTATTTGGAACCAAAACAACATTTGTTGTTGAATTAGAAGTCCTGGGAGTGCATTCTGATGAAGAACAGCAAAGGTAATCCAATTCTTCTTATAGTAAATCTGAGTTTGGTGAGGGCCAAACTTGGTGGGTGTCAAATTAGCTAGCCGTGATGGCCGGGCTATCTACTAAGAATATTGCAAAATGAGCTTTCGCCGAAAAGCTATTTTAAAATCTGACACCGCGATTGCATAAAGGAGTTCGGTATATATAATTCTTAAAATAATTGTTATGTATTTTGTGAACGTTAATCGTGAGTAATTAAGTAAATTCACCGGAAGTTTGCGGTGGGTATGCTAGTTCTGAACATCACATGCTAATGGAAAAAGCTGTTTTTTGATATAAATATGAACTTCATTGAACAAAACATGCATGTATTGTATAACATAATGTCCTAGGAGTGTCATCTGATGAAGATCATCAAAGGTTAGTGCTGCCTTTAGCTGTGGTTTTGGCTTTTGTGTCATATATGCATGCTTGGAAAATGGCTGTGTGATTATTTTTGGCAGGGTACTCTCCTGACATAATCTAATGTTTTGCTTTCGCTGTAAAGCCTTTTTGAAATCAGACAGTGTGGTTAGATTAACCAGTCTTGTCTTTAAAATGGTGTAAAATAGTCATATGGTTGAGAAATTGAAGTTATAGCATTTATGAGGTGTTTGTATTTCGCGCCACGCGATTCCACTGGCTGTTGACTAGGTGGGACGCTTTCCCACCTTGCCCAGGGAGGTTAAGTTAAAGTTACTAACTTTGGCCTACCGGATAGCCTGAGTGCACTTATTTCTCATTTGCCTGAATGAGAGCCTGAGTATGCGTGTGCCGAGCCTTTCACCAAATGCAATTCTTGAGGTGGAGTAACTCCGCAAGATCACGGTCGAACCAGGGCTGAACCTGTTTTTAATTTTCATTTTCTTTATGGGGGCGTGTTTGTTAACAATACCACTGAAAATATTAAAAAAGAAGGTCCAAGCATCTTTGACAGAGGGGATGAAGCTGATTCAATACAATTTTACAGAGGCCAGTTCATGAAGGAAGGATTGCTCATTAAAGCTTTTTAGCAAGCGTCTATGACAAATCAGGACAGGTTGTTTCATTGAGCAGGCATTAGCAACACAGACTGTAAAACAGTGATCACTAAGGTCATTACAGATAACACCAGACTGATACCTAGCAGTATTATTTGTGAGGATAACATCGAGGAGAGTAACCTTTTATAGGTGTTTGGATTCATAATTTATGGGATTGGTAATAATCTGAGAAAGATTTAGGGAGTCCCATTGCTTTAGGACTTGGTCAGGTGGTTTAAACATGTCCCAGTTTAGGTCACCTAGCAGGACGAATTGATAACCTCTTCACCCCTAAACAGAGCACAAAGAACACCATTAACTTCTCTAGGGTAGGGGGCAGTATTTTGACGTCCGGATGAAAGGCGTACCCAAATTAAACTGCCTGCTACTCAGGCTCAGAAGGTAGGATATGCATATTATTAGCAGATTTGGATAGAAAACACTGAAGTTTCTAAAACTGTTTGAATGATGTCTGTGAGTATAACATAACTCATATGGCAGGCAAAACCCTGAGAAAAATCCAACCAGGAAGTGTGGAAATATGAGGGTTGTAGATTTTCAAGTGATTCCCTTTCCAGTATACAGACTTAGGGTTCATTTTGCACTTCCTAAGGCTTCCACTAGATGTCAACAGTCTTTAGAATGTTGTTTCATGCTTCTACCGTGAATATGGAGCGAACAAGAGGGCCTGGAAGTTGATGAGTGAGAAAATGACATGAGCTCAGAGGCGCGCGCTCACATGAGAGTTAGCTGTGTTCCTTTTCTTTTCTGAAGACATTGAAATTGTCCGGTTGGAATATTACTGAAGACTTATGTTAGAAACGTCCTAAAGATTGATGCTATACATGGTTTGACATATTTCTACGAACGTAAATATAACTTTTTTTGACTTTTCGTCGTGACATTTGCAATCGCTTCCTGCATTTGGAGTAGTGGACTGAACACGCGAACAAAAGGAGGTATTTGGACATAAATGATGGACTTTATCAAACAAAACAAGCATTTATTGTGGACCTGGGATTCCTGGGAGTGCATTCTGATGAAGATCATCAAAGGTAAGTGAATATTTATAATATTATTTCTGAGTTTTGTTGACTCCACAAAATGGCGGGATTGGTTTCGTGTCTGAACGCTGTACTCAGATTATTGCTTTCGCCGTAAAGCTTTTTGGAAATCTGACACAGCGGTTGCATTAAGGAGAAGTGTATCTATAATTCTTTAAATAACTGTTGAATATTTTATCAACGTTTATGGTGAGTTTTTCTGTAAATTGATGTGCTCATTCACCGGAAGTTTTGGGAGGCAAAATATTTCTGAACATGACACGCCAATGTAAAATGTTTTTTTGGGATATAAATATGAACTTTATCGAGCAAAACATACATGTATTGTGTAACATGAAGTCCTATGAGTGCCATCTGATGAAGATCATCAAAGGTTAGTGATTAATTTTAGCTGTATTTCTGGTCTTTGTGACGCCTGTCCTTGCTTGGAAAATGGCTGTGTGGTTTTTCTTGTTTAGGTGCTGTCCTAACATAATCTAATGTTATGCTTTCACCGTAAAGCCTTTTTGAAATTGGATAATGTGGTTGGATTAACGAGAAGTGTATCTTTAAAATGGGATATAATAGTTGTATGTTTGAGAAATTTGAATTATGAGATTTTTGTTGTTTTGAATTTGCCGCCCTGCTATTTCACTGGCTGTTGAATAGTGTGTCCCGCGGGTGGGATGCTAGCGTCCCACATACCCCAGAGAGGTTTTAACAAAGAACACCACATAATACATAATTTGAATAGACAATATCCATTTAATTTCATAGAATTTAATTAAAATTCAACTTACTTTAATTCAAATTCTTTTCAAATTCTGCTTCCTGTGGGGGTGTTGTAAATTCAAATAAAATTCTAATTCAAGAATTTAATTGGAATTAAAGGGCAATTTTCAACTCATTTCAGAATTGACACCACCCTGCAACATAACCATCTAAATTCAAGAGATTCCTAGTATTGTGTATGGAAACACAAGTTCACCACACAGACAGTGTGTCGAGGTCAGTACAGGTGCATCAAAGCTGGAACCGAGAGACTGAAAAACAGCTTCTATCTCAAGGCCATCAGACTGTTAAATAGCCATCCCTAGCCGGCTTCCACTCCGTTACGTAACCCTGCATCTTAGAGACTGCTGCCCCAAATACATAGACTTGGAATTACTGGCCACTAGTCACTTTAGTAATGTTTAAATAATGTTTACATACTGCTTTACTCGTCTCATATGTACAATGTATACTGTATTCTATTCTACTGTATTTTAGTCAATGCCACCCCGACATTACTCAATCTAATATTTATATATTTCTTAATTATATTATTTTATTTTTAGATAGTAAGTGTGTATTGTTGTGAACTATTAGATACTACTGCACTGTTGGAGCTAGGAACACAAGCATTTCACTACACCCGCAATAACATCTGCTTAATATGTGTGTGACTAAGAAAATTTGATTTGATTTGATGCACAGGCATGCACAAGGCAGAGTGGAACAGATAAAGGGAAGGATGGAGAAAGAGAGAGACAGGTATACATGCACATATAAACTGTTGAAGAGTTAGATTTACACCCCTCATTCTCTCATTCTCATGACTTCTCATATAAGAGAAAACTACCTGAACTCAAACAAACCACACAACCAAGACTACCCCCTCAGCCCTCTCTACCCCCTCAGCCCTCTCTGCTCCCTGAGCCCCCTCAGCCCTCTCTACCCCCTCAGCCCTCTCTACCCCCTCAGCCCTCTCTACCCCCTCAGCCCTCTCTGCTCCCTGAGCCCCCTCAGCCCTCTCTACCCCCTCAGCCCTCTCTACCCCCTCAGCCCTCTCTACCCCCTCAGCCCTCTCTGCTCCCTGAGCCCCCTCAGCCCTCTCTACCCCCTCAGCCCTCTCTACCCCCTCAGCCCTCTCTACCCCCTCAGCCCTCTCTACCCCCTCAGCCCTCTCTGCTCCCTGAGCCCCCTCAGCCCTCTCTACCCCCTCAGCCCTCTCTACCCCCTCAGCCCTCTCTGCTCCCTGAGCCCCCTCAGCCCTCTCTACCCCCTCAGCCCTCTCTACCCCCTCAGCCCTCTCTGCTCCCTGAGCCCCCTCAGCCCTCTCTACCCCCTCAGCCCTCTCTACCCCCTCAGCCCTCTCTACCCCCTCAGCCCTCTCTGCTCCCTGAGCCCCCTCAGCCCTCTCTACCCCCTCAGCCCTCTCTACCCCCTGAGCCTCCTCAGCCCTCTCTACCCCCTCAACCCCATCAGCCCTCTCTACCCCCTCAGCCCTCTCTACCCCCTCAGCCCCCTCATCCCTCTCTACCCCCTCATCCCCATCAGCCCTCTCTACCCCCTCAGCCCTCTCTACCCCCTCAGCCCCCTCAGCCCTCTCTACCCCCTCATCCCCATCAGCCCTCTCTACCCCCTCAGCCCTCTCTACCCCCTCAGCCCCATCTGCCCTCTCTACCCTCTCTACCCCCTCAGCCCTCTCTACCCCCTCAGCCCTCTCTACCCCCTGAGCCCCCTCAGCCCTCTCTACCCCCTGATCCCCCTCAGCCCTCTCTACCCCCTCGCTCCCTCAGCCCTCTCTACCCCCTCGCTCCCTCAGCCCTCTCTACCCCCTCGCTCCCTCAGCCCTCTCTACCCCCTCAGCCCCCTCAACCCCCTCAGCCCTCTCTACCCCCTCGCTCCCTCAGCCCTCTCTACCCTCTCAGCCCTCTCTACCCCCTTCTACATTACAATGAGAGATCTCCCTGTAGAGAGTTGGTGTTCTGACTCCTCTGTTCTTGTGTGTGTGTGTGTGTGTGTGTGTGTGTGTGTGTGTGTGTGTGTGTGTGTGTGTGTGTGTGTGTGTGTGTGTGTGTGTGTGTGGTGTGTGTGTGTGTGTGTGTGTGTGTGTGTGTGTGTGTGTGTAGACCTGTTCCGATGTCTCTGAGTAGCTGTTGTTGTTGTTGTTAACCTACTTTAGCCTAATGATGCCAACATACTTCCCTAAACACTCTACTGCTTCTCAGTTCATGGAATGGAAATAGCTCTGTCTCCTTTTCTCTCTCTCTCTCTCTCTCTCCCTCTTTCAGCCCCTCTCTCCCTCTCCTTCTATCTTCTTCCCACTCTCTTTCATCAGTCTTTCTCCCTCTTTTTCTCTAGAGACAGAATCGAATAGAATACAACTTTATTGTCCATCCAGGATGGTATTTTCATCACCTTCCATTAAAATAATCCCATCCCCATACAGTGTCACATCATTTAAACCAGTAGGTCTGTCATGCTGCGTACACTAACAACACAGAGGACATCGCTACATTCACTCACACATGACCACTGTATGACCTCTAGTATCAACCTCAAATGCATTCCCCTCCCACCCACACGAACACAGATAAAACCCAACACCCAGCAGCCTATTCAGATGCTGTCACCACTACTATCCTGCTATGTTGCCTCTCTAAACCTTCAGATGCTGTCACCACTACTATCCTGCTATGTTGCCTCTCTAAACCTTCAGATGCTGTCACCACTACTATCCTGCTATGTTGCCTCTCTAAACCTTCAGATGCTGTCACCACTACTATCCTGCTATGTTGCCTCTCTAAACCTTCAGATGCTGTCACCACTACTATCCTGCTATGTTGCCTCTCTAAACCTTCAGATGCTGTCACCACTACTATCCTGCTATGTTGCCTCTCTAAACCTTCAGATGCTGTCACCACTACTATCCTGCTATGTTGTCATGTTGACTCTCTAAACCTTCAGATGCTGTCACCACTACTATCCTGCTATGTTGCCTCTCTAAATCTTCAGGTCCTGTCACCACTACTATCCTGCTATGTTGACTCTCTAAAACTTCAGATGTTGTCACCACTACTATCCTACTATGTTGCCTCTCTAAACCTTCAGATGCTGTCACCACTACTATCCTGCTATGTTGTCATGTTGACTCTCTAAACCTTCAGATGCTGTCACCACTACTATCCTGCTATGTTGTCATGTTGACTCTCTAAACCTTCAGATGCTGTCACCACTACTATCCTGCTATGTTGTCATGTTGACTCTCTAAACCTTCAGATGCTGTCACCACTACTATCCTGCTATGTTGCCTCTCTAAACCTTCAGATGCTGTCACCACTACTATCCTGCTATGTTGTCATGTTGACTCTCTAAACCTTCAGATGCTGTCACCACTACTATCCTGCTATGTTGTCATGTTGACTCTCTAAACCTTCAGATGCTGTCACCACTACTATCCTGCTATGTTGCCTCTTGTCACAGGCCGGCTCATAGCCTGTGACAAAAATGAGGGGACATCAACAACATGTATAGGCCAATTCAAAAAGTTCTTTATTATAAAACAAAACTATTAACTCTACACAAAGAAAAAGGAATGAGGTGTGGAAATGTCATAATGTAAGGTGTATGTAAGGTGCATGGATATGTGTGTGTGAACATGACTGAGTAGAAACTAAATAAACCTACGAAGGAACAGACAAAACAGGATCATACCTGGAGGAGCAGGGAGAGAGAGAGAGAGAGAGAGGTTAGTGGAGCAGTTTTATACCCTGAGCCCAGGTGGCTCCAATCACGCCAGCACCAATCACTAATGACCCTCCTCTGCCTGCAGGAGGAACCGCCCCTGCACTGCAGAGGAGGAGCCGTGACACTCTCTAAACCTTCAGATGCTGTCACCACTACTATCCTGCTATGTTGTCATGTTGACTCTCTAAACCTTCAGATGCTGTCACCACTACTATCCTGCTATGTTGTCATATTGATTCTCTAAACCTTCAGATGCTGCCACCACTACTATCCTGCTATGTTGTCATGTTGACTCTCTAAACCTTCAGATGCTGTCGCCACTACTATCCTGCTATGTTGCCTCTCTAAGCCTTCAGATGCTGTCACCACTACTATCCTTGCCATGTTGCCTCTCTAAACCTTCAGATGCTGTCACCACTACTATCCTGCTATATTGTCATGTTGACTCTGTAAACCTTCAGATGCTGTCACCACTACTATCCTGCTATGTTGTCATGTTGACTCTCTAAACCTTCAGATGCTGTCACCACTACTATCCTGCTATATTGACACTATAAACCTTTAGACGCTGTCACCACTACTATCCTGCTATGTTGACTCTCTAAACCTTCAGATGCTGTCACCACTACTATCCTGCTATGTTGTCATGTTGCCTCTCTAAACCTTCAGATGCTTTCACCACTACTATCCTGCTATGTTGTCATGTTGCCTGTCTAAACCTTCAGATGCTGTCACCACTACTATCCTGCTATGTTGCCTCTCTAACCTTCAGATCCTGTCAACACTACTATCCTGCTATGTTGTCATGTTGAATCTCTAACCTGTCTGGGATAGGGGGCAGTATTTTCACGGCCGGATAAAAAACATACCCGATTTAAACTGGTTACTACTCTTGCCCAGAAAAGAGAACATGCATATTATTAGTAGATTTGGATAGAAAACACTCTAAAGTTTCTAAAACTGTTTGAATGGTGTCTGTGAGTATAACAGAACTCATATGGCAGGCAAAAACCTGAGAAGATTCCAAGCAGTAAGTGGCCTGTCTGACAATTTGTAGTCCTTCTGTTGCATCTCTATCGAAATTACAGTATCTGTGCTGTTACGTGACAATTTCTAAGGCTTCCATTGGCTCTCTAAAGCCTTCAGAAAGCGGATTGACGCGTCTCCTGTCTCCGGGAAGGTAACAGGAGCAGAGTTTGTCAGTGGACTGCCTGGTGACAGAGAGAATGGAGATGCGCGGTCACGAGACCTCGCCATTTTTTTCCCCCCTCTTTGAATATTTACAATGTTGTCCGGTTGGAATATTATCGCTATTTTACGAGAAAAATAGCATAAAAATTGATTTTAAACAGCGTTTGACATGCTTCTAAGTACGGTAAAGGAACATTTTGATTTTTTTTGTCACGAAATGCGCTCGTGCGTTACCCTTTGGATAGTGACCTGAACGCATGAACAAAACGGAGGTATTTGGATATAACTATGGATTATTTGGAACCAAAACAACATTTGTTGGTGAAGTAGAAGTCCTGGGAGTGCATTCTGATGAAGAACAGCAAAGGTAATCCAATTTTTCTAATAGTAATTCTGAGTTTAGTGAGCCCCGAAGTTGGCGGGTGTCTGAATAGCTAGCCTCTGATGGCTGAGCTATGTACTCAGAATATTGCAAAATGTGCTTTCGCCAAAAACCTATTTTAAAATCTGACATAGCGATTGCATAAAGGAGTTGTGTATCTATAATTCTTTAAATAATTGTTATGTATTTTGTCAATGTTTATGATGAGTAATTTAGTAAATTCACCGGAAGTTTTCAGTGTGTATGCTAGTTCTGAACATCACATGCTAATGTAAAAAGCTGTTTTTTTTATAGAAATATGAACTTGATTGAACAAAACATGCATGTATTGTATAACATAATGTCCTAGGAGCGTCATCTGATAAAGATCATCAAAGGTTAGTGCTGCATTTAGCTGTGGTTTTGGTTTTTGTGAAATATATGCTTGCTTTGAAAATGGCTGTGTGATTATTTTTGACTGGGTACTCTCCTGACATAATTTAATGTTTAGCTTTCGCTGTAAAGCCTTTTTGAAATCGGACAATGTGGTTGGATTAACGAGAGTCTTAACCTCTCTAGGGTAGGGGGCAGTATTTGCACGGCCGGATAAAAAACGTACCCGATTTAATCTGGTTATTCCTACTGCCCAGAAACTAGAATATGCATATAATTGTTTGATTTGGATAGAAAACACCCTAAAGTTTCTAAAACTGTTTGAATGGTGTCTGTGAGTATAACAGAACTCATATGGCAGGCAAAAACCTGAAAAGATTCCTTACAGGAAGTGCCCTCTCTGACCATTTCTTGGCCTTCTACACTCTCTTTATTGAAAACTGAGTATCTCTTCTGTAATGTGACACTTCCTACGGCTCCCATAGGCTCTCAGAAGGCGGCAGAACGGTGAATGATGATTCTGGTGTCCCAGGCTGAAAAACAGTAGCGCATTTGGATAGTGATCGATCAGAGAACAATGAGACTGGGGGCGTGTGCACGAGCCGTCACCATGTTTTTATTTCTTCGTCTTTGAACGAAAACAGGGTTTCCCGGTCGGAATATTATCGCTTTTTGACGAGAAAAATCGCATAAAAATTGATTTTAAACAGATGGGTGTCTGATTATTTCTGGCTGGGTACTCTGCTGACATAATCTAATGTTTTGCTTTCGTTGTAAAGCCTTTTTGAAATCGGACAGTGTGGTTAGATAAAGGAGAGTCTTGTCTTTAAAATGGTGTAAAATAGTTATATGTTTGAGAAATTGAAGTAATAGCATTTTTAAGGTATTTGAATATCGCACCACGGGATTAGACTGGCTGTTGCGTAGGTGGGACGATTTGGTGCCACCTACCCTAGAGAGGTTAAAGACAAGACTCTCGTTAATCTAACCACACTGTCCGATTTCAAAAAGGCTTTACAACGAAAGCAAAACATTAGATTATGTCAGCAGAGTACCCAGCCAGAAATAATCAGACACCCATTTTTCAAGCTAGCATATAATGTCACATAAACCCAAACCACAGCTAAATATAGCACTAACCTTTGATGATCTTCATCAGATGACACACCTAGGACATTATGTTATACAATACATGCATGTTTTGTTCAATCAAGTTCATATTTATATCAAAAACCAGCTTTTTACATTAGCATGTGACTAGCATGTGACTAGCATTCCCACCGAACACTGCCGGTGAATTTACTAAATTACTCACGATAAACGTTCACAAAAAGCATAACAATTATTTAAAGAATTATAGATACAGAACTCCTCTATGCACTCGATATGTCCGATTTTAAAATAGCTTTTCGGTGAAAGCACATTTTGCAATATTCTCAGTAGATAGCCCGGCATCAAAGGGCTAGCTATTTAGACACCCAGCAAGTTTAGCACTCACCAAAGTCAGATTTACTATAAGAAAAATGTTATTACCTTTGCTGTCTTCGTCAGAATGCACTCCCAGGACTTCTACTTCAATAACAAATGTTGGTTTGGTCCAAAATAATCCATCGTTATATCCAAATAGCGGCGTTTTGTTCATGCGTTCAAGACACTATCCGAAAGGGTAAATAAGGGTGACGAGCATGGCGCAAATCGTGACAAAAAAATTCTAAATATTCCATTACCGTACTTCGAAGCATGTCAACCGCTGTTTAAAATCAATTTTTATGCCATTTTTCTCATAAAAAAGCGATAATATTCCGACCGGGAATCTGCGTTTAGGTAAACAGACAAAAGAAAATAAAGCATGGGGTCGACTCGGGCACGCGCCTAAGCCCATAGCCCATAGTACTCTGATCGGCCACTTGCCAAACGCGATAAAGTGTTTCAGCCAGAGGCTGCCTCGATATCGTTCAGCTTTTTCCCGGGCTCTGAGAGCCTATGGGAGCCGTAGGAAGTGTCACGTTATAGCAAAGATCCTCAGTCTTCAATAAAAAGAGCCAAGATGAAACACAACTTGTCAGACAGGCCACTTCCTGCATGGAATCTTCTCAGGTTTTGGCCTGCCATATGAGTTCTGTTATACTCACAGACACCATTCAAACAGTTTTAGAAACTTTAGGGTGTTTTCTATACAAAGCCAATAATTATATGCATATTCTAGTTACTGGGCAGGAGTAGTAACCAGATTAAATCGGGTACGTTTTTTATCCAGCCGTGTCAATACTGCCCCCTAGCCCTAACAGGTTAACGAGACTTCTCCATTTTTTTCTTTCAGTCTTTGAATGAATACAACATTGCCCGGTTGGAATATTATCGCTATTTTACGAGAAAAATAGCATAAAAATTGATTTTAACCTCTAGAGGATAAAATCCCGTTAACCTTTTTGGGCTACTTCTCTCAAATTCCGCCTGAAGACATACCCAAATCTAACTGTCTGTAGCTCAGGCCCAGAAGCAAGGATATGCATTTTCTTGGTATCATTTGAAAGGAAACACTCTGAAGATTGTGGAAATGTGAATTGAATGTAGGAGAATATAACACAATAGATCTGGTAGAAGAAAATACAAGGAAACAAAAATACGTTTTCTGTTTTCTGTTATTGTTGCACCATCTTTCAACTGAACAGGAACAGCCAAACATTCAGATAGGATGCTGGGGATACTTTCTATGCAGAACATAAGAGGTCAACAGTATCTGAGAAAAGTTTCAGACACATATCTTCAGGAATGAGCGAGCTACATGACATTGAGCATGAAGTCACCCAGGTGTCCCACACAAACGTACCCAAATGTACCCAAGTGGCCGAATTGGTACAGTGATACATTTTGATGTAAAAAACTATATACAAAATACAAAACTTATATTCTAACACACCCCTAAAAAAAAGTACAAAAAAATGTAAAATATGGAAGAAAAAAAAAAAAAGTAAATAACAAGGGTAACTATTTACAGACATTCAATGTAGAATATTGTGACCCTCAGTCCTCTCCACAAAACTGTGCTGCTGGTGCCATGGCCCATAGCAGTCTCTTTCTGCTGTAAAGCATAGAGTTACTGACCAGGTGGTACATGTGTTGGTCCCTTCGGTCTCAATGTAGACTTTGATCTGAAGCCATTCTTGTGATTATTGTGATTTTGCCATTGTAAGTGTTTGTTAGATACATTTTAGACTACAAATGCTATGATTGTATGCTATCCATTTGTTTGTCTTTTTGTATGTTCTTTGTATGCCATTTTTTAAAATATGAGTTAACCAATGATATTAGGCCATACTTGGCCATGATTACAAACACCTGTGTGTCTTTACACTATATAAATGACTCATCTCGCAGTGTTTGTGATGATACCCTGATGAAGACAGCTTCGCTGTCGAAACGTTGGTTATTAAATTTTTGCATCTGAGCTCTTAGAGTGTGCGGCTTTCCTTTATTTTCTAGTGTTCTACTCCGCTAGTCAGCACCTCGCCTTTATAGGTGTGCGTTTCTTTTTTCTAGATGGTACATGTGTTGGGGCATTTCCTGTGACAAAGGGCACAGCGTCTCCTCCCCACTGTGCCCTTTTTGCCCTGAGGCACATTTATGTCTGCAGAGATGAATTTGGGCAGGTGATCACCACTGGTTGAAGGAGCAGAAGAGGTAGAGGGGACAGAGGTAGAGGGGACAGAGGTAGAGGGGACAGAAGGTGCTGCAGTGGACTTGCTGTAGCCAGCAAGCTCCTGGATGAGCAGCTCTCGGAAGGCTAGCTGTGAGATGGGGGTCTTTCCACAGCTCTTGACCATTTCCTTCTGGATGATGAAGGAATTAACCACAGCAATGTCAATGAAATGATAGAAAAAAGTATTGTACCATTTCATGGTCTTGCGGAGAACATTATAGTAGCCTATCAGCGCATCTGACAGGTCTACACCCCCCATGCTCTTGTTATAGTCCTTGATAGCTGCAGGAATGGGGACATTTTTTGTGGTCCATGCCCCAGTAGCGCCCTTCACACGCCTGACGACGTGATCTCGACTGAAGGACTTGTGGATACTGGAGCACATGACCACCTCTCTGGTATCCATCCACTTCACAAAGAGCAGGCCATCTTGGCGAATCCATCGCATGCTACCCCGCTCAGCCCGCTTAGGCATGTCGTTCTCCTTGGTTTTTGGAAAGCCCACTCTGTTAGGCCGAATGGTGCCACAAGCCCACATATCCAGCTTCCTCAGGTCTGTGAACAGGGTAGGGCTTGTGTAGAAATTGTCCACAAAAAGTTTGTAGCCCTTCCCCAGCAGTTGAAAATCTAATAATGCCATGACAGAATCATAGTCCCTTACGTGTATGCACACGCAGAATCAGCCAAAACAAACAGTTTGTAACCCCATTTAGTTGGTTTGTTACGCATGTATTGTTTTAGGCCAATTCTGGCCTTTGAGGCTACCATCCTCTCATCGATGGAAAGGTTCTGGGCGGGCTGAAAATAGGTCTTGCAGGCCTCAACCACACTGTGGTAGAGAGGTTTTATTTTGCAGAGCCTATCATACCCTGCTGTGCCTCACTTCTTGTCATTGTCCTCATAAACTTTAGGGTCACTGATGTGAAGCGCCCGTGAGATTGTCAGAAACCTTTTGCACGACATGACAGTGGAGGGGAAAGGCAGCTGATAGAGGGGAGCAGTTTTCCAGTAGTGTTTCAGGGTTTTCAGCTTCACTAGACCCATGTATATGACCATTGACAAATAACAAAAAATATCTGACATGGAAATGGGCTTCCATGCCTCTTTCTTGCCTGCCTGCTTCTTAGCACCATATTTGTTAGTGTTCAAGACAAGGGAATCAATAACTGAAGATGTAAAAACAGTTGAAAAAGCTGCATGGGGCTGTAGTTGGAGGTCATGTCCAGCTGAGGTCCTGGTGGCCTTTTCGGTCTGAATATTGGAGGTGGTGGGCCCACATCCTCCTCAAGCACAGAGGGCCAACGACCCTCCTCCTCTCTGATTGCAGGTTTCTCTTTTCCCCACCTCTGCTTCTTTGTCACAGACTTCACACCTGGCCGGGCGGGGGTAGGTGTGGAGCCGGAGACAGCAGGGGTCCGGCTAGATGAACCGGCTCCTGTGGAGGATGGGCACCTTGGCAGTGGCGGCTCCCAGTCAGAATCGGAAGGACTGTGAAGACACAGACACACAGATTATATATAGAGTAGTGAACCCCATGTTTAGATAAAATACATGTAAAACATAAATACATGTAAAAAAATATCTAATATATACAGACACACACTCATAATGTTTAGCCATGTGTACTTCACACATTTCATTACTGATTTTATATATATTTACATTTTAGTCATTTAGCAGGCGCTCTTATCCAGAGTGACTTACAGTAGTGAATACATACATTTCATTTCATGCATTTTTTTTTGTTGTACTGGCCCCCCATGGCAATCAAACCCACAACCCTGGCGTTGCACACACCATGCTGGCATTGCAAACACCATGCTCTACCAACTGAGCCACAGGGAAGACCCATATGTATATATATGTCATACAAAATAAAAATAAAAAAATATATATATCTCCAAACAACTCAAATGAATAATATTTGATATTATTAATTTCAAACAACGGCATGAGAGGTACTCATCAGTCCAAAATTGCATCCTCTTCATGCAAAAACCTTTCCTCAAACTGGGAGTCCAAACTTGACTCACAATCCGACTCCTCTTCAAGTAATTCTGTGTCACTATCTCGATCAATTTCATCAATAATGTCTTGTAGATCTGTATACCTGGACTTTGCCTTTGATTTTCCAGATTTACTCACCATAATTCTATCGATGAAATCGCTGAAAATAATATCGACTCAAAACTGCTTCGCGCAAACAATGTGGCTCCTTCAGGTAGAAGTTTCAATGGCGAATGGCTGTGTTACGCTTGACTTTCATTCAAGAGCTTGTCTTCCTGGATATAACCATTAGATATTGCCGTTTACCTCAGCTCATTGGCTATCTACCAAGCTAGATTTCAAGACGATCAGTGGTCATTGGGCCGAAATACAGTCAATCAACGAAGCACTGGTCATATCATTGGCGCGCAATGAGGTCATTGTTTGGTGTGTTCAAATCAGTTCCTTTCGGTAAATACGTCCCGCAAAAAGAACAATCAAGTTTGGCTGTGTTACTAACAAACAGAGGATTGCAATGAAACCAACCATGACTGGATAAACGTGTGTTTAGTGTGAGTAATTACATCAAATGCCTCGTCAAAAGTTGAAGGAGACGGAATTCATGACACTAGCCGTTTAGGAAATGTTTCGTGTTATGCTATAAAAATTGATTTTATAGAACAAAACGACCATTTATTGTGAAGATTGGGCCTTTTGTATCGCCAAAAGAAGAAGATCTTCAAAGGTAAATGATTATTTTATTGCTATTTCTGACTTTAGTGAGGCTAATGCTTGGTTGGAAAACGCTAGTAATGCTTGTGTTTGCGGGACGCAGTCCTCAGATTGTTATAATGTATGCTTTCGCCGCAAAGCCTTTTTGAAATCGGACACTGCGGCTGGATTAACAAGATGTTAAGCTTTTAAATTATGTAAAATACATGTATTTACAAGAATGTTTAATATTACGAATTGTGTATTTAGAATTTTTTTCTCTCTGCTGTTTCACCGGATGTTAGGCAGGTGGGACGCAAGCGTCCGACCTAGCCCATAGAAGTTAACAGACCAAAGAGTGCTGAAGGGCATAGTATGTAAAAATGGTCTGTCCTCGATTGCAGCACTCACTACCAAGTTCCTGTCAGAAGGTGGGTGTAGCTGGTGCATGAAGTCAGGCGCAGGAGAGCAGAATGAGTGAGCAACGTACTTTACTCCAAATAAAGGCACAAGGTAACAAATACACTTGACCAACAATAAACGGTAATCAATTACGCACGGGTGAAAACAGCACCCATCGAAAACCAGCCATAATGTACCGAATTAACATAGAAACAATCACGCACAAAAACATGGGGGAAACAGAGGGTTAAATACGTGAACATGTAATTGGGGAATGAAACCAGGTGTGTAGAAAACAAAGAAAAAACGAATGAAAAATGAAAGGTGGATCGGCGATGGCTAGAAGACGTGGACCGCCGAACGACGCCTGAACAAGGAGAGGGACCGACTTCGGCGGAAGTCGTGACAGTTCCAAACTGCCTCTGGACGCAATGTCAGCAAATGAAAAAACTGTTCGTCAGGAGCTTCATGAATTGGGTTTCCATGAAGTGGGTTTCCTTGTGTACGGCAGAGCAGCCACACAAGCCTAAGATCACCATGCTCAATGCCAAGTGTCGGCTGGAGTGATGTAAAGCTCGACAACATTGGACTCTGGAGCAGTGGAAACACATTCTCTGGAGTGATTAATCACGCTTCACCAACTGGCAGTACGATGGACGAATCTAGGTTTGGGGGATACCAGGAGAACGCCACCTGTCCCAATGCATAGTGCCAACTGTGAAGTTTGATGGAGGAGTAATAATGGTCTGGGGCTGTTTTTCATGGTTTGGGCCTCATATCCAGTCAAGGAAAATCTTAACACTACAGCATACAATGTCCTTCTAGATGATTCCGTGATTCCAACTTCGTGGCAACAGTATGAGGATGGCCCTTTCCTGTTTCAGCATGACAATTCCTCCGTGGACAAAGCAAGGTCCATTTATTTATTTATTTTATTTAACCTTTATTTAACTAGGCAAGTCAGTTAAGAACAAATTCGTATTTACAATGACAGCCTACCGGGGAACAGTGGGTTAAAACCTCTTGGGGCTAGGGGGCAGTATTTTCACAGCCGGATGAAAAACATACCCAATTTAAACTGGTTACTTCTCTTGCCCAGGAAATAGAATATGCATATTATTAGTAGATTTGGATAGAAAACACTCTGACGTTTCTAAAACTGTTTGAATGGTGTCTGTGAGTATAACAGAACTCATATGGCAGGCCAAAACCTGAGAATTTCAACCAGGAAGTGCAAGGTCTGAGAACTGTAGTTCTACTTTTGAATCCCTAGAGAAACTACAAATACTTAGGGGTCACGTTGCACTTCCTAAGGCTTCCATTGGCTGTCAAAAGCCCTCCGAAAGTTGTTTCATACGTATCCAGTAACCGGGCAGAATATAGGAGCTCAGTTACTGAGTGGACTGCTGAAGGACAAAGGGATTGGAAATGCGCTGTCATGTGAGTGCACCTTTCGTTATTTTTCTTCTGAAATGAATACGCTATTGTCCGGTTGGAATATTATCGCTTTTCTACAAGAAAAATACCATAAAGACTGATTTTTCTCTGGTTCCGCGCTCGCGTGTTATTCCTTTGCATAGTGCTCTGAACGCAAGAACAAAATGGAGGTATTTGGACATAAATATGGATTATTTGGAACAAAAACAACATTTCTTGTGGAAGTAGCAGTCCTGGGAGTGCATTCTGATGAAGATCAGCAAAGGTAATACAACATTTCTAATACTATATCTGAGTTTGTTGCCCCGAACTTGGCGGGTGTCTGAATAGCTAGCTGTGATGGCTGAGCTATGTACTCAGAATATTGAAAAATGTGCTTTCTCCGTAAAGCTATTTTAAAATCTGACACAGTGTTTGCATCCAGGAGTAGTCTATCTATAATTCTTAAAATAATTGTTATGTATTTTGTCAATGTTTATGATGAGTATCTTTGCAATATGTGTGCTCATTCACCGGTAGTTCTGGAGGCTAAACATTTTCTGAACGTCACGCGCCAATGTAAAATGCTGTTTTTGGATATAAATATGAACTTTATCGAACAAAACATGCATGTATTGTATAACATAATGTCCTAGGATTGTCATCTGATGAAGATCAAAGGTTAATGCTTCATTTAGCTGTGTTTTGTGTTTTATTGACATATATGCTTGCTTGGAAAATGGCTGTGTGATTATTTTTGTCTACGTACTCTCCAAACAAAATCTAATGTTTTGCTTTCGCTGTAAAGCCTTTTTGAAATCGGACAATGTGGTTACATCAAGGAGAAGTGTATCTTTAAAATGGTGTAAAATAGTCGTATATTTGAGAAATTGAAATTATTAGATTTTTGCTGTTTTGTATTTTGCGCCATGCTATCTTGTCAAGCAATCCCGTTAACGGGATCCTATCTCAAATGGGTCCCCAACAGGTTAACTGCCTTGTTCAGGGGCAGAACGACAAATTTTTACCTTGTCTGTTCGGGGATTCGATCCAGGAACCTTTTGGTTACTGAGTCAATGCTCTAACCACTAGCCTAACCACTAGCCTATCTGCCGCCCCAAATGGAAATGGTTTGTTGAGATCAGTGTGGAAGAACTTGACTGGCCTGTACGGAACCCTGACCTCAACCCTATCGAACACCTTTGGGAGGAATTGGAATGCCGACTGCAGCCAGGCCTGCGAGCTGGTTGGATGGATGGCTAGTTATGTTGGAGAAATGTATACAGGATATTTGAAGGGCTGGAGGATCCAGGAAAGGTCAATGGAGATCACATATGCAAGGAGATTGCATGTCAAATTGTGATAGGGGACAGTAGGTGTCTGTTGGTGATGAGAAGGTAAAGAGAGATGTCCCTTTGGACATCTCCAAAATAGGAGTGACAGTCACTAGACCGTAGCAGGTGGAACTGGGGGTGAAGGACCAGAGAGGGACTGCTGGGAGACAACATGGCTGGAGGAGGAGGACCAGAGAGGGACTGCTGGGAGAAAACATGGTTGGGGGTGAAAGACCAGAGAGGGACTGCTGGTATAAAACATGGCTGGGGTGAAGGACGAGAGGGACTGCTGGGAGAAAACATGGCTGGGGTGAAGGACCAGAAAAGGACTGCTGGTAGAAAACATTACTGGGGGAGGGTTAGAGAAGGCGGTGGTCATGTGTTGGGGAGAGGCCACATCAGATTACCTTACTTTCATGGTTACAGCATGATTACAAAGTGCTATTTTTGTATAGCACTTTGTGACATTGGCTGATGTAAAAAGGGTTTTCTATATACATTTGATTGATTGATTACAGGAACTTAAGTTGAACAAAATATTTAGCTACAGGGCGATACACGTTGCCACATGCAATCATGAGCTACAGTATCAGAGCTTGGAGTTCTGCTCACACCACATAAAGGGGAACTCCATGAAACTGCACTCATACCCTTAAGGCAGGGTTGTCGAACTCATTCCATGGAGGGCCGAGTGTCTGCGGGTTTTTGCTTTTTCTTTCAATTAATATCTAGAAAACAAGTTGAAAGTTCCTTACTAATTAGTAATTAATTAATTAATTAATTTTAAACTTAATTCATCATTCAAGTACAAAGGTGGAGCAAAATCCCACAGACACTTTGCCCTCCATGGAATGAGCCTTAGGGGATATTTATTTATTCTTTATTTAACTAGGCAAGTCAGCTAAGAATAAATTCTTATTTACAATGACAGCCTAGGAACCATGGGTTAACTGCCTTGTTCAGGGGCCGGATGACAGATTTTTACCTTGTCAGCTCGGGGATTCAATCTAGCAACCTTTCGGTTACTGGCCCAAAGTTCTAACCACTAGGCTACCTGCCGCCCCCATTTTTGGCTGATAGTGCTGACATACAAAATATTTTGGTACTTTATCAACAGTGGACTAATGACAAAAATACCAAAATAACGTTTTTGATTGAAGAGGCTCTCTCGCTCATTGCGCTCATGCCCTTAGAGGATAGTGTGTGTGTGCTCAGTTTGTGTGCAGAGTTTATCTCTGTGTATTCGTACAGGACAGGTGGAGCTTCTCATAATAGCTCCACAAACACAGAGACAGAGACAGAGAGACAGAGAGAGTTGCCCAGACCGTGAGCAGAGCAACAGACCCAATCCCCACTAATGCGCCCCCCCAAACCTCATCCTGTGACGTAAGAGGTATGTATCGGATGCTCAAAATGCTCTGCTCACGCCTATTGTAATGGTTCAAGCCTTAACCACACAAAAACGACACTATTGAACACACAGCTTTTACTATCTCATCCTGGAATATACAGGGTCTGAGGTCATCTGCCTTTGGCCTAAAGAGCAGGAACCCAGACTTCATAAAATAAATTGGAAATACAGACATTGTCATCCTGCAAGAAAAATGGTATAGAGGAGAAGGACCCACTGGTTGCCCTCTAGTTTACAGAGAGCTGGTAGTCCCATCCACCAATCTACTAGGTGTGAAACAGGGAAGAGACTCAGGGGATATGCTAATTTGGTATAGAGCAGACTTAACCCACTCTTTTAAATCATTAAAAACAGGAATATTTGACATCTGGCTAGAAATTAATGTCAAAATTATCACAACAGAAAAAAAATGTCCTCATGTGTCTTCATGTGTGCTACAAATATCCCCCTAAACCCTGAAATGGCGCCGACAGAGATGGTCGCTTCTCGCTCTTAGGAAACTATGCAGTATTTGTTTTTTTAATGTATTATTTCTTACCTTGTTACCACAGGAAATCTTAAGTCTTATTACATACAGCCGGGAAGAACTATTGGATATAAGAGCGACGTCAACTTATCAACATTATGACCAGGAATACGACTTTCCCGAAGCGGATCCTCTGTTCAGACCACCACCCAGAATAATGGATCTAATCCCAGTAGCCGACCCAAAACAACGGCGCTGCAGAAGGGCCTCCGTGCACATCGTTCACCGCTCCAGAGCATACAACTCGCCAATGTCCAATCGATTGACAACAAGGTAGATGTAATTCGAGCAAGGGTTGCTTTCCTGAGAAACATCAGAGATTGTAACCTTCTTTGTTTCACGGAAACATGGCTCTCTCTGGATATGTTGTTGGAATCGGTTTAGCCACCGGCTTATCCATGCATCGCGCCGACAGAGATAAACACCTCTCTGGGAAGAGGAAGGGCGGGGGGGTGTATGCTTTATGATTAACGACTCATGGTGTAATCATAACAACATACAGGAACTCAAGTCCTTCTGCTCACCCGACCTAGAATTCCTTACAATCAAATGCCGTCCATTTTACCTACCAAGAGAATTCTCGTCAGTTAAAGTCACAGCTGTATACATTCTCCCTCAAGCGAACACCAAGACGGCCCTCAAGGAACTTCACTCGACTCCATGTAATCTGGAAACTATATATCCGGAGAACGCATTTATTGTAGCTTAACCTGTATCGGCTAGGGGGCAGTATTTTCCCGGCCGGATGAAAAAACCTACCCGATATAAACTGGTTACTACTCTTGCCCAGAAATGAGAATATGCATATTATTAGAAGATTTAGATAGAAAATACTCTGAAGTTTCTAAAACTGTTTGAATGGTGTCTGTGAGTATAACAGAACTCATATGGCAGGCAAAAACCTGAGAAAATTCCAAGCAGGAAGTGGCCTGTCTGCGAATTTGTAGTTCTCCATTTGCTTCTCTATCGAAACTACAGTGCCCATGGGGTTATGTAGCACTTTCTAAGGTTTCCATTGGCTTTCTAAAGCGTTCAGAAAGTGGATTGACGCGTCTCCTGTCTCTGGGCAGAGTACAGGAGCACAGTTTGTCAGTGGACTGCCTGGTGACTAAGAGATTGGAAATGCGCATTCACGAGACCTCGCCATTTTTTCTCTTCCTTTTTGAATGAATACAGCATTGTCTGGTTGGAATATTATCGCTATTTTACGAGAAAAATACCATAAAATTTGATTTTAAACAGCGTTTGACATGCTTCTAAGTACGGTAATGGAACATTTTGAAATTATTTGTCTCGAAATGCGCTCGCGCGTTACCCTTTGGCTAGTGACCTGAACGCACAAACAAAACGGAGGTATTTGGATATAACTATGGATTATTTGGAACAAAAACAACATTTGTTGTGGAAGTAGCAGTCCTGGGAGTGCATTCTGACGAAGAACAGCAAAGGTAATCCAATTTTTCTAATAATAATTCTGAGTTTAGTGAGCCACCGAACTTGGCGGGTGTCAAATTAGCTAGCCTGTGATGGCTGAGCTATGTACTCAGATTATTGCAAAATGTGCTTTTGCTGAAAAGCTATTTTAACCTGTTATGGCTAGGGGGCAGTATTTTCACAGCCGGATAAAAAACGTACCCGATTTAATCTGATTATTACTCCTGCCCAGAAACTAGAATATGCATATAATTATTAGCTTTGGATAGAAAACACTCCAGAGTTTCTAAAACTGTTTGAATGGTGTCTGTGAATATAACAGAACTCATTTGGCAGGCCAAAACCTGAGAAGATTCCATGCAGGAAGTGCCCTGTCTGACAATTTCTTGCCCTTCTTGATTATCTCTATCCATTACAGAGGATCTCTGCTGTTACGTGACACTTCCTACGGCTCCCATGGGCTCTCAGAAGGCGGCAAAAAGCTGAATCGTGGCTTTGCAGGCTCTGGCTGAAAAAAAGTAGCGCATTTGGATAGTGGCTGGTTACAGTACTGTGAGACTCAGGCTCGTGCCCGCGTCGACAGAATGCTTTGTTTTCTTTCGTCTGTTTACCTAAACGCAGATTCCCGGTCGGAATATTATCGCTTTTTTTACGAGAAAAATGGCATAAAAATGGATTTTAAACAGCGGTTGACATGCTTCGAAGTACGGTAATGGAATATTTAGAAATCTTTTGTCACAAATTGCGCCATGCTCGTGACCCTTATTTACACTTCGGATAGTGTCTTGAACGCACGAACTAAAACGCCGCTATTTGGATATAACGATGGATTATTTTGGACCAAACCAACATTTGTTATTGAAGTAGCAGTCCTGGGAGTGCATTCTGACGAAGACAACAAAGGTAATCAAACTTTTGTAATAGTAAATCGGAGTTTGGTCAGGGCTAAACTTGGTGGGTGTCTAAATAGCTAGCCCTGTGATGCCGGGCTATCTACTGAGAATATTGCAAAATGTGCTTTCACCAAAAAGCTATTTTCAAATCGGACATATCGAGTGCATAGAGGAGTTCTGTATCTATAATTCTTAAAATAATTGTTATGTTTTTTGTGAACTTTTATCGTGAGTAATTTAGTAAATTCACCGGATGTTTGCGGGGGGTATGCTAGTTCTGAACGTCACATGCTAATGTAAAAAAGCTGTTTTTTGATATAAATATGAACTTGATTGAACAAAACATGCATGCATTGTATAACATAATGTCCTAGGGTTGTAATCTGATGAAGATCATCAAAGGTGAGTGCTGCATTTAGCTGTGGTTTTGTTTTTGTGACATTATATGCTAGCTTGAAAAATGGGTGTCTGATTATTTCTGGCTGGGTACTCTGCTGACATAATCTAATGTTTTGCTTTCGCTGTAAAGCCTTTTTGAAATCGGACAATGTGGTTAGATTAACGAGAGTCTTGTCTTTAAAATGCTGTAAAATAGTCATATGTTTGAAAAATGGAAGTTTTCGGATTTTAGAGGAGTTTGTATTTCGCGCCACGCTCATCATTGGATATTGGAGCAGGTGTTCCGCTAGCGGAACGTCTAGATGTAAGAGGTTAAAATCTGACATAGCGATTGCATAAAGGAGTTCTGTATCTATAATTCTTAAAATAATTGTTATGTATTTTGTGAACGTTTATCATGAGTAATTTAGTAAATTCACCGGAAGTTTTCGGTGGGAATACAATTTCTGAACATCACACGCCAATGTAAAAAGCTGTTTTTTTATATAAATATGAATTTGATTGAACAAAACATGCATGTATTGTATAACAATGTCCTAGGAGTGTCATCTGATGAAGCTCATCAAAGATTAGTGCTGCATTTAGCTGTGTTTTGGGTTTATGTGACATATATGCTTGCTTGAAAAATGGCTGTGTGGTTATTTGTGTCTATGTACTCTCCTAACATAATCTAATGTTTTGCTTTTGCTGTAAAGCCTTTTTGAAATCGGACACTCTGGTTAGATTAACGAGAGTCTTGTCTTTCGAATGGTGTAAAATAGTCGTATGTTTGAAATATTGAAATTATTGCATTGTTGAGGTATTTGTATTTCGCGCCACGCTCTTCCACTGGCTGTTCATAGCCCATAGAGGTTAACAAAGCAAATTTGAGAACAAGGCTTCCTAAATTCTATCAGCATATTGATTGCATGACACGCAGGGCTAATACTCTCCACCACTGCTACTCCAACTTCCGCAATGCATGCAAAGCCCTCCCCCGCCCTTCCTTCGGCAAATCCGACCACGACGCCATCTTGCTTGTTCCATCTTATAGGCAGAAACTCAAACAGGATGTACCAGTGACAAGAACCATTCAACGCTGGTCTGAATAGTCGGAAGCCACGTTTCAAGAATGTTTTGATCACGCGGACTGGAATATGTTCCGGTCAGCCTCAGAGAACAACATTGACCTATATGCTGACTCAGTTAGTGCGTTTATAAAGAAGTGCATTGGAGATGTTTTACCCACTGTGACTATTAAAACCTATCCTAACCAGAAACCGTGGATGCATGGCGGCATTTGCGCAAAAATGAAAGCCCGATCCACCACATTTAACCATGGAAAGAGGTCTGGAAATATGGCTGAATATAAACAGTGTAGTTATTCCCTCCGCAAGGCAATCAAACAAGCGAAATGCCGGTAGAGGGACAAATTGGAGTCGCTATTCAACGGCTCAGACACGAGATGTATGTGGCAGGGTCTACAGGAAATCATGGACTACAAAAACAGCCACCTCACACTTCCAGACTTCCAAACTAAACACCTTCTTTGCCCGCTTTGAGGATAATACAGTGTCACCGTCGCGGCTTGCTAACAAAGACTGTGTCCCTCCACTCTCCTTCTCCGTGGCTGACGTGAGTAAAACATTCATACTTGTTAACCCTCGCAAGGCTGCTGGCCCAGACGACAACCATAGCCGCATCTTCAGAGCATGCGCCGACCAGCTGGCTGGTGTGTTTACGGACATATTCAATCGCTCCTTATCCCAGTCTGTTGTCCCCATATGCTCAAGATGGCTACCATTGTTCCTATAGTCAAGAAGGCAAAGATAACTGAACTAAATGACTACCGCCCCATAAAATTCACTTCTATCATCACCGCCACTTACCGGCCCCCCTAGACCAACTTCAGTTTGCATACCGCCCCAACAGGCCCACAGATGACGCAGTCGCTATCACTCTGCACACTGCCCTATCCCATCTGGACAAAAATAACACCTATGTAAGAATGCTGTTCATTGACTACAGCTCAGGATTAAAGACCATAGTACCCTACAAGCTCATCATCAAGCTGGAGGCCCTGAGTCTCAACCCCGCCCTGTGCAACTGTCTCCTGGACTTTCTGACGGGCCACCCGCAGGTGGTGAAGGTAGGAAACAACATCTCCACTTCGCTGACCCTCAACACCCACAGGGGTGTGTGCTCAGCCCTCTCCTGTACTCTCTGTTCACCCACGACTGTGTGGCCATTCACGCCTCCAACTCAATCATCAAGTTTGCAGATGACACAACAGTAGTGGGCTTGATCACCAACAATGATGAGACAGCCTACAGGGAGGAGGTGAGGGCACTCTGAGTGTGGTGTCAGGGAAACTACCTCTAACTCAACGTCAACAAAACAAAGGAGATGATCGTGGACTTCAGGAAACAGCAGAGGGAGCACATTGAAGGGACAGCAGTGGAGAAGGTGGAAAGTTTTAAGTTCCTGGGTGTGCACAACACAGACAATCTTAACCTCTTGCATCTAGACGTTCCGCTAGTGGAACACCGTTCCGCCAGCGGAACCCCTAGCCAACAGCCAATGGCATCGCACGGCGTGAAATACAAAACCAACTAAAATACCACAATTCAATTTTCTCAAACAGGGCATTATGTTATACAATACATGCATGTTTTGTTCAATGAAGTTCATATTTATATCAAAAACCAGATTTTTAAATTAGCATGTGATGTTCAGAACTAGTGTACCCACCGAAAACTTCCGGTGAATTTACTGAATTACTCATGATAAACGTTGACAAAATACATAACAATTATTTTAAGAATTATAGACACAGAACTGCTTTATGCAATCACTATGTCCGATTTTAAAATAGATTTTCGGCGAAAGCACATTTTGCAATATTCTGAGTACATAGCTCGGCCATCAAGGCTAGCTATTCAGACCCGCCAACGTCGGGGCTCAGTAAACTCAGAATTACTATTAGAAAAATTGGATTACCTTTGCTGTCAGAATGCACTCCCAGGCCTTCATCTTCAACAAAAAATGTTGTTTTGGTTCCAAATAATCCTTAGTTATATCCAAATACCTCCGTTTTGTTCGTGCGTTCAGGTCACTATCCGAAGGGTAACGCACGAGCGCATTTCGTGACAAAAAAAATCCAAATATTCCATTACCGTACTTAGAAGCATGTCAAACGCTGTTTAAAATCAATTTTTATGCTATTTTTCTCGTAAAAAAGCGATAATATACCAACCGGGCAACGTTGTATTCATTCAAAGAGAGAAAGGAAAAAATGGCGAGTTCTCGTGACCGCACATCTCCAGTCTCACTGTCCCCAGGCTGACCACTTACAAACTCTGCTCCTATACTTTGCCCAGAGACAGCAGACACCCCATTCCATTTTCTGGCGGCTTTAGAGAGCCAATGGAAGCCTTAGAAAGTGTCACGTAACAGCACAGTTGATGTAATTTCGATATAGATGCAACAGAAGGACTACAAATTGTCAGACAGGGCACTTCCTGCATGCAATCTTCTCAGGTTTTGGCCTGCCATATGAGTTCTGTTATACTCACAGACACCATTCAAACAGTTTTAGAAACTTTAGACTGTTTTCTATCCAAATCTACTAATATGCATATTCTCATTTCTGAGCAAGAGTAGTAACCAGTTTTTTATCCGGCCGTGAAAATACTGCCCCCTATCCCAAAGAAGTTAAATGGTCCACCCACACAGACAGTGTGGGGAAAAAGGCACAACAACGCCTCTTCAACCTCAGGAGGCTGAATAAATTTGGCTTGTCACCGAAAACCCTGACAAACTTTTACAGATGCATAATCGAGAGCATCCTGTTGGGCTGTATCACCACCTGGTATGGCAACTGCACCGGCCTCAACCGCAAGGCTCTCCAGAGGGTAGTGAGGTCTGCACAACGCACCACCGGGGGCAAACTACCTGCTTCCACGACACCTACAGCACCCGATGTCACAGGAAGCCCAAGAAGATCATCAAGGACAAAAACCACCCAAGCCACTGCCTGTTCACATCGCTATCATCCAGAAGGCGAGGTCAGTACAGGTGCATCAAAGCTGGGACTGAGAGATTGAAAAACAGCTTCTATCTCAAGGCCATCAGACTGCTAAACAGCATTCACTAACTCAGAGGCTGCTGCCTACATTGAGACCCAAACACTGGACACTTTCATAAATGGATCACTAGTCACTTTAACCTGTTTGGGATAGGGGGCAGTATTTTCACACTAGCGGAACGTCTGTCCTGAATCAATAGGGGGCTCTACAGAGATCTGAATCAATAGAGGTCTCCATACAGATCTGAATCAATAGGGGTCTCCACACAGATCTGAATCAATAGGGGTCTCTACACAGATCTGAATCAATAGGGGTCTCTATACAGATCTGAATCAATAGAGGTGTCCATACAGATCTGAATCAATAGAGGTCTCTACACAGATCTGAATCAATAGAGGTCTCCATACAGATCTGAATCAATAGGGGTCTCTACAGAGATCTGAATCAATAGAGGTCTCCATACAGATCTGAATCAATAGGGGTCTCCACACAGATCTGAATCAATAGAGGTCTCTACACAGATCTGAATCAATAGGGGTCTCTTCACAGATCTGAATCAATAGGGGTCTCAATACAGATCTGAGTCATTAGTGGTCTCTACTTACATCTGAATCAATAGGGGTCTCTATACAAGTCTGAATCAATATGGGTCTCTACAGACTTCTGAATCAATAGGGGTCTCTACACAGGTCTGAATCAATAGGGGTCTCAGCACATTGACAAGGCTGTGGCAGAGCGGGTCGAGGGCTTCAAGTTCCTCTGTGTCCACATCACTAATGAATAACCACATCACTGGTCCACACTCACCAACACCGTCATGAAGAAGGCATGACAATACCTCTTCCCCCTCAGGAGGCTGAAAAAATTTGGCAGGGAACCTCAGATCCTCAAAAGGTTCAGCTGCACTATTGAGAGCATCTTGACTGGCTGCAGTATGGCAACTGCTTGGCACTCGACCGCAAGGCACTACTGTGCTGAGAGTCGGGAAGCAAGTTCAGGGAGTGAGTGTTTTAATAAATAAACTCAACTTAATACAAAACAAGAAACACGAACAACGCACAGACATGACACTGAAACAGAAACAATAACGCCTGGGGAAGGAACCAAAGGGAGTGACATATATAGTGAAGATAATCAGGGAATTGATGGAGTCCAGGTGAGTCTGAAGATGCACATGACAGCTACAGAGGGTAGTGCGTACGGCCCAGTACATCACTGCAACCGAGCCCCCTGCCATCCAGTACCTCTATACAGGGCTGTGTCTGAGGAAGGCCCTAAAAATGGTCAGAGACTCCAGCCTCCCAAGTCATAGACTGATCTCTCTGCTACTGCATGGCAAGCGGTACCGATGCACCAAGTCTCTAACCAATAGGACCCTGAACAGCTTCTATCCCCAAGCCCTAAGACTACTAAATAGTTAATCAAAAAGCTACCCAGACTGTCTACATTGACCCCTCCCCCCCCCGCTTATCGTACTAACTTTTGACTCATCACATACACTACTGCTAATTTTAATTATCTATCGTGTTACCTAGTCACTTTATCCCTACCTATAAGTACATATCTACCTCAATTACCTCGTACCCCTGCTCATCGACTCGCTACTGGTACCCGTGTGTATAGCCAAGGCATCGTTACTCATTGTCTATTTATTCCTTGTGTTATTATTTTTTTGATTTTTCTCTCTGCATTGGTTGGGAAGCGCCATAAGTAAACAGTTCACTGTTAGTCTACAACTGTTGTTTTTAGAGTAGCCTGGCAAGTCATTTCTCTCTGTAGAGAGACAAAGATAACACCTTGGAATTCATCTCTCTATAGAGAGACATAGATAACACCTGGGTAGTAATTTCACTCTATTGAAAGACATAGATAACACCTGGGTAGTAATTTCACTCTATTGAGAGACATAAATAACACCTGGGTAGTAATTTCACTCTATAGAGAGACATACAGTAGATAACACCTGGGATTACTATCCTCTCTCTTTCCTTCCATTCATTTTAGGTGGGAGGAACAAAACTATGTTTATGAAGTATTGATCCTAGACTGGGCGTGAGCGAGGACCACTCAGTTGACTGAGGATAATGCCTGTGTGCTCTGGGTAGCTTAGCTGACCAGTTCTAGTGACTGTCTGCTCTGGTATGGTTTCTCTCTTCGTGCTCTCCGACCCCATACATACAGGCTTGGTCAGGGTCACCTTGTATTAAATGAGAGAAGAGAAATCCTTCTCTCCCTCTCTCCCCCGCTCTCCACCTCCCCTTCCCCCTCTATGCCACTAGGGCCTGAGCAAGGGGTGACCTCTGCCTCCACCCCCCACACAAACACACAGGGAGAGTTAGAAAGGTCCGCCTCTGTGTTGGCCCTTTACCACCCAGGGACAGATTAGCAATGACACTGTGTTGACCTCTCACCCCTGACATTTGGAAGAGTGTGTGGAGTTCCCACCTCTGGCCTGGTCCTGAAATCCAATTACCCAGAACTAGGAAGGAGGAAGAGGTAGGGAGGGGGAGGGAGAGGCAGGGAGAGGGAAGGAGAAGGAGGGAGAGGCAGGGAAAGGTAGATAGAGGTAGGGACAGGCAGGGACAGGCAGGGAGAGGGAGGGTGGGGCAGAGAGAGGCAGAGAGAGGGAGAGAGAGAGGGAGGAGACAGGAAAGATTACAAGAACAAGATACAGAACTTTAACAGCGGCCTCTTCTCTTTAAATTCTGTCATTCCATCTCTCCTCCCCTATCCTCCTTTCTTCCCCTTCTCATCATCATTCTATTTGTTAATGTCATGACCCTGTCACTATAAAGTTGATGTCATAAGTGACTATCCAATGTTCATCACCTCTAAAATGAGAGGAAGAGCGCATTTCTTTTCTAGGTCTAATCTCTTTTTACCTCCATTGATTCCTTCGCTAAAACAGCACTAAGGGTTTCTTATTAAAAGTCAGCAGAAAGTGTTTGAGACTTAAGCTTTAGTGCCAAGGGCCAAAAAGAGCTTTTAATAAAAAAATGTATCTGTCCCAATTAAGGTCTGATAACAGGAGTAGAATCAATCCAGACGGAACACCTGGGATTAGACAACACATGAAATCCTGCTCTGAAATTAGATTTACAGCATGTTTAGAGAGGCAGCATGACAGTAGTGGTGACAGCATCTGAAGGTTTAGAGAGGCAACATAGCAGGATAGTAGTGGTGACAGCATCTGAAGGTTTAGAGAGGCAACATGACAACATAGCAGGATAGTAGGGGTGACAGCATCTGAATAGGCTGCTTAGGGAGAGGGAGATGAGAGAGAGAGGGAGACAGAGAGAGAAAGAGAACTCGGAAACAGATAGAGGCAGAGAGAGGGAGATAGAGAAGAACAGATGGAACAGATGGAGAGACGGAGAGTGAGCTTTTTCCCTTCCAGGAATTTAGATGCAGTAGAGTGTTTAGGGAAGTATGCTGAAATCATTCGGCTAAAGTAGGTTAACAACAACAGCTTCTCAGAGACATAACACCACGGCGATACACACACACACACGAGAACAGCGAAGTCAGAACTGCAAATCCCCAGTGAGATCTCATTCCTAATGTAAAAAATGTTAAAAACAAACCTTCCACATCTCTCTCTCACACTCTCCCTCCGTCTCTTTGTCTCTCTCAATTAATTTTCAATTTAAGGGACTTCATTGGCATGGGTAACATATGTTTAAATTGCCAAAGCAAGTGAAATAGATAATATAGGTTGCATTTACAATTGTGTTTGTTTTTCACTGGTTGCTGCTGTGATTGAATACTGTGGTATTTCACCCAATAGATATGGGAGTTTATCAAAATTGGATTTGTTTTTGAATTCTTTGTGGTTCTGTGTAATCTGAGGGAAATATATGTCTCCAATATGGTCATAGTATCAGGTATGAAGGTAAGACCCAGATGCAGACAAGGTTGAATTAACAATGGTTTAATAATCCAACAGGGGCAGGCAATAGACAGGTCAAGGCAGGCAGGGTTCAGTAAACCAGAGGCATTGGTGCTGAACAGCAGGCAGGCTCAGGGTAGGGATAGGTCGATAATCCAGAGGTTGGGCAAAGGTATAGGTCAGCAGGCAGGCTCAGGCTCAGGCAGGCGGCCTCAGAGACATGACAGACAAGGGTCAAAACCAGGAGCTGAGACACAAAAACGCTGGTTGACTTGACAAACGAGACGAACTGGCAACAGACAAACAGAACACAGGTATAAATACACAGGGGATAATGGGGAAGATGGGAAACACCTGGAGGGGGTGGAGACAATAACAAAGACAGGTGAAACAGATCAGGGTGTGACAGTACACCCCCTCTAGGGGCACCACCTGGCGTCCTACCTGGGCGCATACCTGGTTGTCCGGGGTACTGGTGGTGGAAGTCTGCGATGAGGCCTGGGTCCAGGAGGTCTCTAGCGGGGAGCTAGCACCTCTCCTCTGGGCCATAACCCTCCCACTCAACCAGGTACTGGAAACCCCTGCCCCATGGTCGAACACTCAGGAGGCATCTCACCGTGTATACTGGATGGCCATCGATGAACCGGGGAGAGGGGTGGGCCTGGAAACAATAGACAAAGGGTTGTGAGACACGGGCTTAATCCTAGACACATGGAAAGTACTGTAGGGTGAATATGGAGGGTACGTGGTAACAAAAGACAAACATTAGTGGAGCTAATGACACTGGAGATGGGGAACGGGCCGATGAAATGCGAGGAACGGGCCGATGAAATGCGGGGAAAGTTTACAGGACTCCAGAGAGCCATACCTTCTGCCCAAGCCGATAGCGTGGAGTAGGGGTCCAGTGGCGAGCCGCTTGTCACCTATACCTGGAAGTGGTCTTCAACCAAGCGGCCTGGGCTCCCTTCCAGGTACGGCGACAGAGAAACATCTGGGCAGAGGGATTGCTGACTTTCTCCACTTGCTCTGGAAGAGTGGAGGCTGATATCCCAAGGAACACTCAAAGGGTGAGAGACCCGTGTCAGAGCAAGAAAGGGTGTTGCGAGCTTACTCAACCCATACCAGTTGCTGACTCCAGGTGGTAGGGTTGGCGGAGACTAGGCAGTGAAGAGTCGTCACTAAGTCCTGGTTGGCTCACTCTGTCTGGCTGGCCGATGACCCAATGAGCGTGCAGAATGCCTTCCAGAACTGCGGACCCCGGTCGGTGACCATGTCGACCGGGAGTCTGTGGATCTGGAAGACGTGCTGTACCATAAGCTGGGCTTTCCGGGTAGTTTGGGAAGAGGAATGAAGTGGGTGGCTTTGGAAAAAAAAAATAATAATAAGTCGACTACAGGCAGGATGGCAGTGTTGCCCTCAGATGGGGGAAACCCATGACGAACGGACGATGAGGGACAGGCAGTGGTTGGAGAAGACCAGCTGGAGCTTGCCGAGGTGTCTTGTTCTGTGTGCAGACCGTGCAGGCGGTGACAAACGCGGCAACATACGGAACCATAGTAGGCCACCAAAAGTGTTGTTGCATGAAGGCCAGGATCTGACAAGAGCCCGGGTGACAGGCAAGCCTGAAGGAATGGACCCACTCCAGGACCACGGAGGGGACAGCATCAGGCACAAACATCCGGTTATCTGGGCCCCCCCCAGGGTTCGGCTGGGACCGCTGCACCTCCCGGACCTGTTTCCCTATACCCCAGTTGAGTGCCGTCATCAGGCACAAGTTGGGAAGGATGGTCTCGGGCTCCGGGGTGGTAACCGTGGGGTTATAGCGGCAGGGCATCGGGCTTGATGTTCATGGACCCCAGCCGGTAGGAGAGGGAAAAGTTGAACCGGGTAAACAGCAGGGCCAATCTCCCTTGCCTGGTGTTGAGGTGCTTGGTGGTGCAGAGATACTCTAGGTTTTTGTGGTCGGTCCACACAATGAACGGATGTTCCGCCCCTTCTAGCCAGTGCCTTCATTCCTCCAATGCCATCTTCACCACGAGAAGCTCACGATTCTCCACATCGTAGTCCCTCTCTGTGATGCAGCTTAAGGTCCAGGGCAGAACGTTGGGACAGAACAGCCCCTAGACACAAAACCGCTGGTTGACTTGACAAACTGGCAACAGACAAACAGAGAACACAGGTATAAATACACAGGGGATAATGGGGAAGATGAGCGACACCTGAAGGGGGGTGGAGACAATCAAAATGACAGGTGAAACAGATCAGTGTGTGACACATACATTTGGCAGGAGGTTAGAAAGTGCAGCTCAGTTTCCACCTCATTTTGAGAGCAGTGTGCACATAGCCTGTCTTCTCTTGAGTGCCAGGTCTGCTTACGGTGACCTTTCTCAATAGCAAGGCTATTCTCACTGAGTCTATACATAGTTAATGCTTTCCTTAAGGCATTCTGCCACTTTGTAGTCTCTGTTTATGGCCAAATAGCATTCTAGTTAATTTTTTTTGTTAATTCTTTCCAATGTGTCAATGTCCAATGTTTGTTTTCTCATGATTAGGTTGTGCCTAATTGTGTTGCAGTCCTGTTGCTCTGTAGGATAATTTTGTGTTTGTGAACAGAGCCCCAGGACCAGCTGGCTTAGTATTCTCCAGGTTCATCTCTCTGTAAGTGAGGGCTTTGTTATGGAAGGTTTGGAAATCGCTTCCTTTTTAGGTGGTTGAGAATTGAACGTCTCTTTTCTGGATGTTGATAATTAGTTGGTATTGGCCTAATTCTGTTCTGCTCTGCATTAGTTGGTGTTTTACGTTGTACACAGAGTATATTTTTGTAGAATTCTGCATGCAGTCTCAATTTGGTGTTTATACCATTTTATGAATTCTTGGTTTGTGAGCAGACCCCGGACCTCACAACCATAACGGGAAATGGGTTCTATAACTGATTCAAGTATTTTTAGCCAGATCCTAATTGGTATACATTTACATTTACATTTTAGTCATTTAGCAGACGCTCTTATCCAGAGCGACTTACAGTAGTGAATGCATACATTTCATTTCATACATTTTTTTTTTTTCTGTGTCAAATTTGATGTTCCTTTTGATGGCATCTTCTTGCCTTGTCTCTCAGATCGTTCCCAGCTTTGTGGAAGTTACCTTTGGCGCTGATGTTTAGGCCGAGGTATGTGTAGTTTTTTGTGTGCTCTAAGGCAACGGTGTCCAAATGGAATTTGTATTTGTGGTCCTGGCAACGTTTTTTGGAACACAATTATTTTTGTCTTACCGAGAGTTACTGTCAGGCCCAGATTTGACGGAATCTATTCAGAAGATCTAGGTGCTGCTGTAGGCCCTCCTTGGCTGGGGACAGAATCAAATCAAAATCAAATCAAATTGTATTTGCCACATGGGCCGAAAACAACAGGTGTAGTTCTTAGAGTGAAATGATTACTTACAAGCCCTTAACCAACGATGCCGTTTTAAGAAAAATAAATGTTAAGAAAATATTTACTAAAATAAACTGAAGTAAAAAATAATACAAAAAAAGAAGAAAATAGAAATATAACATAATTAAAGAGCAACAGTAAAATTACAGTAGTGAGGCTATATACAGCGGGTACCGGTACAGAGTCAATGTGCAGGGGCACAGGTTAGTTGAGGTAATTAAGGTAATGTGTACATATAGGTAGAGGTAAAGTGACTACTCATATAAAATAAACAGTGAGTAGAAGCAGGTATCCATTTGATTAGCTGTTCAGGAGTCTTATGATTGTGGGCAGAAGCTGTTAAGAAGCCTTTTGGACCTAGACTTGGCGCTCTGGTTCCACTTGCCGTGCGGTAGCAGAGAGAACAGTCCATGACTAGGGTGGCTGGAGTCTTTGGCAAATTTTAGGGCCTTCCTCTGACACCGGCTGGAATAGAGGTCCTGGGTGGCAGGAAGCTTGGCCCCAGTGATGTACTCCTCAATGCAATCGGAAGAATCACAGAACATATTCTAGTCTGTGCTATCAAAACAGTCTTGTAGCTTAGCATCTGCATCATCGACCACTTCCATATTGAGTGAGTCGCTGGTACTTCCTGCTTTAGTTTTTGCTTGTAAGCAGGAATCAGGAGGAGTTATGGTCAGATTCGCCAAATGGAGGGCGAGGGAGAGCTTTGTACGCGTCTCTGTGTGTGGAGTAAAGGTGGTCTAGAGTTTTTTTCTCTCTGGTTTCACATGTAACATGCTGGTAGAAATTAGGCAAAACGGATTTAAGTTTCCCTGCAATAAATTCCCTGGCCACTAGGAGCACCGCCTCTGGATGAGCATTTTCTTGTTTGCTTATGGCCTTATAGAGCTAGTTGAGTGCAGTCTTAGTGCCAGCATCAGTTTGTTGTGGTAAATAGACAACTATGAAAAATATAGATGAAAAGTATCTCGTTAGATAGTGTGGTCCACAGCTTATCATGAGATACTCTACCTCAGGTGAGCAAAACCTCAAGACTTCCTTAAAATTAGATTTTGTGCACCAGCTGTAATTCACAAATAGACACAGACCGCCACCCCTTGTCTTACCAGAGGCAGCTGTTCTATCTTGACGATGCACAGAAAACCCAGCCAGCTGTTATCCATGTCATCGTTCAGCCACGACTCAGTGAAACATAAGATATTACAGTTTTTATCCTGACCGGTTGGTACGATAGTCTTGATCAAGCTCATCCAATTTATTATCCAATGATTGCATGTTGCCTAATAGGACTGAGGGTAGAGGCGGATTACCCACTCGCTGTCGGATCCTTACAAGGCACCCCGACCTACGTCCCTGATATCTTCGTCTATTCTTTATTCGAAAGATGGGTATTTGGCCTTGTCCGGTGTCTGAAGTAAATCCTTCGTGTCTGACTTGTTGAAGAAAAAATCTTTGTCTGGTATGAGGTGAGTAATCACTGTGTGTAAGGGGTGCGTACTGGCGGCAGAGAAGTCAGGCGCAGGAGAGCAAAACTGATTTACAACCGCGCAGTATAATTAAATAAAACCACCGTAAATAGTACAATAAATCAATGGGTAAAACCCATCACAACCAGCATAACGTGCACAAGCATTACACTAAACAATTCCGGACAAGGACATGGGGGGAACAGAGGGTTAAATACACAACATGTAATGATGGTATTGAAACCAGGTGTGTGGGAAGACAAGACAAAAAAATGGAAAATGAAAGGTGGATCGGCGATGGCTAGAAGATCGGCAATGGCTAGAAGACCGGTGACGTCGACCGCCGAACGTCGCCCGAACAAGGAGATGGACCGACTTTGGAGGAAGTTGTGACACTGTCCTGATATCCAGAAGCTCTTTTCGGTCATAAGAGATGGTGGTAGAAACATTATGTACAAAGTAAGTTACAAATAACTTAAAAAAACACACACAATAGCACAATTGGTTGGGAGCCCGTAAAAAGGCAGCCATCTCCTCCGGTGCCATTCAATGACTTCAGAAGCACCAGATCATCAGCAAACAGTAGACATTTCACATCAGATTCTAGTAGGGTGAGGCCGGGTGTTGCAGACTGTTCTAGTACCCTAGCCAATTCGTTGATATACAGTATATGTTGAAGAGGGTGGGGCTTATGCTGCATCCATGTCTCACACAAATGCCCTGTGGAAAGAAATGTGTGTGTTTTTTTTCCAATTTTAACCGCACACTTGTTGATTGCGTGCATGGATTTTATAATGTTCTATGTTTTTCCCCCAACCCCATTTTCCATCAATTTGTATAGCAGACCCTCATGCCAAATTGAGTCAAAAGCTTTTTGGAAGTCAACAAAGCATGAGAAAACTTTGCCTTTGTTTTGGATTGTTTGTTTTGTTAATTAGGGTGTGCATGGTGAATACGTGTTCTGTCGTATTGAAATATGCTCAGTAGATTGTTTTCACTGAGGAAATGTGCAAGTCTGCTGTTAATGATAACGCATAGGATTGTCCCAAGGTTGCAGTTGACACATTATCCCATGGTATTTATTGGGGTGAAATTTGTCTCCACTTTTGTGGATTGCGGTTATCAGTCCTTGGTTCCAAATATTGGGGAAGACGCCAGAGCTGAGGAGGATGTTAAAGAGTTTAAGTATAGCTAATTGGAATTTGTGGTCTGTATATTTTATAATTTCATGTAGGATTCCATCAACACCACAGGCTTAATCGGGTTGGAGGGTTTGTATTTTGTCCTGTAGTTCATTCAAAGTAGTTGGAGAATACAGTGGGTTCTAGTAGTATTTAATAGCTGATTCTAAGATTTGTAATTGATCATGTATATGTTTTTGCTGTTTGTTATTTGCTATAGAGTCAAAAAGATTGGAGAAGTGACTTATCCACACATCTCTGTTTTGGATAGATAACTCTTCGTGTTGTTTGTTTAGTGTGCTCCAATTTTCCCAGAAGTAGTTAGATTCTATGTATTCTTCAATTACATTGAGCTGATTGCTGACGTGCTGTTCCTGCTTCTTTTGTAGTGTATTTCTGTATTGTTTTAGTGATCTCTCTCTTTTTCTATCTCTCTCTCTCTCTCTCTTTGTCTGTCTCTCTCTTTGTCTCTCTCTCTCTCACTCTCTCTTTCTCTCTCTCTTTTCTCACACTGCATTCCGAACTCTCTCCTGTCTCTCAGATCAGTTTGTTGTGTAATCTTGGAACAAAAAGAGGTACGTGAAGAGAGGAAAACAAAAATAAACTCAGCAGCAGAGCTGGAGATACAGGCTGAGTAAATGAAGGAGAGCTGCCTGTCAGGAGAATGACATTGTGCGTTTGAGTGTGTGTGTGTGTTGTGCATGTGTCAAGCACTGACTTCTTCAGCATGTATGTAAAGTGCCACTTCAAGAGAGGAGTGAGGTGGAGGTGAAAGCGTGAGAGGAGGATGAAACAATATTAGCACAAAGGAGGTGGAGGAGGGTGAAAAATATTATTTCTGCAGAGAGGAATGGGAGATAGAGGATCTTGAAATGATAAGAGAGGATGATAAGATGATGAGGGGATCGAGGCAGAGGGGGTAGAGGGGGTAAGCTGAGGTGGTAGAGTGAGCTGAGGGGGTAGAGTGAGCTGAGGGGGTAGAGGAAGCTGAGGGAGCAGAGGGGGTAGTGGGAGCTGAGGGTGTAGAGGGAGCTGAGGGAGCTGAGGTGGTAGAGGGACCTGAGGTGGTAGAGGGACCTGAGGTGGTAGAGGGACCTGAGGGAGCTGAGGGGAGCTGAGGGGGTAGAGGGAGCTGAGGGAGCTGAGGTGGCAGAGGGACCTGAGGGAGCTGAGGGAGCTGAGGGAGCTGAGGTGATAGAGGGAGCTGAGGTGGTAGAGGGAGCTGAGGTGGTAGAGGGAGCTGAGGGGGTAAAGGGAGCTGAGGGGGTAGAGGTGGTAGAGGGAGCTGACAGGGTAGAGGGAGTTGAGGGGGTAGAGGGAGCTGATGGAGTTGAGGTGGTAGAGGGACCTGAGGTGGTAGAGGGACCTGAGGGTGTAGAGGAACCTGAGGGAGCTGAGGGGAGCTGAGGGTGTAGAGGGATTTGAGGGAGAAGAGGGATCTGAGGGAACTGAGGTGGTAGAGGGACCTGAGGTGGAAGAGGGAGCTGAGGGGGTAGAGGTGGTAGAGGGAGCTGAGGAGGTAGAGGGAGATGAGGTGGTAGAGGGACCTGAGGTGGTAGAGGTGGTAGAGGGAGCTGAGGTGGTAGAGGGAGCTTAGGTAGTAGAGGGAGTTGAGGAGGTAGAGGGAGATGAGGGGGTAGAGGTGGTAGAGGGAGCTGAGGTGGTAGAGGGAGTTGAGGAGGTAGAGGGAGATGAGGGGGTAGAGGTGGTAGAGGGAGCTGAGGTGGTAGAGGGAGTTGAGGAGGTAGAGGGAGATGAGGGGGTAGAGGTGGTAGAGGGAGATGAGGGGGTAGAGGTGCTAGAGGGAGCTGAGGTGGTAGAGGGAGCTGAGGAGGTAGAGGGACCTGAGGGAGCTGAGGGGGTAGAGGTGATAGAGGGAGCTGAGGTGGTAGAGGGAGCTGAGGGGGTAAAGGGAGCTGAGGTGGTAGAGGTGGTAGAGGGACCTGAGGAAGCTGAGGGGAGCTGAGGGGGTAGCGGGAGCTGAGGTGGTAGAGGGACCTGAGGTGGTAGAGGGACCTGAGGTGGTAGAGGTGGTAGAGGGAGATGAGGTGGTAGAGGGAGCTGAGCTGGTAGAGGGAGCTGAGGGCGTAGAGGGACCTGAGGGAGCTGAGGGGGTAGAGGTGATAGAGGGAGCTGAGGTGATAGAGGGAGCTGAGGTGGTAGAGGGAGCTGAGGGGGTAAAGGGAGCTGAGGGGGTAGAGGTGGTAGAGGGAGCTGAGGGGGTAGAGGGAGTTGAAGGGGTAGAGGGAGCTGACTGGAGCTGAGGGAGCTGAATGGACCTGAGGGGATGGAGGGACCTGAGGTGGTAGAGGGACCTGAGGTGGTAGAGGGACCTGAGGTGGTAGAGGGACCTGAGGGCATAGAGGGACCTGAGGGAGCTGAGGGGAGCTGAGGGTGTAGAGGGATCTGAGGGAACTGAGGTGGTAGAGGTGGTAGAGGGAGCTGAGGGATCTGACGGGGTAGAGGTGGTAGAGGGAGCTGAGGACGTAGTGGGAGATGAGGGGGTAGAGGTGGTAGAGGGAGATGAGGGGGTAGAGGTGGTAGAGGGAGCTGAGGAGGTAGTGGGAGATGAGGGGGTAGAGGTGGTAGAGGGAGATGAGGGCGAGAGGTGGTAAAGGGAGCTGAGGAGGTAGAGGGAGCTGAGGGGGTAGAGGGAGCTGAGGGGGTAGAGGTGGTAGAGGGAGCTGAGGGAGCTGACGGGGTAGATGGAGCTGAGGCGGTAGAGAGAGCTGAGGGGGTAAAGGGAGCTGAGGGAGTTGAGGGGGTAGAGGGAGCTGAGGATGTAGAGGGAGCTGAGGGGGTAGAGGTGGTAGAGGGAGCTGAGGGAGCTGAGGGAACTAAGAGGGCAGAGGGAGCTGCTGGTGCTGAGGGAGCTGCTGGTGCTGAGGGGGCGGAGGGGGCGAATGAGGTTGAGGGGGGAGGGGTTAGAGGAGGCCGAGGGGGTAAAGGGGGCGGGTGGGGCTGAGGGGGCAGAGAGGGGAGGGGGTGGAGGGGGTAGTGGAGGCTGCGGGGGTAGAGGGAACTGAGGGAGCTGAGTGGATAGAGGGGGCAGAGGGAGCTGAGGGGGCAGAGGGAGCTGAGGGAGCTGAGGGGGTAGAGGGAGCTGAGGGGTTAGAGTTTGTAGAGGAGCTGAGGGGGCAGACGGGGTAGAGGGAGCTGAGGGGGCTGAGGGGGTAGAGGGGGTAGAGGGAGCTGAGGGTGCTGAGGTGGTAGAAGGGGCTGATTGGGTAGAGGGTGTAGAGGGGGTATAGGGAGCTGGGGGGGTAGAGGGAGCTGAAGGAGCTGAGGGAGTAGAGGGAGTAGAGGGAGCTGAGTGGCTGAGGGGGTAGAGGGAGCTGAGGGAGTTGAGGGAGCTGAGGGAGTTGAGGGGGTAGAGGGAGTTGAGGGGGTAGAGGGAGCTGAGGGGGTAGAGGGAGCTGAGGGGGTATAGGGAGCTGAGGGAGTTGAGGGGGTAGAGGGAGCTGAGGGAGCTGAGGGGAAAGAGGGAGCTGAGGGAGGTGAGGGGGTAGAGGGAGCTGAGGGAGCTGAGGGGTAGAGGGAGCTGAGGGGGTAGATGGAGCTGAGGGAGCTGTGGGGAAAGAGGGAGCTGAGGGAGCTGAGGGGAAAGAGGGAGCTGAGGGAGCTGAGGGGAAAGAGGGAGCTGAGGGAGTTGAGGGGGTAGAGGGAGTTGAGGGAGTTGAGGGAGCTGAGGGAGCTGTGAGGGTAGAGGGAGCTGAGGGAGTTGAGGGGGTAGAGGGAGCTGAGGGAGTTGAGGGGGTAGAGGGAGCTGAGGGAGTTGAGGGGGTAGAGGGAGCTGTGGGGGTAGAGGGAGCTGAGGGAGTTGAGGGGTTAGAGGGAGCTGAGGGGGCTGAGGGGTTAGAGGGAGCTGAGGGGTAGAGGGAGCTGAGGGAGTTGAGGGGTTAGAGGGAGCTGAGGGAGCTGAGGGGGTAGAGGGAGGTGAGGGGGTAGAGGGAGCTGAGGGGGCTGAGGGTGCTGAGGTGGTAGAAGGGGCTGATTGGGTAGAGGGTGTAGAGGGGGTATAGGGAGCTGGGGGGGTAGAGGGAGCTGAATGGAGCTGAGGGAGTAGAGGGAGTAGAGGGAGCTGAGTGGCTGAGGGGGTAGAGGGAGCTGAGGGAGTTGAGGGAGCTGAGGGAGTTGAGGGGGTAGAGGGAGTTGAGGGGGTAGAGGGAGCTGAGGGGGTAGAGGGAGCTGAGGGGTTATAGGGAGCTGAGGGAGTTGAAGGGGTAGAGGGAGCTGAGGGAGCTGAGGGGAAAGAGGGAGCTGAGGGAGGTGAGGGGGTAGAGGGAGCTGAGGGAGCTGAGGGGTAGAGGGAGCTGAGGGGGTAGATGGAGCTGAGGGAGCTGTGGGGAAAGAGGGAGCTGAGGGAGCTGAGGGGAAAGAGGGGGTAGAGGGAGCTGAGGGGGTAGAGGGAGCTGAGGGAGTTGAGGGGGTAGAGGGAGCTGAGGGAGTTGAGGGGGTAGATGTGGTAGAGGTGTATAGGGGTTTCAGCCGGTTCTGGCTCCTTGGCGTCAGAGTCAGACCGAGGCTCCTGCGGTGGACGACTGGTTCCGGTGCGCGGAGGAGACTTGGGACGCGGCCCTTGTCTATCTTCAGCGCACCATACTGCGCCAGAAAGTTGTCGCAGACCGCCACCGCGGTGAGGCCCCGGTGTTCGCAAAGGGGGAACGGGTCTGGATCTCGACCCGAAACCTGCCCCTCCGCCTGCCCTGTCGGAAGCTGGGTCCGCGGTTTGTGGGGCCATTTAAAACCTCTTAGGGCTAGGGGGCAGTATTTTCACGGCCGGATGAAAAACGTACCCAATTTAAACAGGTTACTACTCTGTCCCAGAAACTAGAATATGCATATTATTATGGATAGGAAACACTCTGGAGTTTCTAAAACTGTTTGAATGGTGTCTGTGAGTATAACAGAACTCATATGGCAGGCAAAAACCTGAGAAAAAGTCAAGCAGGAAGTGGGAAGTCTGGTGCTTGTAGTCCTTTCAAGTGATTGCCTTGACTGCAGTGACTTAGGGTTCATTTTGCACTTCCTAAAGCTTCCACTAGATGTCAGCAGTCTTTAAAACGGTGTTTGAAGATTCTATGGTGAATTTGAAGGGAATACCAGCTGTGGTAAACTGGTGTCCCATTATAAGGCATGGGCTCAAGTCACACACAATGACTTGGGAGCGAGCTGAGTTCATATTCACTCCTAAAGAGAACGGATAGGTCCGGTTGGAATTTATTCAAGGTATATGATAAAAGCAACCTTAAGATTGATTCTATATATCGTTTGACATGTTTCTACAAACTGTAGTATAACTTTTTTGACTTTTCGTCTGGACTAAGTAAGCACGCGCGTAGTGGATTTGGATAGTGAACCTAACGCGCAAACAAAATGGATTATTTGGAAAAAAATATGAACTTCATCGAACATTTATTGTGGAGCTGGGATTACTGGGAGTGCCTTCTGATGAAGATAATCAAAGGTAAGTGAATATTTATAATGTCATCTTAGTTTTATTGACTCCAAGATGACAGGTTTCTGTTTGCTAGTTGTTAGTGTTATCTGGGTTTTACTCAGATTATTGCAAATTGTGCTTTCGCCGTGAACCTTTTTTGAAGTCTGACAAAGCGAATACATTTAGGAGAAGTGTATCTATAATTCTGTGCATAACACTTCTATATTGATCAACATTTACGATGAGAATTTACGTACTGTGTGTGCTCATTCACCGAAACGTTTGGAGGGAAAACATTTCTCAACATTACTCGCCAATGTAAAACGCTGTTTTTGGATATAAATATGAACTTTATCGAGCAAAACATACATGTATTGTGTAACTTAATATCCTAGGAGTGTCATCTGATGAAGATCGTCAAAGGTTAGTGCTTCATTTAGCTGTGTTTTTGGTTTTTGTGATGCATCCAGTTGCTTGGAAAATGGCTGTGTGGTGTTTCTTGTGAAGTTTATGTCCTAACATAATCTAATTTTATGCTTTCGCCATAAAGCCTTTTTGAAATCGGACAATGTGGTTAGATTAACGAGAACTTTGTCTTTAAAATTGTGTAAAATAGTTGATTGTTTGAGAAAATGGAATTATAAGTTTTAGCTGTTTTAAATTTGGCGCTCTGATTTTCCACTGGCTGTTGTCAAAATCAATCCCGTTAACGGGATGAGAACGGGAAGGGGTCCCGTAGAGATTAACCTGTCTGGTCTAGGGGGCAGTATTTTCACGGCCGGATAAAAAACATACCCAATTTAACCTGTTGGGGCTAGGGGGCAGTATTTTCACGGCCGGATAAAAAACATACCCAATTTAACCTGTTGGGGCTAGGGGGCAGTATTTTCACGGCTGGATAAAAAAACGTACCCGATTTAATCTGGTTACTAATCCTACCCAGTAACTAGAATATGCATATACTTAGTATATATGGATAGAAAACACCCTAAAGTTTCTAAAACTGTTTGAATGGTGTCTGTGAGTATAACAGAACTCATTTGGCAGGCAAAACCCTGAGACATTTTCTGACAGGAAGTGGATACCTGATGTGTTGAATTACCTTTAAGCCTATGCCATTGAAACACACAGGGGCTGATTAATGTTTTGGCACTTCCTATTGCTTCCACTAGATGTCACCAGCCTTTACAAAGTGTTTTGAATCTTCTACTATGAGATCTGACCGAACAAGAGCCTTGGAACGGTGATGGCCGATTAGACTCTGGCGCGCGAGGTCATGTTGGGTACCCTCGTTCCAAAACGTTTTAAAAGAGAATGCATTCGTCCACCTTGAATATTATTCATGTTCTGGTTAAAAAAGGCCCTAATGATTTATGCTATACAACGTTTGACATGTTTGAACGAACGTAAATATATTTTTTCCCCTCGTTCATGAAGTGAAGTCCGGCGGGCTTAGATCATGTGCTAACAACACGGAACTTTTTGGACATAAATGATGAGCTTTTTTGAACAAAACTACATTCGTTATGGACCTGGGATTCCTGGAAGTGACATCTGATGAAGAGAATCAAAGGTAATGGATTATTTACATAGTATTTTCGATTTTAGATCTCTCCAACATGGCCCTTTGTCTGTATCGCAAAGCGTATTTTTCTGGGCGCAGTGCTCAGATTATTGCAAAGTGTGATTTCCCAGTAAGGTTATTTTTAAATCTGGCAAGTCGATTGCGTTCAAGAGATGTAAATCTATAATTCTTTAAATGACAATATAATATTTTACCAATTTTTTCTAATTTTAATTATTTAATTTCTGGTGCTGACTTGACTGCCGGTTATTGAAGGGAAACGATTTCCTGAACATCAACGCCATAGTAAAACGCTGTTTTTGGATATAAATACGAACTTGATAGAACTGAAAATGCATGCATTGTCTAACATAATGTCCTAGGAGTGTCATCTGATGGAGATTGTAAAAGGTTAGTGCATCATTTTAGCTGGTTTTATGGTTTTGGTGACGCCTGTCTTTGAATTGACAAAACATTACACACAGCTATTGTCAATGTACTCTCCTAACATAATCTAACTTTATGCTTTCGCCGTAAAACCTTTTTGAAATCGGACAACGTGGTTAGATTAAGGAGATGTTTATCTTTCAAAGGGTGTAAGATAGTTGTATGTTTGAAAAATGTGAATTTTGACATTTATTTGGTTTCAAATTTGCCGCTCTTGAAATGCACCTGCTGTTGATAGGGTGCACCACGGGTGGCATGCTAGCGTCCCACAAAGCCCCAAGAGGTTAAACTGGTTACTACTCTTGCTCAGAAATGAGAACATGCATATTATTAGATTTGGATAGACAACACTCTAAAGTTTCTAAAACTGTTTGAATGGTGTCTGTGAGTATAACAGAACTCATATGGCAGGCAAAAACCTGAGAAGATTCCAAGTAGGAAGTGGCCTGTCTGCGATTTTGTAGTTCTCCTTCTGCTTGTCTATCGAAACTACAGTATCCGTGGGGTTATGTTGCACTTTCTAAGGCTTCCATTGGCTCTCTAAAGCCGCCAGAAAGCGGATGGGGGCGTCTCCTGTCTCTGGGCAAAGTATAGTAACTCAGTTTGTCAGTGGTCTGCCTGAGGACAAAGGGAATGGAAATGCGCATTCACGAGACCTCCCAATTTTTTCTCTTCCTTTTTGAATGAATACAGCATTGTCCGGTTGGAATATTATCGCTATTTTACGAGAAAAATACCATAAAAATTTATTTTAAACAGCGTTTGACATGCTTCTAAGTACGGTTATGGAACATTTTGACATTTTTTTGTCTTGAAATGCGCTCGCGAGTTACCCTTTGGATAGTAACCTGAATGCGCAAACAAAACGGGGATATTTGCACATAACTATGGATTATTTGGAACAAAAACAACATTTGTTGTGGAAGTAGCAGTCCTGGGAGTGCATTCTGACGAAGAACAGCAAAGGTAATCCAATTTTTCTAATAGTAATTCTGAGTTTAGGTTGCCCCGAACTTGGCGGGTGTCAAATAGCTGTTAAAATAGCAGCTAGCTGTGATGGCTGAGCTATGTACTCAGAATATTGCAAAATGTGCTTTCGCCGAAAAGCTATTTTAAAATCTGACATAGCGATTGCGTAAAGGAGTTCTGTATCTATAATTCTTAAAATAATTTTTATGTATTTTGTCAACGTTTATCATGAGTAATTTAGTAAATTCACTGGAAGTTTTGGGTGGGAATGCTAGTTCTGAACATCACATGCTAATGTAAAAAGCTTTTTTTTTTATATAAATATGAACTTGATTGAACAAAACATGCATGTATTGTATAACATAATGTCCTAGGAGTGTCATCTGATGAAGATCATCAAAGGTTAGTGCTGCATTTAGCTGTGGTTTGGGTTTTTGTGATATATATGTTTGCTTGAAAAAATGGCTGTGTGATTATTTTTGGCTGGGTACTCCCCTGACATAATCTAATGTTTTGCTTTCGCTGTAAAGTCTTTTTGAAATCGGACAATGTGGTTAGATTAACGAGAGTCTTATCTTTCAAATGGTGTAAAATAGTCGTATGTTTGAAATATTGAAATTATTGCATTTTTGAGGTATTTGTATTTCGCGCCACGCGATTCCACTTGCTGTTGAATAGAGTGGGACGCTAACGTCCCACCTAGCCCATAGAGGTTAAAGTCCTGAGGAGAGTGAACTATGTATGTTACAGGTTACAGCTTCCCCCCTAATACCGCATTAACCCCTCGTTCCATGTGTCTCTCCTCAGGCCGGTGGTGGCTGGCCCGCTCCAGGAGTCTGATGTGCGGGAGGTTCCTCCGCCCCCTCTGGATATCGAGGGGGCCCCGGCGTACTCTGTTCGTTCCATACTGGATTCGAGATGTTGGGCGAGGGGCCTTCAGTAACCCGTGGACTGGGAGGGGTATGGTCCGGAGGAGAGATGCTGGGTTCCGGTGGAGGACGTGTTGGATTCTTCTATGCTGCGAGATTTCTACCGTCTCCATCCGGATCGCCCTGCGCCTCGCCCTCCGGTCGTCGCCGAGGTTGTAGCCGAAGCACAGATACCACGGCTGGGGTACTGTCACGACTTCCGCCGGTCCCTCTCCTTATTCAGGCGGTGTTCGGCGGTCGACGTCACCGGCCTTCTAGCCATCACAGATACATTGTTCATTTTCCATTGGTTTTGTCTTGTAGTCCTTCACACCTGATTCCAATCCCATCAATTACATGTTGTGTTTTTAACCCTCTGTTTCCCCTCATGTCCTTGTCGGAGATTGTCTATTGTAAGTGTATGTGTACGTCTGTACTGGTGTGCGTCAGGTTATGTTACCCATTGATTTTTATTATTATGTTTTCCGGTGGGATTTTTTGTAATAAACTGCGCCGTTGGAAACACAATTATTTCTCTCCTGCGTCTGACTTCACTGCCGCCAGTTAAACACCGTTACAATGAGGAGGAGTTACACCCAGTCAATAGTTAGATATTAGACTGTATGAGGAGTTACACCCAGTCAATAGTTAGATATTAGACTGTATGAGGAGGAGTTACACCCAGTCAATAGTTAGATATTAGACTGTATGAGGAGGAGTTACACCCAGTCAATAGTTAGATATTAGACGGTATGAGGAGTTACACCCAGTCAATAGTTAGATATTAGACTGTATGAGGAGGAGTTACACCCAGTCAATAGTTAGATATTAGACTGTATGAGGAGGAGTTACACCCAGTCAATAGTTAGATATTAGACTGTATGAGGAGTTACACCCAGTCAATAGTTAGATATTAGACTGCATGAGGAGGAGTTACACCCAGTCAATAGCTAGATATTAGACTGTATGAGGAGGAGTTACACCCAGTCAATAGTTAGATATTAGACTGTATGAGGAGGATTTACTCCCAGTCAATAGTTAGATATTAGACTGTATGAGGAGGAGTTACACCCAGTCAATAGTTAGATATTAGACTGTATGAGGAGGAGTTACACCCAGTCAATAGTTAGATTTTAGACTGTATGAGGAGGAGTTACACCCAGTCAATAGTTAGATATTAGACTGTATGAGGAGGAGTTACACCCAGTCAATAGTTCGATATTAGACTGCATGAGGAGTTACACCCAGTCTATAGTTAGATATTAGACTGTATGAGGAGGAGTTACACCCAGTCAATAGTTAGATATTAGACTATATGAGGAGGAGTTACACTCAGTCAATAGTTAGATATTAGACTGTATGAGGAGTTACACCCAGTCTATAGTTAGATATTAAACTGTATGAGGAGGAGTTACACCCAGTTAATAGTTAGATATTAGACTGTATGAGGAGCAGTTACACCCAGTCAATAGTTAGATATTAGACTGCATGAGGAGGAGTTACACCCAGTCAATAGTTAGATATTAGACTGTATGAGGAGTTAATCCCAGTCAATAGTTAGATATTAGACTGTATGAGGAGGAGTTACACCCAGTCAATAGTTAGATATTAGACTGCATGAGGAGTTACACCCAGTCAATAGTTAGATATTAGACTGCATGAGGAGTTACACCCAGTCTATAGTTAGATATTAGACTGTATGAGGAGGAGTTACACCCAGTCAATAGTTAGATATTAGACTGTATGAGGAGGAGTTACACCCAGTCAATAGTTAGATATTAGACTCTATGAGTAGGAGTTACACCCAGTCAATAGTTAGATATTAGACTGCATGAGGAGTTACACCCAGTCAATAGTTAGATATTAATCTGTATGAAGAGTTACACCCAGTCAATCGTTAGATATTAGACTGCATGAGGAGGAGTTACACCCAGTCAATAGTTAGATATTAGACTGCATGAGGAGTTAAACCCAGTCAATAGTTAGATCTTAGACTGTATGAGGAGGAGTTACACCCAGTCAATAGTTAGATATTAGACTTTATGAGGAGGAGTTACACCCAGTCAGTAGTTAGATATTAGACTGTATGAGGAGGAGTTAGACCCAGTCTATAGTTAGATATTAGACTGCATGAGGAGGAGTTACACCCAGTCAATAGTTAGATATTAGACTGTATGAGGAGGAGTTACACCCAGTCAATAGTTAGATATTAGACTGCATGAGGAGTTACACCCAGTCAAAAGTTAGATATTAGACTGTATGAGGAGGAGTTACACCCAGTCTATAGTTAGATATTAGACTGTATGAGGAGATAATCCCAGTCAATAGTTAGATATTAGACTGTATGAGGAGGAGTTACACCCAGTCAATAGTTAGATATTAGACTGTATGAGGAGGAGATACACCCAATCAATAGTTAGATATTAGACTGTATGAGGAGTTACACCCAGTCAATAGTTAGATATTAGACTGTATGAAGAGTTACACCCAGTCAATAGTTAGATATTAGACTGTATGAAGAGTTACACCCAGTCAATAGTTAGATATTAGACTGCATGAGGAGGAGTTACACACAGTCAATAGTTAGATATTAGACTTCATGAGGAGTTACACCCAGTCTATAGTTAGATATTAGACTGTATTAAGAGTTACACCCAGTCAATAGTTAGATGTTAGACTGCATGAGGAGGAGTTACACACAGTCAATAGTTAGATATTAGACTGTATGAGGAGTTACACCCAGTCAATAGTTAGATATTAGACTGTATGAAGAGTTACACCCAGTCAATAGTTAGATATTAGACTGCATGAGGAGGAGTTACACACAGTCAATAGTTAGATATTAGACTGTATGAGGAGTTACACCCAGTCAATAGTTAGATATTAGACTGTATGAGGAGGAGTTACACCCAGTCAATAGCTAGATATTAGACTTCATGAGGAGTTAAACCCAGTCAATAGTTAGATATTAGACTGTATGAGGAGGAGTTACACCCAGTCAATAGTTAGATATTAGACTGTATGAGGAGGAGTTACACCCAGTCAGTAGTTAGATATTAGACTGTATGAGGAGGATTTACACCCAGTCTATAGTTAGATATTAGACTGCATGAGGAGTTACACCCAGTCTATAGTTAGATATTAGACTGTATGAGGAGGAGTTACACCCAGTCAATAGTTAGATAGACTGTATGAGGAGGAGTTACACCCAGTCAATAGTTAGATATTAGACTGTATGAGGAGGAGTTACACCCAGTCAATAGTTAGATATTAGACTGCATGAGGAGTTACACCCAGTCTATAGTTAGATATTAGACTGTATGAAGAGTTACACCCAGTCAATAGTTAGATATTAGACTGTATGTGGAGGAGTTACACCCAGTCAATAGTTAGATATTAGACTTTATGAGGAGGAGTTACACACAGTCAATAGTTAGATATTAGACTGTATGAGGAGGAGTTACACCCAGTCAATAGTTAGATATTAGACTGCATGAGGAGTTAAACCCAGTCAGTAGTTAGATATTAGACTGTATGAGGAGGAGTTACACCCAGTCAATAGTTAGATATTAGACTGTATGAGGAGGAGTTACACCCAGTCAGTAGTTAGATATTAGACTGTATGAGGAGGAGTTACACCCAGTCTATAGTTAGATATTAGAATGCATGAGGAGTTACACCCAGTCTATAGTTAGATATTAAACTGTATGAGGAGGAGTTACACCAAGTCAATAGTTAGATATTAGACTGCATGAGGAGTTACACCCAGTCAATAGTTAGATATTAGACTGTATGAGGAGGAGTTACACCCAGTCAATAGTTAGATATTAGACTGTACGAGGAGTTACACCCAGTCAATAGTTAGATATTAGACTGCATGAGGAGTTACACCCAGTCAATAGTTAGATATTAGACTGTATGAGGAGGAGTTACACCCAGTCAATAGTTAGATATTAGACTGCATGAGGAGTTACACCCAGTCTATAGTTAGATATTAGACTGTATGAAGAGTTACACCCAGTCAATAGTTAGATATTAGACTGTATGAGGAGGAGTTACACCCAGTCAATAGTTAGATATTAGACTTTATGAGGAGGAGTTACACACAGTCAATAGTTAGATATTAGACTGTATGAGGAGGAGTTACACCCAGTCAATAGTTAGATATTAGACTGCATGAGGAGTTAAACCCAGTCAGTAGTTAGATATTAGACTGTATGAGGAGGAGTTACACCCAGTCAATAGTTAGATATTAGACTGTATGAGGAGGAGTTACACCCAGTCAGTAGTTAGATATTAGACTGTATGAGGAGGAGTTACACCCAGTCTATAGTTAGATATTAGACTGCATGAGGAGTTACACCCAGTCTATAGTTTGATATTAAACTGTATGAGGAGGAGTTACACCCAGTCAATAGTTAGATATTAGACTGTATGAGGAGCAGTTACACCCAGTCAATAGTTAGATATTAGACTGCATGAGGAGTTACACCCAGTCAATAGTTAGATATTAGACTGTATGAGGAGGAGTTACACCCAGTCAGTAGTTAGATATTAGACTGTATGAGGAGGAGTTACACCCAGTCAATAGTTAGATATTCGACTGCATGAGGAGTTACACCCAGTCAATAGTTAGATATTAGACTGTATGAGGAGGAGTTACACCCAGTCAATAGTTAGATATTAGACTGTATGAGTAGTTAATCCCAGTCAATAGTTAGATATTAGACTGTATGAGGAGGAGTTACACCCAGTCAATAGTTAGATATTAGACTGCATGAGGAGTTACACCCAGTCAATAGTTAGATATTAGACTGTATGAAGAGTTACACCCAGTAAATAGTTAGATATTAGACTGTATGAGGAGGAGTTACACCCAGTCAATAGTTAGATATTAGACTGTATGAGGAGTTACACCCAGTCAATAGTTAGATATTAGACTGTATGAGGAGGAGTACCACCCAGTCAATAGTTAGATATTAGACTGCATGAGGGGTTACACCCAGTCAATAGTTAGATATTAGACTGTATGAGGAGGAGTTACACCCAGTGAATAGTTAGATATTAGACTGTATGAGGAGGAGTTACACCCAGTCAATAGTTAGATTTTAGACTGTATGAGGAGGAGTTACACCCAGTAAATAGTTAGATATTAGACTGTATGAGGAGGAGTTACACCCAGTCAGTAGTTAGATATTAGACTGTATGAGGAGGAGTTAGACCCAGTCTATAGTTAGATATTAGACTGCATGAGGAGTTACACCCAGTCTATAGTTAGATATTAGACTGTATGAGGAGGAGTTACACCCAGTCAATAGTTAGATATTAGACTGTATGAGGAGGAGTTACACCCAGTCAATAGTTAGATATTAGACTGCATGAGGAGTTACACCCAGTCAAAAGTTAGATATTAGACTGTATGAGGAGGAGTTACACCCAGTCTATAGTTAGATATTAGACTGTATGAGGAGATAATCCCAGTCAATAGTTAGATATTAGACTGTATGAGGAGGAGTTACACCCAGTCAATAGTTAGATATTAGACTGTATGAAGAGTTACACCGAGTCAATAGTTAGATATTAGACTGTATGAGGAGGAGTTACACCCAGTCTATAGTTAGATATTAGACTGTATGAGGAGATAATCCCAGTCAATAGTTAGATATTAGACTGTATGAGGAGGAGTTACACCCAGTCCATAGTTAGATATTAGACTGTATGAAGAGTTACACCGAGTCAATAGTTAGATATTAGACTGCATGAGGAGTTAAACCCAGTCAGTAGTTAGATATTAGACTGTATGAGGAGGAGTTACACCCAGTCAATAGTTAGATATTAGACTGTATGAGGAGGAGTTACACCCAGTCAGTAGTTAGATATTAGACTGTATGAGGAGGAGTTACACCCAGTCTATAGTTAGATATTAGACTGCATGAGGAGTTACACCCAGTCTATAGTTTGATATTAAACTGTATGAGGAGGAGTTACACCCAGTCAATAGTTAGATATTAGACTGTATGAGGAGCAGTTACACCCAGTCAATAGTTAGATATTAGACTGCATGAGGAGTTACACCCAGTCAATAGTTAGATATTAGACTGTATGAGGAGGAGTTACACCCAGTCAGTAGTTAGATATTAGACTGTATGAGGAGGAGTTACACCCAGTCAATAGTTAGATATTCGACTGCATGAGGAGTTACACCCAGTCAATAGTTAGATATTAGACTGTATGAGGAGGAGTTACACCCAGTCAATAGTTAGATATTAGACTGTATGAGTAGTTAATCCCAGTCAATAGTTAGATATTAGACTGTATGAGGAGGAGTTACACCCAGTCAATAGTTAGATATTAGACTGCATGAGGAGTTACACCCAGTCAATAGTTAGATATTAGACTGTATGAAGAGTTACACCCAGTAAATAGTTAGATATTAGACTGTATGAGGAGGAGTTACACCCAGTCAATAGTTAGATATTAGACTGTATGAGGAGTTACACCCAGTCAATAGTTAGATATTAGACTGTATGAGGAGGAGTACCACCCAGTCAATAGTTAGATATTAGACTGCATGAGGGGTTACACCCAGTCAATAGTTAGATATTAGACTGTATGAGGAGGAGTTACACCCAGTGAATAGTTAGATATTAGACTGTATGAGGAGGAGTTACACCCAGTCAATAGTTAGATTTTAGACTGTATGAGGAGGAGTTACACCCAGTAAATAGTTAGATATTAGACTGTATGAGGAGGAGTTACACCCAGTCAGTAGTTAGATATTAGACTGTATGAGGAGGAGTTAGACCCAGTCTATAGTTAGATATTAGACTGCATGAGGAGTTACACCCAGTCTATAGTTAGATATTAGACTGTATGAGGAGGAGTTACACCCAGTCAATAGTTAGATATTAGACTGTATGAGGAGGAGTTACACCCAGTCAATAGTTAGATATTAGACTGCATGAGGAGTTACACCCAGTCAAAAGTTAGATATTAGACTGTATGAGGAGGAGTTACACCCAGTCTATAGTTAGATATTAGACTGTATGAGGAGATAATCCCAGTCAATAGTTAGATATTAGACTGTATGAGGAGGAGTTACACCCAGTCAATAGTTAGATATTAGACTGTATGAAGAGTTACACCGAGTCAATAGTTAGATATTAGACTGTATGAGGAGGAGTTACACCCAGTCTATAGTTAGATATTAGACTGTATGAGGAGATAATCCCAGTCAATAGTTAGATATTAGACTGTATGAGGAGGAGTTACACCCAGTCCATAGTTAGATATTAGACTGTATGAAGAGTTACACCGAGTCAATAGTTAGATATTAGACTGTATGAGGAGGAGTTACACCCAGTCAATAGTTAGATATTAGACTGTATGAGGAGGAGTTACACCCAGTCAATAGTTAGATATTAGACTGTATGAGGAGGAGTTACACCCAGTCAATAGTTAGATATTAGACTGCATGAGGAGTTACACCCAGTCTATAGTTAGATATTAGACTGTATTAAGAGTTACACCCAGTCAATAGTTAGATATTAGACTGCATGAGGAGGAGTTACACACAGTCAATAGTTAGATATTAGACTGTATGAGGAGTTACACCCAGTCAATAGTTAGATATTAGACTGTATGAGGAGGAGTTACACCCAGTCAATAGCTAGATATTAGACTTCATGAGGAGTTAAACCCAGTCAATAGTTAGATATTAGACTGTATGAGGAGGAGTTACACCCAGTCAATAGTTAGACATTAGACTGGATGAGGAGGAGTTACACCCAGTCAATAGGTAGATATTAGACTGTATGAGGAGTTACACCCAGTCAATAGTTAGATATTAGACTTTATGAGGAGGAGTTACACACAGTCAATAGTTAGATATTAGACTGTATGAGGAGGAGTTACACCCAGTCAATAGTTAGATATTAGACTGTATGAGGAGGAGTTACACCCAGTCAATAGTTAGACATTAGACTGGATGAGGAGGAGTTACACCCAGTCAATAGTTAGATATTAGACTGTATGAGGAGGATTTACTCCCAGTCAATAGTTAGATATTAGACTGTATGAGGAGGAGTTACACCCAGTCAATAGTTAGATATTAGACTGTATGAGGAGGAGTTACACTCAGTCAATAGTTAGATAATAGACTGTATGAGGAGGAGTTACATCCAGTCAATAGTTAGATATTAGACTGTATGAAGAGTTACACCCAGTCAATAGTTAGATATTAGACGGCATGAGGAGTTACACCCAGTCTATAGTTAGATATAAGACTGTATGAGGAGGAGTTACACCCAGTCAATAGTTAGATATTAGACTTTATGAGGAGGAGTTACACACAGTCAATAGTTAGATATTAGACTGTATGAGGAGGAGTTACACCAAGTCAATAGTTAGATATTAGACTGTATGAGGAGTTACACCCAGTCAATAGTTAGATATTAGAATGTATGAGGAGGAGTTACACCCAGTCAATAGTTAGACATTAGACTGGATGAGGAGGAGTTACACCCAGTCAATAGTTAGATATTAGACTGTATGAGCGGTTACACCCAGTCAATAGTTAGATATTAGACTGTATGAGGAGGAGTTACACCCAGTCAATAGTTAGATATTAGACTGTATGAGGAGTTAATCCCAGTCAATAGTTAGATATTAGACTGTATGAGGAGGAGTTACACCCAGTCAATAGTTAGATATTAGACTGCATGAGGAGTTACACCCAGTCAATAGTTAGATATTAGACTGTATGAAGAGTTACACCGAGTCAATAGTTAGACATTAGACTGTATGAGGAGGAGTTACACCCAGTCAATAGTTAGATATTAGACTGTATGAGGAGGAGTTACACCCAGTCAATAGTTAGATATTAGACTGCATGAGGAGTTACACCCAGTCTATAGTTAGATATTAGACTGTATTAAGAGTTACACCCAGTCAATAGTTAGATATTAGACTGCATGAGGAGGAGTTACACACAGTCAATAGTTAGATATTAGACTGTATGAGGAGTTACACCCAGTCAATATTTAGATATTAGACTGTATGAAGAGTTACACCCAGTCAATAGTTAGATATTAGACTGCATGAGGAGGAGTTACACCCAGTCAATAGTTAGATATTAGACTGTATGAGGAGTTACACCCAGTCAATAGTTAGATATTAGACTGTATGAGGAGGAGTTACACCCAGTCAATAGTTAGATATTAGACTGTATGAGGAGTTACACCCAGTCAATAGTTAGATATTAGACTGTATGAGGAGGAGTTACACCCAGTCAATAGTTAGATATTAGACTGTATGAAGAGTTACACCCAGTCAATAGTTAGATATTAGACGGCATGAGGAGTTACACCCAGTCAATAGTTAGATATTAGACTGCATGAGGAGTTAAACCCAGTCAATAGTTAGATATTAGACTGTATGAGGGGGAGTTACACCCAGTCAATAGTTAGATATTAGACTGTATGAGGAGGAGTTACACCCAGTCAATAGTTAGATATTAGACTGTATGAGGAGTTACACCCAGTCTATAGTTAGATATTAGACTGCATGAGGAGTTACACCCAGTCAATAGTTAGATATTAGACTGTATGAGGAGGAGTTACACTCAGTCAATAGTTAGATAATAGACTGTATGAGGAGGAGTTACACCCAGTCAATAGTTAGATATTAGACTGTATGAAGAGTTACACCCAGTCAATAGTTAGATATTAGACGGCATGAGGAGTTACACCCAGTCAATAGTTAGATATTAGACTGCATGAGGAGTTAAACCCAGTCAATAGTTAGATATTAGACTGTATGAGGGGGAGTTACACCCAGTCAATAGTTAGATATTAGACTGCATGAGGAGGAGTTACACACAGTCAATAGTTAGATATTAGACTGTATGAAGAGTTACACCCAGTAAATAGTTAGATATTAGACTGTATGAGGAGGAGTTACACCCAGTCAATATTTAGATATTAGACTGTATGAGGAGTTACACCCAGTCAATAGTTAGATATTAGACTGTATGAGGAGGAGTACCACCCAGTCAATAGTTAGATATTAGACTGCATGAGGGGTTACACCCAGTCAATAGTTAGATATTAGACTGTATGAGGAGGAGTTACACCCAGTCAATAGTTAGATATTAGACTGTATGAGGAGGAGTTACACCCAGTCAATAGTTAGATATTAGACTGCATGAGGAGTTACACCCAGTCTATAGTTAGATATTAGACTGTATTAAGAGTTACACCCAGTCAATAGTTAGATATTAGACTGCATGAGGAGGAGTTACACACAGTCAATAGTTAGATATTAGACTGTATGAGGAGTTACACCCAGTCAATAGTTAGATATTAGACTGTATGAGGAGGAGTTACACCCAGTCAATAGTTAGATATTAGACTGTATGAGGAGTTACACCCAGTCAATAGTTAGATATTAGACTGTATGAGGAGGAGTTACACCCAGTCAATAGTTAGATATTAGACTGTATGAAGAGTTACACCCAGTCAATAGTTAGATATTAGACGGCATGAGGAGTTACACCCAGTCAATAGTTAGATATTAGACTGCATGAGGAGTTAAACCCAGTCAATAGTTAGATATTAGACTGTATGAGGGGGAGTTACACCCAGTCAATAGTTAGATATTAGACTGTATGAGGAGGAGTTACACCCAGTCAATAGTTAGATATTAGACTGTATGAGGAGTTACACCCAGTCTATAGTTAGATATTAGACTGCATGAGGAGTTACACCCAGTCAATAGTTAGATATTAGACTGTATGAGGAGGAGTTACACTCAGTCAATAGTTAGATAATAGACTGTATGAGGAGGAGTTACACCCAGTCAATAGTTAGATATTAGACTGTATGAAGAGTTACACCCAGTCAATAGTTAGATATTAGACGGCATGAGGAGTTACACCCAGTCAATAGTTAGATATTAGACTGCATGAGGAGTTAAACCCAGTCAATAGTTAGATATTAGACTGTATGAGGGGGAGTTACACCCAGTCAATAGTTAGATATTAGACTGCATGAGGAGTTACACCCAGTCAATAGTTAGATATTAGACTGTATGAAGAGTTACACCCAGTAAATAGTTAGATATTAGACTGATAGGGGAGGAGTTACACCAAGTCAATATTTAGATATTAGACTGTATGAGGAGTTACACCCAGTCAATAGTTAGATATTAGACTGTATGAGGAGGAGTACCACCCAGTCAATAGTTAGATATTAGACTGCATGAGGGGTTACACCCAGTCAATAGTTAGATATTAGACTGTATGAGGAGGAGTTACACCCAGTCAATAGTTAGATATTAGACTGTATGAGTAGGAGTTACACCCAGTCAATAGTTAGATATTAGACTGCATGAGGAGTTACACCCAGTCTATAGTTAGATATTAGACTGTATTAAGAGTTACACCCAGTCAATAGTTAGATATTAGACTGCATGAGGAGGAGTTACACACAGTCAATAGTTAGATATTAGACTGTATGAGGAGTTACACCCAGTCAATAGTTAGATATTAGACTGTATGAGGAGGAGTTACACCCAGTCAATAGCTAGATATTAGACTTCATGAGGAGTTAAACCCAGTCAATAGTTAGATATTAGACTGTATGAGGAGGAGTTACACCCAGTCAATAGTTAGACATTAGACTGGATGAGGAGGAGTTACACCCAGTCAATAGTTAGATATTAGACTGTATGAGGAGTTACACCCAGTCAATAGTTAGATATTAGACTTTATGAGGAGGAGTTACACACAGTCAATAGTTAGATATTAGACTGTATGAGGAGGAGTTACACCCAGTCAATAGTTAGATATTAGACTGTATGAGGAGGAGTTACACCCAGTCAATAGTTAGACATTAGACTGGATGAGGAGGAGTTACACCCAGTCAATAGTTAGATATTAGACTGTATGAGGAGGATTTACTCCCAGTCAATAGTTAGATATTAGACTGTATGAGGAGGAGTTACACCCAGTCAATAGTTAGATATTAGACTGTATGAGGAGGAGTTACACTCAGTCAATAGTTAGATAATAGACTGTATGAGGAGGAGTTACACCCAGTCAATAGTTAGATATTAGACTGTATGAAGAGTTACACCCAGTCAGTAGTTAGATATTAGACGGCATGAGGAGTTACACCCAGTCTATAGTTAGATATAAGACTGTATGAGGAGGAGTTACACCCAGTCAATAGTTAGATATTAGACTTTATGAGGAGGAGTTACACACAGTCAATAGTTAGATATTAGACTGTATGAGGAGGAGTTACACCAAGTCAATAGTTAGATATTAGACTGTATGAGGAGTTACACCCAGTCAATAGTTAGATATTAGAATGTATGAGGAGGAGTTACACCCAGTCAATAGTTAGACATTAGACTGGATGAGGAGGAGTTACACCCAGTCAATAGTTAGATATTAGACTGTATGAGGAGTTACACTCAGTCAATAGTTAGATATTAGACTGTATGAGGAGGAGTTACACCCACTCAATAGTTAGATATTAGACTGTATGAGGAGTTAATCCCAGTCAATAGTTAGATATTAGACTGTATGAGGAGGAGTTACACCCAGTCAATAGTTAGATATTAGACTGCATGAGGAGTTACACCCAGTCAATAGTTAGATATTAGACTGTATGAAGAGTTACACCGAGTCAATAGTTAGACATTAGACTGTATGAGGAGGAGTTACACCCAGTCAATAGTTAGATATTAGACTGTATGAGGAGGAGTTACACCCAGTCAATAGTTAGATATTAGACTGCATGAGGAGTTACACCCAGTCTATAGTTAGATATTAGACTGTATTAAGAGTTACACCCAGTCAATAGTTAGATATTAGACTGCATGAGGAGGAGTTACACACAGTCAATAGTTAGATATTAGACTGTTTGAGGAGTTACACCCAGTCAATATTTAGATATTAGACTGTATGAAGAGTTACACCCAGTCAATAGTTAGATATTAGACTGCATGAGGAGGAGTTACACACAGTGAATAGTTAGATATTAGACTGTATGAGGAGTTACACCCAGTCAATAGTTAGATATTAGACTGTATGTTGAGGATTTACACCCAGTCAATAGTTAGATATTAGACTGTATGAGGAGTTACACCCAGTCAATAGTTAGATATTAGACTGTATGAGGAGGAGTTACACCCAGTCAATAGTTAGATATTCGACTGCATGAGGAGTTACACCCAGTCAATAGTTAGATATTAGACTGTATGAGGAGGAGTTACACCCAGTCAATAGTTAGATATTAGACTGTATGAGTAGTTAATCCCAGTCAATAGTTAGATATTAGACTGTATGAGGAGGAGTTACACCCAGTCAATAGTTAGATATTAGACTGCATGAGGAGTTACACCCAGTCAATAGTTAGATATTAGACTGTATGAAGAGTTACACCCAGTAAATAGTTAGATATTAGACTGTATGAGGAGGAGTTACACCCAGTCAATAGTTAGATATTAGACTGTATGAGGAGTTACACCCAGTCAATAGTTAGATATTAGACTGTATGAGGAGGAGTACCACCCAGTCAATAGTTAGATATTAGACTGCATGAGGGGTTACACCCAGTCAATAGTTAGATATTAGACTGTATGAGGAGGAGTTACACCCAGTGAATAGTTAGATATTAGACTGTATGAGGAGGAGTTACACCCAGTCAATAGTTAGATTTTAGACTGTATGAGGAGGAGTTACACCCAGTAAATAGTTAGATATTAGACTGTATGAGGAGGAGTTACACCCAGTCAGTAGTTAGATATTAGACTGTATGAGGAGGAGTTAGACCCAGTCTATAGTTAGATATTAGACTGCATGAGGAGTTACACCCAGTCTATAGTTAGATATTAGACTGTATGAGGAGGAGTTACACCCAGTCAATAGTTAGATATTAGACTGTATGAGGAGGAGTTACACCCAGTCAATAGTTAGATATTAGACTGCATGAGGAGTTACACCCAGTCAAAAGTTAGATATTAGACTGTATGAGGAGGAGTTACACCCAGTCTATAGTTAGATATTAGACTGTATGAGGAGATAATCCCAGTCAATAGTTAGATATTAGACTGTATGAGGAGGAGTTACACCCAGTCAATAGTTAGATATTAGACTGTATGAAGAGTTACACCGAGTCAATAGTTAGATATTAGACTGTATGAGGAGGATTTACACCCAGTCTATAGTTAGATATTAGACTGTATGAGGAGATAATCCCAGTCAATAGTTAGATATTAGACTGTATGAGGAGGAGTTACACCCAGTCCATAGTTAGATATTAGACTGTATGAAGAGTTACACCGAGTCAATAGTTAGATATTAGACTGTATGAGGAGGAGTTACACCCAGTCAATAGTTAGATATTAGACTGTATGAGGAGGAGTTACACCCAGTCAATAGTTAGATATTAGACTGTATGAGGAGGAGTTACACCCAGTCAATAGTTAGATATTAGACTGCATGAGGAGTTACACCCAGTCTATAGTTAGATATTAGACTGTATTAAGAGTTACACCCAGTCAATAGTTAGATATTAGACTGCATGAGGAGGAGTTACACACAGTCAATAGTTAGATATTAGACTGTATGAGGAGTTACACCCAGTCAATAGTTAGATATTAGACTGTATGAGGAGGAGTTACACCCAGTCAATAGCTAGATATTAGACTTCATGAGGAGTTAAACCCAGTCAATAGTTAGATATTAGACTGTATGAGGAGGAGTTACACCCAGTCAATAGTTAGACATTAGACTGGATGAGGAGGAGTTACACCCAGTCAATAGGTAGATATTAGACTGTATGAGGAGTTACACCCAGTCAATAGTTAGATATTAGACTTTATGAGGAGGAGTTACACACAGTCAATAGTTAGATATTAGACTGTATGAGGAGGAGTTACACCCAGTCAATAGTTAGATATTAGACTGTATGAGGAGGAGTTACACCCAGTCAATAGTTAGACATTAGACTGGATGAGGAGGAGTTACACCCAGTCAATAGTTAGATATTAGACTGTATGAGGAGGATTTACTCCCAGTCAATAGTTAGATATTAGACTGTATGAGGAGGAGTTACACCCAGTCAATAGTTAGATATTAGACTGTATGAGGAGGAGTTACACTCAGTCAATAGTTAGATAATAGACTGTATGAGGAGGAGTTACACCCAGTCAATAGTTAGATATTAGACTGTATGAAGAGTTACACCCAGTCAATAGTTAGATATTAGACGGCATGAGGAGTTACACCCAGTCTATAGTTAGATATAAGACTGTATGAGGAGGAGTTACACCCAGTCAATAGTTAGATATTAGACTTTATGAGGAGGAGTTACACACAGTCAATAGTTAGATATTAGACTGTATGAGGAGGAGTTACACCAAGTCAATAGTTAGATATTAGACTGTATGAGGAGTTACACCCAGTCAATAGTTAGATATTAGAATGTATGAGGAGGAGTTACACCCAGTCAATAGTTAGACATTAGACTGGATGAGGAGGAGTTACACCCAGTCAATAGTTAGATATTAGACTGTATGAGGAGTTACACCCAGTCAATAGTTAGATATTAGACTGTATGAGGAGGAGTTACACCCAGTCAATAGTTAGATATTAGACTGTATGAGGAGTTAATCCCAGTCAATAGTTAGATATTCGACTGCATGAGGAGTTACACCCAGTCAATAGTTAGATATTAGACTGTATGAGGAGGAGTTACACCCAGTCAATAGTTAGATATTAGACTGTATGAGTAGTTAATCCCAGTCAATAGTTAGATATTAGACTGTATGAGGAGGAGTTACACCCAGTCAATAGTTAGATATTAGACTGCATGAGGAGTTACACCCAGTCAATAGTTAGATATTAGACTGTATGAAGAGTTACACCCAGTAAATAGTTAGATATTAGACTGTATGAGGAGGAGTTACACCCAGTCAATAGTTAGATATTAGACTGTATGAGGAGTTACACCCAGTCAATAGTTAGATATTAGACTGTATGAGGAGGAGTACCACCCAGTCAATAGTTAGATATTAGACTGCATGAGGGGTTACACCCAGTCAATAGTTAGATATTAGACTGTATGAGGAGGAGTTACACCCAGTGAATAGTTAGATATTAGACTGTATGAGGAGGAGTTACACCCAGTCAATAGTTAGATTTTAGACTGTATGAGGAGGAGTTACACCCAGTAAATAGTTAGATATTAGACTGTATGAGGAGGAGTTACACCCAGTCAGTAGTTAGATATTAGACTGTATGAGGAGGAGTTAGACCCAGTCTATAGTTAGATATTAGACTGCATGAGGAGTTACACCCAGTCTATAGTTAGATATTAGACTGTATGAGGAGGAGTTACACCCAGTCAATAGTTAGATATTAGACTGTATGAGGAGGAGTTACACCCAGTCAATAGTTAGATATTAGACTGCATGAGGAGTTACACCCAGTCAAAAGTTAGATATTAGACTGTATGAGGAGGAGTTACACCCAGTCTATAGTTAGATATTAGACTGTATGAGGAGATAATCCCAGTCAATAGTTAGATATTAGACTGTATGAGGAGGAGTTACACCCAGTCAATAGTTAGATATTAGACTGTATGAAGAGTTACACCGAGTCAATAGTTAGATATTAGACTGTATGAGGAGGATTTACACCCAGTCTATAGTTAGATATTAGACTGTATGAGGAGATAATCCCAGTCAATAGTTAGATATTAGACTGTATGAGGAGGAGTTACACCCAGTCCATAGTTAGATATTAGACTGTATGAAGAGTTACACCGAGTCAATAGTTAGATATTAGACTGTATGAGGAGGAGTTACACCCAGTCAATAGTTAGATATTAGACTGTATGAGGAGGAGTTACACCCAGTCAATAGTTAGATATTAGACTGTATGAGGAGGAGTTACACCCAGTCAATAGTTAGATATTAGACTGCATGAGGAGTTACACCCAGTCTATAGTTAGATATTAGACTGTATTAAGAGTTACACCCAGTCAATAGTTAGATATTAGACTGCATGAGGAGGAGTTACACACAGTCAATAGTTAGATATTAGACTGTATGAGGAGTTACACCCAGTCAATAGTTAGATATTAGACTGTATGAGGAGGAGTTACACCCAGTCAATAGCTAGATATTAGACTTCATGAGGAGTTAAACCCAGTCAATAGTTAGATATTAGACTGTATGAGGAGGAGTTACACCCAGTCAATAGTTAGACATTAGACTGGATGAGGAGGAGTTACACCCAGTCAATAGGTAGATATTAGACTGTATGAGGAGTTACACCCAGTCAATAGTTAGATATTAGACTTTATGAGGAGGAGTTACACACAGTCAATAGTTAGATATTAGACTGTATGAGGAGGAGTTACACCCAGTCAATAGTTAGATATTAGACTGTATGAGGAGGAGTTACACCCAGTCAATAGTTAGACATTAGACTGGATGAGGAGGAGTTACACCCAGTCAATAGTTAGATATTAGACTGTATGAGGAGGATTTACTCCCAGTCAATAGTTAGATATTAGACTGTATGAGGAGGAGTTACACCCAGTCAATAGTTAGATATTAGACTGTATGAGGAGGAGTTACACTCAGTCAATAGTTAGATAATAGACTGTATGAGGAGGAGTTACACCCAGTCAATAGTTAGATATTAGACTGTATGAAGAGTTACACCCAGTCAATAGTTAGATATTAGACGGCATGAGGAGTTACACCCAGTCTATAGTTAGATATAAGACTGTATGAGGAGGAGTTACACCCAGTCAATAGTTAGATATTAGACTTTATGAGGAGGAGTTACACACAGTCAATAGTTAGATATTAGACTGTATGAGGAGGAGTTACACCAAGTCAATAGTTAGATATTAGACTGTATGAGGAGTTACACCCAGTCAATAGTTAGATATTAGAATGTATGAGGAGGAGTTACACCCAGTCAATAGTTAGACATTAGACTGGATGAGGAGGAGTTACACCCAGTCAATAGTTAGATATTAGACTGTATGAGGAGTTACACCCAGTCAATAGTTAGATATTAGACTGTATGAGGAGGAGTTACACCCAGTCAATAGTTAGATATTAGACTGTATGAGGAGTTAATCCCAGTCAATAGTTAGATATTAGACTGTATGAGGAGGAGTTACACCCAGTCAATAGTTAGATATTAGACTGCATGAGGAGTTACACCCAGTCAATAGTTAGATATTAGACTGTATGAAGAGTTACACCGAGTCAATAGTTAGACATTAGACTGTATGAGGAGGAGTTACACCCAGTCAATAGTTAGATATTAGACTGTATGAGGAGGAGTTACACCCAGTCAATAGTTAGATATTAGACTGCATGAGGAGTTACACCCAGTCTATAGTTAGATATTAGACTGTATTAAGAGTTACACCCAGTCAATAGTTAGATATTAGACTGCATGAGGAGGAGTTACACACAGTCAATAGTTAGATATTAGACTGTATGAGGAGTTACACCCAGTCAATATTTAGATATTAGACTGTATGAAGAGTTACACCCAGTCAATAGTTAGATATTAGACTGCATGAGGAGGAGTTACACCCAGTCAATAGTTAGATATTAGACTGTATGAGGAGTTACACCCAGTCAATAGTTAGATATTAGACTGTATGAGGAGGAGTTACACCCAGTCAATAGTTAGATATTAGACTGTATGAGGAGTTACACCCAGTCAATAGTTAGATATTAGACTGTATGAGGAGGAGTTACACCCAGTCAATAGTTAGATATTAGACTGTATGAAGAGTTACACCCAGTCAATAGTTAGATATTAGACGGCATGAGGAGTTACACCCAGTCAATAGTTAGATATTAGACTGCATGAGGAGTTAAACCCAGTCAATAGTTAGATATTAGACTGTATGAGGGGGAGTTACACCCAGTCAATAGTTAGATATTAGACTGTATGAGGAGGAGTTACACCCAGTCAATAGTTAGATATTAGACTGTATGAGGAGTTACACCCAGTCTATAGTTAGATATTAGACTGCATGAGGAGTTACACCCAGTCAATAGTTAGATATTAGACTGTATGAGGAGGAGTTACACTCAGTCAATAGTTAGATAATAGACTGTATGAGGAGGAGTTACACCCAGTCAATAGTTAGATATTAGACTGTATGAAGAGTTACACCCAGTCAATAGTTAGATATTAGACGGCATGAGGAGTTACACCCAGTCAATAGTTAGATATTAGACTGCATGAGGAGTTAAACCCAGTCAATAGTTAGATATTAGACTGTATGAGGGGGAGTTACACCCAGTCAATAGTTAGATATTAGACTGCATGAGGAGTTACACCCAGTCAATAGTTAGATATTAGACTGTATGAAGAGTTACACCCAGTAAATAGTTAGATATTAGACTGTATGAGGAGGAGTTACACCCAGTCAATATTTAGATATTAGACTGTATGAGGAGTTACACCCAGTCAATAGTTAGATATTAGACTGTATGAGGAGGAGTACCACCCAGTCAATAGTTAGATATTAGACTGCATGAGGGGTTACACCCAGTCAATAGTTAGATATTAGACTGTATGAGGAGGAGTTACACCCAGTCAATAGTTAGATATTAGACTGTATGAGGAGGAGTTACACCCAGTCAATAGTTAGATATTAGACTGCATGAGGAGTTACACCCAGTCTATAGTTAGATATTAGACTGTATTAAGAGTTACACCCAGTCAATAGTTAGATATTAGACTGCATGAGGAGGAGTTACACACAGTCAATAGTTAGATATTAGACTGTATGAGGAGTTACACCCAGTCAATAGTTAGATATTAGACTGTATGAGGAGGAGTTACACCCAGTCAATAGTTAGATATTAGACTGTATGAGGAGTTACACCCAGTCAATAGTTAGATATTAGACTGTATGAGGAGGAGTTACACCCAGTCAATAGTTAGATATTAGACTGTATGAAGAGTTACACCCAGTCAATAGTTAGATATTAGACGGCATGAGGAGTTACACCCAGTCAATAGTTAGATATTAGACTGCATGAGGAGTTAAACCCAGTCAATAGTTAGATATTAGACTGTATGAGGGGTAGTTACACCCAGTCAATAGTTAGATATTAGACTGTATGAGGAGGAGTTACACCCAGTCAATAGTTAGATATTAGACTGTATGAGGAGTTACACCCAGTCTATAGTTAGATATTAGACTGCATGAGGAGTTACACCCAGTCAATAGTTAGATATTAGACTGTATGAGGAGGAGTTACACTCAGTCAATAGTTAGATATTAGACTGTATGAAGAGTTACACCCAGTCAATAGTTAGATATTAGACGGCATGAGGAGTTACACCCAGTCAATAGTTAGATATTAGACTGCATGAGGAGTTAAACCCAGTCAATAGTTAGATATTAGACTGTATGAGGGGGAGTTACACCCAGTCAATAGTTAGATATTAGACTGCATGAGGAGTTACACCCAGTCAATAGTTAGATATTAGACTGTATGAAGAGTTACACCCAGTAAATAGTTAGATATTAGACTGTATGAGGAGGAGTTACACCCAGTCAATATTTAGATATTAGACTGTATGAGGAGTTACACCCAGTCAATAGTTAGATATTAGACTGTATGAGGAGGAGTACCACCCAGTCAATAGTTAGATATTAGACTGCATGAGGGGTTACACCCAGTCAATAGTTAGATATTAGACTGTATGAGGAGGAGTTTCACCCAGTCAATAGTTAGATATTAGACTGTATGAGGAGGAGTTACACCCAGTCAATAGTTAGATATTAGACTGCATGAGGAGTTAATCCCAGTCTATAGTTAGATATTAGACTGTATTAAGAGTTACACCCAGTCAATAGTTAGATATTAGACTGCATGAGGAGGAGTTACACACAGTCAATAGTTAGATATTAGACTGTATGAGGAGTTACACCCAGTCAATAGTTAGATATTAGACTGTATGAGGAGGAGTTACACCCAGTCAATAGCTAGATATTAGACTTCATGAGGAGTTAAACCCAGTCAATAGTTAGATATTAGACTGTATGAGGAGGAGTTACACCCAGTCAATAGTTAGACATTAGACTGGATGAGGAGGAGTTACACCCAGTCAATAGTTAGATATTAGAATGTATGAGGAGTTACACCCAGTCAATAGTTAGATATTAGACTTTATGAGGAGGAGTTACACACAGTCAATAGTTAGATATTAGACTGTATGAGGAGGAGTTACACCCAGTCAATAGTTAGATATTAGACTGTATGAGGAGGAGTTACACCCAGTCAATAGTTAGACATTAGACTGGATGAGGAGGAGTTACACCCAGTCAATAGTTAGATATTAGACTGTATGAGGAGGATTTACTCCCAGTCAATAGTTAGATATTAGACTGTATGAGGAGGAGTTACACCCAGTCAATAGTTAGATATTAGACTGTATGAGGAGGAGTTACACTCAGTCAATAGTTAGATAATAGACTGTATGAGGAGGAGTTACACCCAGTCAATAGTTAGATATTAGACTGTATGAAGAGTTACACCCAGTCAGTAGTTAGATATTAGACGGCATGAGGAGTTACACCCAGTCTATAGTTAGATATAAGACTGTATGAGGAGGAGTTACACCCAGTCAATAGTTAGATATTAGACTTTATGAGGAGGAGTTACACACAGTCAATAGTTAGATATTAGACTGTATGAGGAGGAGTTACACCAAGTCAATAGTTAGATATTAGACTGTATGAGGAGTTACACCCAGTCAATAGTTAGATATTAGAATGTATGAGGAGGAGTTACACCCAGTCAATAGTTAGACATTAGACTGGATGAGGAGGAGTTACACCCAGTCAATAGTTAGATATTAGACTGTATGAGGAGTTACACTCAGTCAATAGTTAGATATTAGACTGTATGAGGAGGAGTTACACCCACTCAATAGTTAGATATTAGACTGTATGAGGAGTTAATCCCAGTCAATAGTTAGATATTAGACTGTATGAGGAGGAGTTACACCCAGTCAATAGTTAGATATTAGACTGCATGAGGAGTTACACCCAGTCAATAGTTAGATATTAGACTGTATGAAGAGTTACACCGAGTCAATAGTTAGACATTAGACTGTATGAGGAGGAGTTACACCCAGTCAATAGTTAGATATTAGACTGTATGAGGAGGAGTTACACCCAGTCAATAGTTAGATATTAGACTGCATGAGGAGTTACACCCAGTCTATAGTTAGATATTAGACTGTATTAAGAGTTACACCCAGTCAATAGTTAGATATTAGACTGCATGAGGAGGAGTTACACACAGTCAATAGTTAGATATTAGACTGTATGAGGAGTTACACCCAGTCAATATTTAGATATTAGACTGTATGAAGAGTTACACCCAGTCAATAGTTAGATATTAGACTGCATGAGGAGGAGTTACACACAGTGAATAGTTAGATATTAGACTGTATGAGGAGTTACACCCAGTCAATAGTTAGATATTAGACTGTATGTTGAGGATTTACACCCAGTCAATAGTTAGATATTAGACTGTATGAGGAGTTACACCCAGTCAATAGTTAGATATTAGACTGTATGAGGAGGAGTTACACCCAGTCAATAGTTAGATATTAGACTGTATGAAGAGTTACACCCAGTCAATAGTTAGATATTAGACGGCATGAGGAGTTACACCCAGTCAATAGTTAGATATTAGACTGCATGAGGAGTTAAACCCAGTCAATAGTTAGATATTAGACTGTATGAGGGGGAGTTACACCCAGTCAATAGTTAGATATTAGACTGTATGAGGAGGAGTTACACCCAGTCAATAGTTAGATATTAGACTGTATGAGGAGTTACACCCAGTCTATAGTTAGATATTAGACTGCATGAGGAGTTACACCCAGTCTATAGTTAGATATTAGACTGTATGAGGAGGAGTTACACCCAGTCAATAGTTAGATATTAGACTGTATGAGGAGGAGTTACACTCAGTCAATAGTTAGATAATAGACTGTATGAGGAGGAGTTACACCCAGTCAATAGTTAGATATTAGACTGTATGAAGAGTTACACCCAGTCAATAGTTAGATATTAGACGGCATGAGGAGTTACACCCAGTCAATAGTTAGATATTAGACTGCATGAGGAGTTAAACCCAGTCAATAGTTAGATATTAGACTGTATGAGGGGGAGTTACACCCAGTCAATAGTTAGATATTAGTCTGCATGAGGAGTTACACCCAGTCAATATTTAGATATTAGACTGTATGAAGAGTTACACCCAGTAAATAGTTAGATATTAGACTGTATGAGGAGGAGTTACACCCAGTCAATATTTAGATATTAGACTGTATGAGGAGTTACACCCAGTCAATAGTTAGATATTAGACTGTATGAGGAGGAGTACCACCCAGTCAATAGTTAGATATTAGACTGCATGAGGGGTTACACCCAGTCAATAGTTAGATATTAGACTGTATGAGGAGGAGTTACACCCAGTCAATAGTTAGATATTAGACTGTATGAGGAGGAGTTACACCCAGTCAATAGTTAGATATTAGACTGCATGAGGAGTTACACCCAGTCTATAGATAGATATTAGACTGTATTAAGAGTTACACCCAGTCAATAGTTAGATATTAGACTGCATGAGGAGGAGTTACACACAGTCAATAGTTAGATATTAGACTGTATGAGGAGTTACACCCAGTCAATAGTTAGATATTAGACTGTATGAGGAGGAGTTACACCCAGTCAATAGCTAGATATTAGACTTCATGAGGAGTTAAACCCAGTCAATAGTTAGATATTAGACTGTATGAGGAGGAGTTACACCCAGTCAATAGTTAGACATTAGACTGGATGAGGAGGAGTTACACCCAGTCAATAGTTAGATATTAGACTGTATGAGGAGTTACACCCAGTCAATAGTTAGATATTAGACTTTATGAGGAGGAGTTACACACAGTCAATAGTTAGATATTAGACTGTATGAGGAGGAGTTACACCCAGTCAATAGTTAGATATTAGACTGTATGAGGAGGAGTTACGCCCAGTCAATAGTTAGACATTAGACTGGATGAGGAGGAGTTACACCCAGTCAATAGTTAGATATTAGACTGTATGAGGAGGATTTACTCCCAGTCAATAGTTAGATATTAGACTGTATGAGGAGGAGTTACACCCAGTCAATAGTTAGATATTAGACTGTATGAGGAGGAGTTACACTCAGTCAATAGTTAGATAATAGACTGTATGAGGAGGAGTTACACCCAGTCAATAGTTAGATATTAGACTGTATGAAGAGTTACACCCAGTCAATAGTTAGATATTAGACGGCATGAGGAGTTACACCCAGTCTATAGTTAGATATAAGACTGTATGAGGAGGAGTTACACCCAGTCAATAGTTAGATATTAGACTTTATGAGGAGGAGTTACACACAGTCAATAGTTAGATATTAGACTGTATGAGGAGGAGTTACACCAAGTCAATAGTTAGATATTAGACTGTATGAGGAGTTACACCCAGTCAATAGTTAGATATTAGAATGTATGAGGAGGAGTTACACCCAGTCAATAGTTAGACATTAGACTGGATGAGGAGGAGTTACACCCAGTCAATAGTTAGATATTAGACTGTATGAGGAGTTACACCCAGTCAATAGTTAGATATTAGACTGTATGAGGAGGAGTTACACCCAGTCAATAGTTAGATATTAGACTGTATGAGGAGTTAATCCCAGTCAATAGTTAGATATTAGACTGTATGAGGAGGAGTTACACCCAGTCAATAGTTAGATATTAGACTGCATGAGGAGTTACACCCAGTCAATAGTTAGATATTAGACTGTATGAAGAGTTACACCGAGTCAATAGTTAGACATTAGACTGTATGAGGAGGAGTTACACCCAGTCAATAGTTAGATATTAGACTGTATGAGGAGGAGTTACACCCAGTCAATAGTTAGATATTAGACTGCATGAGGAGTTACACCCAGTCTATAGTTAGATATTAGACTGTATTAAGAGTTACACCCAGTCAATAGTTAGATATTAGACTGCATGAGGAGGAGTTACACACAGTCAATAGTTAGATATTAGACTGTATGAGGAGTTACACCCAGTCAATATTTAGATATTAGACTGTATGAAGAGTTACACCCAGTCAATAGTTAGATATTAGACTGCATGAGGAGGAGTTACACACAGTCAATAGTTAGATATTAGACTGTATGAGGAGTTACACCCAGTCAATAGTTAGATATTAGACTGTATGAGGAGGAGTTACACCCAGTCAATAGTTAGATATTAGACTGTATGAGGAGTTACACCCAGTCAATAGTTAGATATTAGACTGTATGAGGAGGAGTTACACCCAGTCAATAGTTAGATATTAGACTGTATGAAGAGTTACACCCAGTCAATAGTTAGATACTAGACGGCATGAGGAGTTACACCCAGTCAATAGTTAGATATTAGACTGCATGAGGAGTTAAACCCAGTCAATAGTTAGATATTAGACTGTATGAGGGGGAGTTACACCCAGTCAATAGTTAGATATTAGACTGTATGAGGAGGAGTTACACCCAGTCAATAGTTAGATATTAGACTGTATGAGGAGTTACACCCAGTCTATAGTTAGATATTAGACTGCATGAGGAGTTACACCCAGTCTATAGTTAGATATTAGAATGTATGAGGAGGAGTTACACCCAGTCAATAGTTAGATATTAGACTGTATGAGGAGGAGTTACACTCAGTCAATAGTTAGATAATAGACTGTATGAGGAGGAGTTACACCCAGTCAATAGTTAGATATTAGACTGTATGAAGAGTTACACCCAGTCAATAGTTAGATATTAGACGGCATGAGGAGTTACACCCAGTCAATAGTTAGATATTAGACTGCATGAGGAGTTAAACCCAGTCAATAGTTAGATATTAGACTGTATGAGGGGGAGTTACACCCAGTCAATAGTTAGATATTAGACTGCATGAGGAGTTACACCCAGTCAATAGTTAGATATTAGACTGTATGAAGAGTTACACCCAGTAAATAGTTAGATATTAGACTGTATGAGGAGGAGTTACACCCAGTCAATAGTTAGATATTAGACTGTATGAGGAGGAGTTACACCCAGTCAATAGTTAGATATTAGACTGCATGAGGAGTTACACCCAGTCAATAGTTAGATATTAATCTGTATGAAGTGTTACACCCAGTCAATCGTTAGATATTAGACTGCATGAGGAGGAGTTACACCCAGTCAATAGTTAGATATTAGACTGTATGAGGAGGAGTTACACCCAGTCAATAGTTAGATATTAGACTGCATGAGGAGTTAAACCCAGTCAGTAGTTAGATATTAGACTGTATGAGGAGGAGTTAAACCCAGTCAAAAGTTAGATATTAGACTGTATGAGGAGGAGTTACACCCAGTCAGTAGTTAGATATTAGACTGTATGAGGAGGAGTTACACCCAGTCTATAGTCAGATATTAGACTGCATGAGGAGTTACACCCAGTCTATAGTTAGATATTAAACTGTATGAGGAGGAGTTACACCCAGTCAATAGTTAGATATTAGACTGTATGAGGAGCAGTTACACCCAGTCAATAGTTAGATATTAGACTGCATGAGGAGTTACACCCAGTCAATAGTTAGATATTAGACGGCATGAGGAGTTACACCCAGTCAATAGTTAGATATTAGACTGCATGAGGAGTTAAACCCAGTCAATAGTTAGATATTAGACTGTATGAGGGGGAGTTACACCCAGTCAATAGTTAGATATTAGACTGTATGAGGAGGAGTTACACCCAGTCAATAGTTAGATATTAGACTGTATGAGGAGTTACACCCAGTCTATAGTTAGATATTAGACTGCATGAGGAGTTACACCCAGTCTATAGTTAGATATTAGACTGTATGAGGAGGAGTTACACCCAGTCAATAGTTAGATATTAGACTGTATGAGGAGGAGTTACACTCAGTCAATAGTTAGATAATAGACTGTATGAGGAGGAGTTACACCCAGTCAATAGTTAGATATTAGACTGTATGAAGAGTTACACCCAGTCAATAGTTAGATATTAGACGGCATGAGGAGTTACACCCAGTCAATAGTTAGATATTAGACTGCATGAGGAGTTAAACCCAGTCAATAGTTAGATATTAGACTGTATGAGGGGGAGTTACACCCAGTCAATAGTTAGATATTAGTCTGCATGAGGAGTTACACCCAGTCAATATTTAGATATTAGACTGTATGAAGAGTTACACCCAGTAAATAGTTAGATATTAGACTGTATGAGGAGGAGTTACACCCAGTCAATATTTAGATATTAGACTGTATGAGGAGTTACACCCAGTCAATAGTTAGATATTAGACTGTATGAGGAGGAGTACCACCCAGTCAATAGTTAGATATTAGACTGCATGAGGGGTTACACCCAGTCAATAGTTAGATATTAGACTGTATGAGGAGGAGTTACACCCAGTCAATAGTTAGATATTAGACTGTATGAGGAGGAGTTACACCCAGTCAATAGTTAGATATTAGACTGCATGAGGAGTTACACCCAGTCTATAGTTAGATATTAGACTGTATTAAGAGTTACACCCAGTCAATAGTTAGATATTAGACTGCATGAGGAGGAGTTACACACAGTCAATAGTTAGATATTAGACTGTATGAGGAGTTACACCCAGTCAATAGTTAGATATTAGACTGTATGAGGAGGAGTTACACCCAGTCAATAGCTAGATATTAGACTTCATGAGGAGTTAAACCCAGTCAATAGTTAGATATTAGACTGTATGAGGAGGAGTTACACCCAGTCAATAGTTAGACATTAGACTGGATGAGGAGGAGTTACACCCAGTCAATAGTTAGATATTAGACTGTATGAGGAGTTACAACCAGTCAATAGTTAGATATTAGACTTTATGAGGAGGAGTTACACACAGTCAATAGTTAGATATTAGACTGTATGAGGAGGAGTTACACCCAGTCAATAGTTAGATATTAGACTGTATGAGGAGGAGTTACGCCCAGTCAATAGTTAGACATTAGACTGGATGAGGAGGAGTTACACCCAGTCAATAGTTAGATATTAGACTGTATGAGGAGGATTTACTCCCAGTCAATAGTTAGATATTAGACTGTATGAGGAGGAGTTACACCCAGTCAATAGTTAGATATTAGACTGTATGAGGAGGAGTTACACTCAGTCAATAGTTAGATAATAGGCTGTATGAGGAGGAGTTACACCCAGTCAATAGTTAGATATTAGACTGTATGAAGAGTTACACCCAGTCAATAGTTAGATATTAGACGGCATGAGGAGTTACACCCAGTCTATAGTTAGATATAAGACTGTATGAGGAGGAGTTACACCCAGTCAATAGTTAGATATTAGACTTTATGAGGAGGAGTTACACACAGTCAATAGTTAGATATTAGACTGTATGAGGAGGAGTTACACCAAGTCAATAGTTAGATATTAGACTGTATGAGGAGTTACACCCAGTCAATAGTTAGATATTAGAATGTATGAGGAGGAGTTACACCCAGTCAATAGTTAGACATTAGACTGGATGAGGAGGAGTTACACCCAGTCAATAGTTAGATATTAGACTGTATGAGGAGTTACACCCAGTCAATAGTTAGATATTAGACTGTATGAGGAGGAGTTACACCCAGTCAATAGTTAGATATTAGACTGTATGAGGAGTTAATCCCAGTCAATAGTTAGATATTAGACTGTATGAGGAGGAGTCACACCCAGTCAATAGTTAGATATTAGACTGCATGAGGAGTTACACCCAGTCAATAGTTAGATATTAGACTGTATGAAGAGTTACACCGAGTCAATAGTTAGACATTAGACTGTATGAGGAGGAGTTACACCCAGTCAATAGTTAGATATTAGACTGTATGAGGAGGAGTTACACCCAGTCAATAGTTAGATATTAGACTGCATGAGGAGTTACACCCAGTCTATAGTTAGATATTAGACTGTATTAAGAGTTACACCCAGTCAATAGTTAGATATTAGACTGCATGAGGAGGAGTTACACACAGTCAATAGTTAGATATTAGACTGTATGAGGAGTTACACCCAGTCAATATTTAGATATTAGACTGTATGAAGAGTTACACCCAGTCAATAGTTAGATATTAGACTGCATGAGGAGGAGTTACACACAGTCAATAGTTAGATATTAGACTGTATGAGGAGTTACACCCAGTCAATAGTTAGATATTAGACTGTATGAGGAGGAGTTACACCCAGTCAATAGTTAGATATTAGACTGTATGAGGAGTTACACCCAGTCAATAGTTAGATATTAGACTGTATGAGGAGGAGTTACACCCAGTCAATAGTTAGATATTAGACTGTATGAAGAGTTACACCCAGTCAATAGTTAGATATTAGACGGCATGAGGAGTTACACCCAGTCAATAGTTAGATATTAGACTGCATGAGGAGTTAAACCCAGTCAATAGTTAGATATTAGACTGTATGAGGGGGAGTTACACCCAGTCAATAGTTAGATATTAGACTGTATGAGGAGGAGTTACACCCAGTCAATAGTTAGATATTAGACTGTATGAGGAGTTACACCCAGTCTATAGTTAGATATTAGACTGCATGAGGAGTTACACCCAGTCTATAGTTAGATATTAGAATGTATGAGGAGGAGTTACACCCAGTCAATAGTTAGATATTAGACTGTATGAGGAGGAGTTACACTCAGTCAATAGTTAGATAATAGACTGTATGAGGAGGAGTTACACCCAGTCAATAGTTAGATATTAGACTGTATGAAGAGTTACACCCAGTCAATAGTTAGATATTAGACGGCATGAGGAGTTACACCCAGTCAATAGTTAGATATTAGACTGCATGAGGAGTTAAACCCAGTCAATAGTTAGATATTAGACTGTATGAGGGGGAGTTACACCCAGTCAATAGTTAGATATTAGACTGCATGAGGAGTTACACCCAGTCAATAGTTAGATATTAGACTGTATGAAGAGTTACACCCAGTAAATAGTTAGATATTAGACTGTATGAGGAGGAGTTACACCCAGTCAATAGTTAGATATTAGACTGTATGAGGAGGAGTTACACCCAGTCAATAGTTAGATATTAGACTGCATGAGGAGTTACACCCAGTCAATAGTTAGATATTAATCTGTATGAAGTGTTACACCCAGTCAATCGTTAGATATTAGACTGCATGAGGAGGAGTTACACCCAGTCAATAGTTAGATATTAGACTGTATGAGGAGGAGTTACACCCAGTCAATAGTTAGATATTAGACTGCATGAGGAGTTAAACCCAGTCAGTAGTTAGATATTAGACTGTATGAGGAGGAGTTAAACCCAGTCAAAAGTTAGATATTAGACTGTATGAGGAGGAGTTACACCCAGTCAGTAGTTAGATATTAGACTGTATGAGGAGGAGTTACACCCAGTCTATAGTCAGATATTAGACTGCATGAGGAGTTACACCCAGTCTATAGTTAGATATTAAACTGTATGAGGAGGAGTTACACCCAGTCAATAGTTAGATATTAGACTGTATGAGGAGCAGTTACACCCAGTCAATAGTTAGATATTAGACTGCATGAGGAGTTACACGCAGTCAGTAGTTAGATATTAGACTGTATGAGGAGGAGTTACACCCAGTCAATAGTTAGATATTAGACTGTATGAGGAGTTAATCCCAGTCAATAGTTAGATATTAGACTGTATGAGGAGGAGTTACACCAGGTCAATAGTTAGATATTAGACTGTATGAGGAGGAGTTACACCCAGTCAGTACTTAGATATTAGACTGTATGAGGAGGAGTTACACCCAGTCAATAGTTAGATAATAGACTGCATGAGGAGGAGTTACACACAGTCAATAGTTAGATATTAGACTGTATGAGGAGTTACACCCAGTCAATAGTTAGATATTAGACTGTATGAGGAGGAGTTACACCCAGTCAATAGTTAGATATTAGACTGTATGAGGAGTTACACCCAGTCAATAGTTAGATATTAGACTGTATGAGGAGGAGTTACACCCAGTCAATAGTTAGATATTAGACTGTATGAAGAGTTACACCCAGTCAATAGTTAGATATTAGACGGCATGAGGAGTTACACCCAGTCAATAGTTAGATATTAGACTGCATGAGGAGTTAAACCCAGTCAATAGTTAGATATTAGACTGTATGAGGGGGAGTTACACCCAGTCAATAGTTAGATATTAGACTGTATGAGGAGGAGTTACACCCAGTCAATAGTTAGATATTAGACTGTATGAGGAGTTACACCCAGTCTATAGTTAGATATTAGACTGCATGAGGAGTTACACCCAGTCTATAGTTAGATATTAGAATGTATGAGGAGGAGTTACACCCAGTCAATAGTTAGATATTAGACTGTATGAGGAGGAGTTACACTCAGTCAATAGTTAGATAATAGACTGTATGAGGAGGAGTTACACCCAGTCAATAGTTAGATATTAGACTGTATGAAGAGTTACACCCAGTCAATAGTTAGATATTAGACGGCATGAGGAGTTATACCCAGTCAATAGTTAGATATTAGACTGCATGAGGAGTTAAACCCAGTCAATAGTTAGATATTAGACTGTATGAGGGGGAGTTACACCCAGTCAATAGTTAGATATTAGACTGCATGAGGAGTTACACCCAGTCAATAGTTAGATATTAGACTGTATGAAGAGTTACACCCAGTAAATAGTTAGATATTAGACTGTATGAGGAGGAGTTACACCCAGTCAATAGTTAGATATTAGACTGTATGAGGAGGAGTTACACCCAGTCAATAGTTAGATATTAGACTGCATGAGGAGTTACACCCAGTCAATAGTTAGATATTAATCTGTATGAAGTGTTACACCCAGTCAATCGTTAGATATTAGACTGCATGAGGAGGAGTTACACCCAGTCAATAGTTAGATATTAGACTGTATGAGGAGGAGTTACACCCAGTCAATAGTTAGATATTAGACTGCATGAGGAGTTAAACCCAGTCAGTAGTTAGATATTAGACTGTATGAGGAGGAGTTAAACCCAGTCAAAAGTTAGATATTAGACTGTATGAGGAGGAGTTACACCCAGTCAGTAGTTAGATATTAGACTGTATGAGGAGGAGTTACACCCAGTCTATAGTCAGATATTAGACTGCATGAGGAGTTACACCCAGTCTATAGTTAGATATTAAACTGTATGAGGAGGAGTTACACCCAGTCAATAGTTAGATATTAGACTGTATGAGGAGCAGTTACACCCAGTCAATAGTTAGATATTAGACTGCATGAGGAGTTACACGCAGTCAGTAGTTAGATATTAGACTGTATGAGGAGGAGTTACACCCAGTCAATAGTTAGATATTAGACTGTATGAGGAGTTAATCCCAGTCAATAGTTAGATATTAGACTGTATGAGGAGGAGTTACACCAGGTCAATAGTTAGATATTAGACTGTATGAGGAGGAGTTACACCCAGTCAGTACTTAGATATTAGACTGTATGAGGAGGAGTTACACCCAGTCAATAGTTAGATAATAGACTGCATGAGGAGTTAAACCGAGTCTATAGTTAGATATTAGACTGTATGAGGAGGAGTTACACCCAGTCAATAGTTAGATATTAGACTGTATGAGGAGGAGTTACACCCAGTCAATAGTTAGATATTAGACTGCATGAGGAGTTACACCCAGTCAATAGTTAGATATTAGACTGTATGAGGAGGAGTTACACCCAGTCAATAGTTAGATATTAGACTGTATGAGGAGTTAATCCCAGTCAATAGTTAGATATTAGACTGTATGAGGAGGAGTTACACCCAGTCAATAGTTAGATATTAGACTGCATGAGGAGTTACACCCAGTTAATAGTTAGATATTAGACTGTATGAAGAGTTACACCCTGTAAATAGTTAGATATTAGACTGTATGAGGAGGAGTTACACCCAGTCAATAGTTAGATATTAGACTGTATGAGGAGGAGTACCACCCAGTCAATAGTTAGATATTAGACTGCATGAGGGGTTACACCCAGTCAATAGTTAGATATTAGACTGTATGAGGAGGAGTTACACCCAGTGAATAGTTAGATATTAGACTGTATGAGGAGGAGTTACACCCAGTCAATAGTTAGATTTTAGACTGTATGAGGAGGAGTTACACCCAGTAAATAGTTAGATATTAGACTGTATGAGGAGGAGTTACACCCAGTCAATAGTTAGATATTAGACTGTATGAGGAGGAGTTACACCCAGTCAATAGTTAGATATTAGACTGCATGAGGAGTTACACCCAGTCTATAGTTAGATATTAGACTGTATGAGGAGGAGTTACACCCAGTCAATAGTTAGATATTAGTCTGTATGAGGAGGAGTTACACCCAGTCAATAGTTAGATATTAGACTCTATGAGTAGGAGTTACACCCAGTCAATAGTTAGATATTAGACTGCATGAGGAGTTACACCCAGTCAATAGTTAGATATTAATCTGTATGAAGAGTTACACCCAGTCAATCGTTAGATATTAGACTGCATGAGGAGGAGTTACACCCAGTCAATAGTTAGATATTAGACTGCATGAGGAGGAGTTACACCCAGTCAATAGTTAGATATTAGACTGCATGAGGAGTTAAACCCAGTCAATAGTTAGATCTTAGACTGTATGAGGAGGAGTTACACCCAGTCAATAGTTAGATATTAGACTGTATGAGGAGGAGATACACCCAGTCAGTAGTTAGATATTAGACTGTATGAGGAGGAGTTAGACCCAGTCTATAGTTAGATATTAGACTGCATGAGGAGGAGTTACACCCAGTCAATAGTTAGATATTAGACTGTATGAGGAGGAGTTACACCCAGTCAATAGTTAGATATTAGACTGCATGAGGAGTTACACCCACTCAAAAGTTAGATATTAGACTGTATGAGGAGGAGTTACACCCAGTCTATAGTTAGATATTAGACTGTATGAGGAGATAATCCCAGTCAATAGTTAGATATTAGACTGTATGAGGAGGAGTTACACCCAGTCAATAGTTAGATATTAGACTGTATGAGGAGGAGATACACCCAATCAATAGTTAGATATTAGACTGTATGAGGAGATACACCCAGTCAATAGTTAGATATTAGACTGTATGAAGAGTTACACCCAGTCAATAGTTAGATATTAGACTGTATGAAGAGTTACACCCAGTCAATAGTTAGATATTAGACTGTATGAAGAGTTACACCCAGTCAATAGTTAGATATTAGACTGCATGAGGAGGAGTTACACACAGTCAATAGTTAGATATTAGACTTCATGAGGAGTTACACCCAGTCTATAGTTAGATATTAGACTGTATTAAGAGTTACAACCAGTCAATAGTTAGATATTAGACTGCATGAGGAGGAGTTACACACAGTCAATAGTTAGATATTAGACTGTATGAGGAGTTACACCCAGTCAATAGTTAGATATTAGACTGTATGAAGAGTTACACCCAGTCAATAGTTAGATATTAGACTGCATGAGGAGGAGTTACACACAGTCAATAGTTAGATATTAGACAGTATGAGGAGTTACACCCAGTCAATAGTTAGATATTAGACTGTATGAGGAGGAGTTACACCCAGTCAATAGCTAGATATTAGACTTCATGAGGAGTTAAACCCAGTCAATAGTTAGATATTAGACTGTATGAGGAGGAGTTACACCCAGTCAATAGTTAGATATTAGACTGTATGAGGAGGAGTTACACCCAGTCAGTAGTTAGATATTAGACTGTATGAGGAGGAGTTACACCCAGTCTATAGTTAGATATTAGACTGCATGAGGAGTTACACCCAGTCTATAGTTAGATATTAGACTGTATGAGGAGGAGTTACACCCAGTCAATAGTTAGATATTAGACTGTATGAGGAGGAGTTACACCCAGTCAATAGTTAGATATCAGACTGCATGAGGAGTTACACCCAGTCAATAGTTAGATATTAGACTGTATGAGGAGGAGTTACACCCAGTCAATAGTTAGATATTAGACTGCATGAGGAGTTACACCCAGTCTATAGTTAGATATTAGACTGTATGAAGAGTTACAACCAGTCAATAGTTAGATATTAGACTGTATGAGGAGGAGTTACACCCAGTCAATAGTTAGATATTAGACTTTATGAGGAGGAGTTACACCCAGTCAATAGTTAGATATTAGACTGTATGAGGAGGAGTTACACCCAGTCAATAGTTAGATATTAGACTGCATGAGGAGTTAAACCCAGTCAGTAGTTAGATATTAGACTGTATGAGGAGGAGTTACACCCAGTCAATAGTTAGATATTAGACTGTATGAGGAGGAGTTACACCCAGTCAGTAGTTAGATATTAGACTGTATGAGGAGGAGTTACACCCAGTCTATAGTTAGATATTAGACTGCATGAGGAGTTACACCCAGTCTATAGTTAGATATTAAACTGTATGAGGAGGAGTTACACCCAGTCAATAGTTAGATATTACACTGTATGAGGAGCAGTTACACCCAGTCAATAGTTAGATATTAGACTGCATGAGGAGTTACACCCAGTCAATAGTTAGATATTAGACTGTATGAGGAGGAGTTACACCCAGTCAATAGTTAGATATTAGACTGTACGAGGAGTTACACCCAGTCAATAGTTAGATATTAGACTGCATGAGGAGTTACACCCAGTCAATAGTTAGATATTAGACTGTATGAGGAGGAGTTACACCCAGTCAATAGTTAGATATTAGACTGCATGAGGAGTTACACCCAGTCTATAGTTAGATATTAGACTGTATGAAGAGTTACACCCAGTCAATAGTTAGATATTAGACTGTATGAGGAGGAGTTACACCCAGTCAATAGTTAGATATTAGACTTTATGAGGAGGAGTTACACACAGTCAATAGTTAGATATTAGACTGTATGAGGAGGAGTTACACCCAGTCAATAGTTAGATATTAGACTGCATGAGGAGTTAAACCCAGTCAGTAGTTAGATATTAGACTGTATGAGGAGGAGTTACACCCAGTCAATAGTTAGATATTAGACTGTATGAGGAGGAGTTACACCCAGTCAGTAGTTAGATATTAGACTGTATGAGGAGGAGTTACACCCAGTCTATAGTTAGATATTAGACTGCATGAGGAGTTACACCCAGTCTATAGTTAGATATTAAACTGTATGAGGAGGAGTTACACCCAGTCAATAGTTTGATATTAGACTGTATGAGGAGCAGTTACACCCAGTCAATAGTTAGATATTAGACTGCATGAGGAGTTACACCCAGTCAATAGTTAGATATTAGACTGTATGAGGAGGAGTTACACCCAGTCAGTAGTTAGATATTAGACTGTATGAGGAGGAGTTACACCCAGTCAATAGTTAGATATTAGACTGCATGAGGAGTTACACCCAGTAAATAGTTAGATATTAGACTGTATGAGGAGGAGTTACACCCAGTCAATAGTTAGATATTAGACTGTATGAGGAGGAGTTACACCCAGTCAATAGTTAGATATTAGACTGCATGAGGAGTTACACCCAGTCTATAGTTAGATATTAGACTGTATGAGGAGGAGTTACACCCAGTCAATATTTAGATATTAGACTGTATGTGGAGGAGTTACACCCAGTCAATAGTTAGATATTAGACTCTATGAGTAGGAGTTACACCCAGTCAATAGTTAGATATTAGACTGCATGAGGAGTTACACCCAGTCAATAGTTAGATATTAATCTGTATGAAGAGTTACACCCAGTCAATCGTTAGATATTAGACTGCATGAGGAGGAGTTACACCCAGTCAATAGTTAGATATTAGACTGCATGAGGAGTTAAACCCAGTCAATAGTTAGATCTTAGACTGTATGAGGAGGAGTTACACCCAGTCAATAGTTAGATATTAGACTGTATGAGGAGGAGTTACACCCAGTCAGTAGTTAGATATTAGACTGTATGAGGAGGAGTCAGACCCAGTCTATAGTTAGATATTAGACTGCATGAGGAGGAGTTACACCCAGTCAATAGTTAGATATTAGACTGTATGAGGAGGAGTTACACCCAGTCAATAGTTAGATATTAGACTGCATGAGGAGTTACACCCAGTCAAAAGTTAGATATTAGACTGTATGAGGAGGAGTTACACCCAGTCTATAGTTAGATATTAGACTGTATGAGGAGATAATCCCAGTCAATAGTTAGATATTAGACTGTATGAGGAGGAGTTACACCCAGTCAATAGTTAGATATTAGACTGTATGAGGAGGAGATACACCCAATCAATAGTTAGATATTAGACTGTATGAGGAGATACACCCAGTCAATAGTTAGATATTAGCCTGTATGAAGAGTTACACCCAGTCAATAGTTAGATATTAGACTGTATGAAGAGTTACACCCAGTCAATAGTTAGATATTAGACTGCATGAGGAGGAGTTACACACAGTCAATAGTTAGATATTAGACTTCATGAGGAGTTACACCCAGTCTATAGTTAGATATTAGACTGTATTAAGAGTTACACCCAGTCAATAGTTAGATATTAGACTGCATGAGGAGGAGTTACACACAGTCAATAGTTAGATATTAGACTGTATGAGGAGTTACACCCAGTCAATAGTTAGATATTAGACTGTATGAAGAGTTACACCCAGTCAATAGTTAGATATTAGACTGCATGAGGAGGAGTTACACACAGTCAATAGTTAGATATTAGACAGTATGAGGAGTTACACCCAGTCAATAGTTAGATATTAGACTGTATGAGGAGGAGTTACACCCAGTCAATAGCTAGATATTAGACTTCATGAGGAGTTAAACCCAGTCAATAGTTAGATATTAGACTGTATGAGGAGGAGTTACACCCAGTCAATAGTTAGATATTAGACTGTATGAGGAGGAGTTACACCCAGTCAGTAGTTAGATATTAGACTGTATGAGGAGGAGTTACACCCAGTCTATAGTTAGATATTAGACTGCATGAGGAGTTACACCCAGTCTATAGTTAGATATTAGACTGTATGAGGAGGAGTTACACCCAGTCAATAGTTAGATATTAGACTGTATGAGGAGGAGTTACACCCAGTCAATAGTTAGATATCAGACTGCATGAGGAGTTACACCCAGTCAATAGTTAGATATTAGACTGTATGAGGAGGAGTTACACCCAGTCAATAGTTAGATATTAGACTGCATGAGGAGTTACACCCAGTCTATAGTTAGATATTAGACTGTATGAAGAGTTACAACCAGTCAATAGTTAGATATTAGACTGTATGAGGAGGAGTTACACCCAGTCAATAGTTAGATATTAGACTTTATGAGGAGGAGTTACACACAGTCAATAGTTAGATATTAGACTGTATGAGGAGGAGTTACACCCAGTCAATAGTTAGATATTAGACTGCATGAGGAGTTAAACCCAGTCAGTAGTTAGATATTAGACTGTATGAGGAGGAGTTACACCCAGTCAATAGTTAGATATTATACTGTATGAGGAGGAGTTACACCCAGTCAGTAGTTAGATATTAGACTGTATGAGGAGGAGTTACACCCAGTCTATAGTTAGATATTAGACTGCATGAGGAGTTACACCCAGTCTATAGTTAGATATTAAACTGTATGAGGAGGAGTTACACCCAGTCAATAGTTAGATATTAGACTGTATGAGGAGCAGTTACACCCAGTCAATAGTTAGATATTAGACTGCATGAGGAGTTACACCCAGTCAATAGTTAGATATTAGACTGTATGAGGAGGAGTTACACCCAGTCAATAGTTAGATATTAGACTGTACGAGGAGTTACACCCAGTCAATAGTTAGATATTAGACTGCATGAGGAGTTACACCCAGTCAATAGTTAGATATTAGACTGTATGAGGAGGAGTTACACCCAGTCAATAGTTAGATATTAGACTGCATGAGGAGTTACACCCAGTCTATAGTTAGATATTAGACTGTATGAAGAGTTACACCCAGTCAATAGTTAGATATTAGACTGTATGAGGAGGAGTTACACCCAGTCAATAGTTAGATATTAGACTTTATGAGGAGGAGTTACACACAGTCAATAGTTAGATATTAGACTGTATGAGGAGGAGTTACACCCAGTCAATAGTTAGATATTAGACTGCATGAGGAGTTAAACCCAGTCAGTAGTTAGATATTAGACTGTATGAGGAGGAGTTACACCCAGTCAATAGTTAGATATTAGACTGTATGAGGAGGAGTTACACCCAGTCAGTAGTTAGATATTAGACTGTATGAGGAGGAGTTACACCCAGTCTATAGTTAGATATTAGACTGCATGAGGAGTTACACCCAGTCTATAGTTAGATATTAAACTGTATGAGGAGGAGTTACACCCAGTCAATAGTTAGATATTAGACTGTATGAGGAGCAGTTACACCCAGTCAATAGTTAGATATTAGACTGCATGAGGAGTTACACCCAGTCAATAGTTAGATATTAGACTGTATGAGGAGGAGTTACACCCAGTCAGTAGTTAGATATTAGACTGTATGAGGAGGAGTTACACCCAGTCAATAGTTAGATATTAGACTGCATGAGGAGTTACACCCAGTCAATAGATAGATATTAGACTGTATGAGGAGGAGTTACACCCAGTGAATAGTTAGATATTAGACTGTATGAGGAGGAGTTACACCCAGTCAATAGTTAGATTTTAGACTGTATGAGGAGGAGTTACACCCAGTAAATAGTTAGATATTAGACTGTATGAGGAGGAGTTACACCCAGTCAATAGTTAGATATTAGACTGTATGAGGAGGAGTTACACCCAGTCAATAGTTAGATATTAGACTGCATGAGGAGTTACACCCAGTCTATAGTTAGATATTAGACTGTATGAGGAGGAGTTACACCCAGTCAATAGTTAGATATTAGACTGTATGAGGAGGAGTTACACCCAGTCAATAGTTAGATATTAGACTCTATGAGTAGGAGTTACACCCAGTCAATAGTTAGATATTAGACTGTATGAGGAGGAGTTACACCCAGTCAATAGTTAGATATTAGACTGTATGAGGCGGAGTTACACCCAGTCAATAGTTAGATATCAGACTGCATGAGGAGTTACACCCAGTCAATAGTTAGATATTAGACTGTATGAGGAGGAGTTACACCCAGTCAATAGTTAGATATTAGACTGCATGAGGAGTTACACCCAGTCTATAGTTAGATATTAGACTGTATGAAGAGTTACAACCAGTCAATAGTTAGATATTAGACTGTATGAGGAGGAGTTACACCCAGTCAATAGTTAGATATTAGACTTTATGAGGAGGAGTTACACACAGTCAATAGTTAGATATTAGACTGTATGAGGAGGAGTTACACCCAGTCAATAGTTAGATATTAGACTGCATGAGGAGTTAAACCCAGTCAGTAGTTAGATATTAGACTGTATGAGGAGGAGTTACACCCAGTCAATAGTTAGATATTAGACTGTATGAGGAGGAGTTACACCCAGTCAGTAGTTAGATATTAGACTGTATGAGGAGGAGTTACACCAAGTCTATAGTTAGATATTAGACTGCATGAGGAGTTACACCCAGTCTATAGTTAGATATTAAACTGTATGAGGAGGAGTTACACCCAGTCAATAGTTAGATATTAGACTGTATGAGGAGCAGTTACACCCAGTCAATAGTTAGATATTAGACTGCATGAGGAGTTACACCCAGTCAATAGTTAGATATTAGACTGTATGAGGAGGAGTTACACCCAGTCAATAGTTAGATATTAGACTGTACGAGGAGTTACACCCAGTCAATAGTTAGATATTAGACTGCATGAGGAGTTACACCCAGTCAATAGTTAGATATTAGACTGTATGAGGAGGAGTTACACCCAGTCAATAGTTAGATATTAGACTGCATGCGGAGTTACACCCAGTCTATAGTTAGATATTAGACTGTATGAAGAGTTACACCCAGTCAATAGTTAGATATTAGACTGTATGAGGAGGAGTTACACCCAGTCAATAGTTAGATATTAGACTTTATGAGGAGGAGTTACACACAGTCAATAGTTAGATATTAGACTGTATGAGGAGGAGTTACACCCAGTCAATAGTTAGATATTAGACTGCATGAGGAGTTAAACCCAGTCAGTAGTTAGATATTAGACTGTATGAGTAGGAGTTACACCCAGTCAATAGTTAGATATTAGACTGTATGAGGAGGAGTTACACCCAGTCAGTAGTTAGATATTAGACTGTATGAGGAGGAGTTACACCCAGTCTATAGTTAGATATTAGACTGCATGAGGAGTTACACCCAGTCTATAGTTAGATATTAAACTGTATGAGGAGGAGTTACACCCAGTCAATAGTTAGATATTAGACTGTATGAGGAGCAGTTACACCCAGTCAATAGTTAGATATTAGACTGTATGAGGAGGAGTTACACCCAGTCAGTAGTTAGATATTAGACTGTATGAGGAGGAGTTACACCCAGTCTATAGTTAGATATTAGACTGCATGAGGAGTTACACCCAGTCTATAGTTAGATATTAAACTGTATGAGGAGGAGTTACACCCAGTCAATAGTTAGATATTAGACTGTATGAGGAGCAGTTACACCCAGTCAATAGTTAGATATTAGACTGCATGAGGAGTTACACCCAGTCAATAGTTAGATATTAGACTGTATGAGGAGGAGTTACACCCAGTCAGTAGTTAGATATTAGACTGTATGAGGAGGAGTTACACCCAGTCAATAGTTAGATATTAGACTGCATGAGGAGTTACACCCAGTCAATAGTTAGATATTAGACTGAATGAGGAGGAGTTACACCCAGTGAATAGTTAGATATTAGACTGTATGAGGAGGAGTTACACCCAGTCAATAGTTAGATTTTAGACTGTATGAGGAGGAGTTACACCCAGTAAATAGTTAGATATTAGACTGTATGAGGAGGAGTTACACCCAGTCAATAGTTAGATATTAGACTGTATGAGGAGGAGTTACACCCAGTCAATAGTTAGATATTAGACTGCATGAGGAGTTACACCCAGTCTATAGTTAGATATTAGACTGTATGAGGAGGAGTTACACCCAGTCAATAGTTAGATATTAGACTGTATGAGGAGGAGTTACACCCAGTCAATAGTTAGATATTAGACTCTATGAGTAGGAGTTACACCCAGTCAATAGTTAGATATTAGACTGCATGAGGAGTTACACCCAGTCAATAGTTAGATATTAATCTGTATGAAGAGTTACACCCAGTCAATCGTTAGATATTAGACTGCATGAGGAGGAGTTACACCCAGTCAATAGTTAGATATTAGACTGCATGAGGAGTTAAACCCAGTCAATAGTTAGATCTTAGACTGTATGAGGAGGAGTTACACCCAGTCAATAGTTAGATATTAGACTGTATGAGGAGGAGTTACACCCAGTCAGTAGTTAGATATTAGACTGTATGAGGAGGAGTTAGACCCAGTCTATAGTTAGATATTAGACTGCATGAGGAGGAGTTACACCCAGTCAATAGTTAGATATTAGACTGTATGAGGAGGAGTTACACCCAGTCAATAGTTAGATATTAGACTGCATGAGGAGTTACACCCAGTCAAAAGTTAGATATTAGACTGTATGAGGAGGAGTTACACCCAGTCTATAGTTAGATATTAGACTGTATGAGGAGATAATCCCAGTCAATAGTTAGATATTAGACTGTATGAGGAGGAGTTACACCCAGTCAATAGTTAGATATTAGACTGTATGAGGAGGAGATACACCCAATAAATAGTTAGATTTTAGACTGTATGAGGAGTTACACCCAGTCAATAGTTAGATATTAGACTGTATGAAGAGTTACACCCAGTCAATAGTTAGATATTAGACTGTATGAAGAGTTACACCCAGTCAATAGTTAGATATTAGACTGCATGAGGAGGAGTTACACACAGTCAATAGTTAGATATTAGACTTCATGAGGAGTTACACCCAGTCTATAGTTAGATATTAGACTGTATTAAGAGTTACACCCAGTCAATAGTTAGATATTAGACTGCATGAGGAGGAGTTACACACAGTCAATAGTTAGATATTAGACTGTATGAGGAGTTACACCCAGTCAATAGTTAGATATTAGACTGTATGAAGAGTTACACCCAGTCAATAGTTAGATATTAGACTGCATGAGGAGGAGTTACACACAGTCAATAGTTAGATATTAGACTGTATGAGGAGCAGTTACACCCAGTCAATAGTTAGATATTAGACTGCATGAGGAGTTACACCCAGTCAATAGTTAGATATTAGACTGTATGAGGAGGAGTTACACCCAGTCAGTAGTTAGATATTAGACTGTATGAGGAGGAGTTACACCCAGTCAATAGTTAGATATTAGACTGCATGAGGAGTTACACCCAGTCAATAGTTAGATATTAGACTGAATGAGGAGGAGTTACACCCAGTGAATAGTTAGATATTAGACTGTATGAGGAGGAGTTACACCCAGTCAATAGTTAGATTTTAGACTGTATGAGGAGGAGTTACACCCAGTAAATAGTTAGATATTAGACTGTATGAGGAGGAGTTACACCCAGTCAATAGTTAGATATTAGACTGTATGAGGAGGAGTTACACCCAGTCAATAGTTAGATATTAGACTGCATGAGGAGTTACACCCAGTCTATAGTTAGATATTAGACTGTATGAGGAGGAGTTACACCCAGTCAATAGTTAGATATTAGACTGTATGAGGAGGAGTTACACCCAGTCAATAGTTAGATATTAGACTCTATGAGTAGGAGTTACACCCAGTCAATAGTTAGATATTAGACTGCATGAGGAGTTACACCCAGTCAATAGTTAGATATTAATCTGTATGAAGAGTTACACCCAGTCAATCGTTAGATATTAGACTGCATGAGGAGGAGTTACACCCAGTCAATAGTTAGATATTAGACTGCATGAGGAGTTAAACCCAGTCAATAGTTAGATCTTAGACTGTATGAGGAGGAGTTACACCCAGTCAATAGTTAGATATTAGACTGTATGAGGAGGAGTTACACCCAGTCAGTAGTTAGATATTAGACTGTATGAGGAGGAGTTAGACCCAGTCTATAGTTAGATATTAGACTGCATGAGGAGGAGTTACACCCAGTCAATAGTTAGATATTAGACTGTATGAGGAGGAGTTACACCCAGTCAATAGTTAGATATTAGACTGCATGAGGAGTTACACCCAGTCAAAAGTTAGATATTAGACTGTATGAGGAGGAGTTACACCCAGTCTATAGTTAGATATTAGACTGTATGAGGAGATAATCCCAGTCAATAGTTAGATATTAGACTGTATGAGGAGGAGTTACACCCAGTCAATAGTTAGATATTAGACTGTATGAGGAGGAGATACACCCAATCAATAGTTAGATTTTAGACTGTATGAGGAGTTACACCCAGTCAATAGTTAGATATTAGACTGTATGAAGAGTTACACCCAGTCAATAGTTAGATATTAGACTGTATGAAGAGGTACACCCAGTCAATAGTTAGATATTAGACTGCATGAGGAGGAGTTACACACAGTCAATAGTTAGATATTAGACTTCATGAGGAGTTACACCCAGTCTATAGTTAGATATTAGACTGTATTAAGAGTTACACCCAGTCAATAGTTAGATATTAGACTGCATGAGGAGGAGTTACACACAGTCAATAGTTAGATATTAGACTGTATGAGGAGTTACACCCAGTCAATAGTTAGATATTAGACTGTATGAAGAGTTACACCCAGTCAATAGTTAGATATTAGACTGCATGAGGAGGAGTTACACACAGTCAATAGTTAGATATTAGACAGTATGAGGAGTTACACCCAGTCAATAGTTAGATATTAGACTGTATGAGGAGGAGTTACACCCAGTCAATAGCTAGATATTAGACTTCATGAGGAGTTAAACCCAGTCAATAGTTAGATATTAGACTGTATGAGGAGGAGTTACACCCAGTCAATAGTTAGATATTAGACTGTATGAGGAGGAGTTACACCCAGTCAGTAGTTAGATATTAGACTGTATGAGGAGGAGTTACACCCAGTCTATAGTTAGATATTAGACTGCATGAGGAGTTACACCCAGTCTATAGTTAGATATTAGACTGTATGAGGAGGAGTTACACCCAGTCAATAGTTAGATATTAGACTGTATGAGGAGGAGTTACACCCAGTCAATAGTTAGATATTAGACTGCATGAGGAGTTACACCCAGTCAATAGTTAGATATTAGACTGTATGAGGAGGAGTTACACCCAGTCAATAGTTAGATATTAGACTGCATGAGGAGTTACACCCAGTCTATAGTTAGATATTAGACTGTATGAAGAGTTACAACCAGTCAATAGTTAGATATTAGACTGTATGAGGAGGAGTTACACCCAGTCAATAGTTAGATATTAGACTGTATGAGGAGTTACACCCAGTCAATAGTTAGATATTAGACTGTATGAAGAGTTACACCCAGTCAATAGTTAGATATTAGACTGCATGAGGAGGAGTTACACACAGTCAATAGTTAGATATTAGACTGTATGAGGAGCAGTTACACCCAGTCAATAGTTAGATATTAGACTGCATGAGGAGTTACACCCAGTCAATAGTTAGATATTAGACTGTATGAGGAGGAGTTACACCCAGTCAGTAGTTAGATATTAGACTGTATGAGGAGGAGTTACACCCAGTCAATAGTTAGATATTAGACTGCATGAGGAGTTACACCCAGTCAATAGTTAGATATTAGACTGAATGAGGAGGAGTTACACCCAGTGAATAGTTAGATATTAGACTGTATGAGGAGGAGTTACACCCAGTCAATAGTTAGATTTTAGACTGTATGAGGAGGAGTTACACCCAGTAAATAGTTAGATATTAGACTGTATGAGGAGGAGTTACACCCAGTCAATAGTTAGATATTAGACTGTATGAGGAGGAGTTACACCCAGTCAATAGTTAGATATTAGACTGCATGAGGAGTTACACCCAGTCTATAGTTAGATATTAGACTGTATGAGGAGGAGTTACACCCAGTCAATAGTTAGATATTAGACTGTATGAGGAGGAGTTACACCCAGTCAATAGTTAGATATTAGACTCTATGAGTAGGAGTTACACCCAGTCAATAGTTAGATATTAGACTGCATGAGGAGTTACACCCAGTCAATAGTTAGATATTAATCTGTATGAAGAGTTACACCCAGTCAATCGTTAGATATTAGACTGCATGAGGAGGAGTTACACCCAGTCAATAGTTAGATATTAGACTGCATGAGGAGTTAAACCCAGTCAATAGTTAGATCTTAGACTGTATGAGGAGGAGTTACACCCAGTCAATAGTTAGATATTAGACTGTATGAGGAGGAGTTACACCCAGTCAGTAGTTAGATATTAGACTGTATGAGGAGGAGTTAGACCCAGTCTATAGTTAGATATTAGACTGCATGAGGAGGAGTTACACCCAGTCAATAGTTAGATATTAGACTGTATGAGGAGGAGTTACACCCAGTCAATAGTTAGATATTAGACTGCATGAGGAGTTACACCCAGTCAAAAGTTAGATATTAGACTGTATGAGGAGGAGTTACACCCAGTCTATAGTTAGATATTAGACTGTATGAGGAGATAATCCCAGTCAATAGTTAGATATTAGACTGTATGAGGAGGAGTTACACCCAGTCAATAGTTAGATATTAGACTGTATGAGGAGGAGATACACCCAATCAATAGTTAGATTTTAGACTGTATGAGGAGTTACACCCAGTCAATAGTTAGATATTAGACTGTATGAAGAGTTACACCCAGTCAATAGTTAGATATTAGACTGTATGAAGAGGTACACCCAGTCAATAGTTAGATATTAGACTGCATGAGGAGGAGTTACACACAGTCAATAGTTAGATATTAGACTTCATGAGGAGTTACACCCAGTCTATAGTTAGATATTAGACTGTATTAAGAGTTACACCCAGTCAATAGTTAGATATTAGACTGCATGAGGAGGAGTTACACACAGTCAATAGTTAGATATTAGACTGTATGAGGAGTTACACCCAGTCAATAGTTAGATATTAGACTGTATGAAGAGTTACACCCAGTCAATAGTTAGATATTAGACTGCATGAGGAGGAGTTACACACAGTCAATAGTTAGATATTAGACAGTATGAGGAGTTACACCCAGTCAATAGTTAGATATTAGACTGTATGAGGAGGAGTTACACCCAGTCAATAGCTAGATATTAGACTTCATGAGGAGTTAAACCCAGTCAATAGTTAGATATTAGACTGTATGAGGAGGAGTTACACCCAGTCAATAGTTAGATATTAGACTGTATGAGGAGGAGTTACACCCAGTCAGTAGTTAGATATTAGACTGTATGAGGAGGAGTTACACCCAGTCTATAGTTAGATATTAGACTGCATGAGGAGTTACACCCAGTCTATAGTTAGATATTAGACTGTATGAGGAGGAGTTACACCCAGTCAATAGTTAGATATTAGACTGTATGAGGAGGAGTTACACCCAGTCAATAGTTAGATATTAGACTGCATGAGGAGTTACACCCAGTCAATAGTTAGATATTAGACTGTATGAGGAGGAGTTACACCCAGTCAATAGTTAGATATTAGACTGCATGAGGAGTTACACCCAGTCTATAGTTAGATATTAGACTGTATGAAGAGTTACAACCAGTCAATAGTTAGATATTAGACTGTATGAGGAGGAGTTACACCCAGTCAATAGTTAGATATTAGACTTTATGAGGAGGAGTTACACACAGTCAATAGTTAGATATTAGACTGTATGAGGAGGAGTTACACCCAGTCAATAGTTAGATATTAGACTGCATGAGGAGTTAAACCCAGTCAGTAGTTAGATATTAGACTGTATGAGGAGGAGTTACACCCAGTCAATAGTTAGATATTAGACTGTATGAGGAGCAGTTACACCCAGTCAATAGTTAGATATTAGACTGCATGAGGAGTTACACCCAGTCAATAGTTAGATATTAGACTGTATGAGGAGGAGTTACACCCAGTCAATAGTTAGATATTAGACTGTACGAGGAGTTACACCCAGTCAATAGTTAGATATTAGACTGCATGAGGAGTTACACCCAGTCAATAGTTAGATATTAGACTGTATGAGGAGGAGTTACACCCAGTCAATAGTTAGATATTAGACTGCATGAGGAGTTACACCCAGTCTATAGTTAGATATTAGACTGTATGAAGAGTTACACCCAGTCAATAGTTAGATATTAGACTGTATGAGGAGGAGTTACACCCAGTCAATAGTTAGATATTAGACTTTATGAGGAGGAGTTACACACAGTCAATAGTTAGATATTAGACTGTATGAGGAGGAGTTACACCCAGTCAATAGTTAGATATTAGACTGCATGAGGAGTTAAACCCAGTCAGTTGTTAGATATTAGACTGTATGAGGAGGAGTTACACCCAGTCAATAGTTAGATATTAGACTGTATGAGGAGGAGTTACACCCAGTCAGTAGTTAGATATTAGACTGTATGAGGAGGAGTTACACCCAGTCTATAGTTAGATATTAGACTGCATGAGGAGTTACACCCAGTCTATAGTTAGATATTAAACTGTATGAGGAGGAGTTACACCCAGTCAGTAGTTAGATATTAGACTGTATGAGGAGGAGTTACACCCAGTCAATAGTTAGATATTAGACTGCATGAGGAGTTACACCCAGTCAATAGTTAGATATTAGACTGTATGAGGAGGAGTTACACCCAGTCAATAGTTAGATATTAGACTGTATGAGGAGTTAATCCCAGTCAATAGTTAGATATTAGACTGTATGATGAGGAGTTACACCCAGTCAATAGTTAGATATTAGACTGCATGAGGAGTTACACCCAGTCAATAGTTAGATATTAGACTGTATGAAGAGTTACACCCAGTAAATAGTTAGATATTAGACTGTATGAGGAGGAGTTACACCCAGTCAATAGTTAGATATTAGACTGTATGAGGAGTTACACCCAGTCAATAGTTAGATATTAGACTGTATGAGGAGGAGTACCACCCAGTCAATAGTTAGATATTAGACTGCATGAGGGGTTACACCCAGTCAATAGTTAGATATTAGACTGTATGAGGAGGAGTTACACCCAGTGAATAGTTAGATATTAGACTGTATGAGGAGGAGTTACACCCAGTCAATAGTTAGATTTTAGACTGTACGAGGAGGAGTTACACCCAGTAAATAGTTAGATATTAGACTGTATGAGGAGGAGTTACACCCAGTCAGTAGTTAGATATTAGACTGTATGAGGAGGACTTAGACCCAGTCTATAGTTAGATATTAGACTGCATGAGGAGTTACACCCAGTCTATAGTTAGATATTAGACTGTATGAGGAGGAGTTACACCCAGTCAATAGTTAGATATTAGACTGTATGAGGAGGAGTTACACCCAGTCAATAGTTAGATATTAGACTGCATGAGGAGTTACACCCAGTCAAAAGTTAGATATTAGACTGTATGAGGAGGAGTTACACCCAGTCTATAGTTAGATATTAGACTGTATGAGGAGATAATGCCAGTCAATAGTTAGATATTAGACTGTATGAGGAGGAGTTACACCCAGTCAATAGTTAGATATTAGACTGTATGAAGAGTTACACCGAGTCAATAGTTAGATATTAGACTGTATGAGGAGGAGTTACACCCAGTCTATAGTTAGATATTAGACTGTATGAGGAGATAATCCCAGTCAATAGTTAGATATTAGACTGTATGAGGAGGAGTTACACCCAGTCCATAGTTAGATATTAGACTGTATGAAGAGTTACACCGAGTCAATAGTTAGATATTAGACTGTATGAGGAGGAGTTACACCCAGTCAATAGTTAGATATTAGACTGTATGAGGAGGAGTTACACCCAGTCAATAGTTAGATATTAGACTGTATGAGGAGGAGTTACACCCAGTCAATAGTTAGATATTAGACTGCATGAGGAGTTACACCCAGTCTATAGTTAGATATTAGACTGTATTAAGAGTTACACCCAGTCAATAGTTAGATATTAGACTGCATGAGGAGGAGTTACATACAGTCAATAGTTAGATATTAGACTGTATGAGGAGTTACACCCAGTCAATAGTTAGATATTAGACTGTATGAGGAGGAGTTACACCCAGTCAATAGCTAGATATTAGACTTCATGAGGATGAATTACACCCAGTCAATAGTTAGACATTAGACTGGATGAGGAGGAGTTACACCCAGTCAATAGTTAGATATTAGACTGTATGAGGAGTTACACCCAGTCAATAGTTAGATATTAGACTTTATGAGGAGGAGTTACACACAGTCAATAGTTAGATATTAGACTGTATGAGGAGGAGTTACACCCAGTCAATAGTTAGATATTAGACTGTATGAGGAGGAGTTACACCCAGTCAATAGTTAGACATTAGACTGGATGAGGAGGAGTTACACCCAGTCAATAGTTAGATATTAGACTGTATGAGGAGGATTTACTCCCAGTCAATAGTTAGATATTAGACTGTATGAGGAGGAGTTACACCCAGTCAATAGTTAGATATTAGACTGTATGAGGAGGAGTTACACTCAGTCAATAGTTAGATAATAGACTGTATGAGGAGGAGTTACACCCAGTCAATAGTTAGATATTAGACTGTATGAAGAGTTACACCCAGTCAATAGTTAGATATTAGACGGCATGAGGAGTTACACCCAGTCTATAGTTAGATATAAGACTGTATGAGGAGGAGTTACACCCAGTCAATAGTTAGATATTAGACTTTATGAGGAGGAGTTACACACAGTCAATAGTTAGATATTAGACTGTATGAGGAGGAGTTACACCCAGTCAATAGTTAGATATTAGACTGTATGAGGAGGAGTTACACCCAGTCAATAGTTAGATATTAGACTGTATGAGGAGGAGTTACACCCAGTCAATAGTTAGATTTTAGACTGTACGAGGAGGAGTTACACCCAGTAAATAGTTAGATATTAGACTGTATGAGGAGGAGTTACACCCAGTCAGTAGTTAGATATTAGACTGTATGAGGAGGACTTAGACCCAGTCTATAGTTAGATATTAGACTGCATGAGGAGTTACACCCAGTCTATAGTTAGATATTAGACTGTATGAGGAGGAGTTACACCCAGTCAATAGTTAGATATTAGACTGTATGAGGAGGAGTTACACCCAGTCAATAGTTAGATATTAGACTGCATGAGGAGTTACACCCAGTCAAAAGTTAGATATTAGACTGTATGAGGAGGAGTTACACCCAGTCTATAGTTAGATATTAGACTGTATGAGGAGATAATGCCAGTCAATAGTTAGATATTAGACTGTATGAGGAGGAGTTACACCCAGTCAATAGTTAGATATTAGACTGTATGAAGAGTTACACCGAGTCAATAGTTAGATATTAGACTGTATGAGGAGGAGTTACACCCAGTCTATAGTTAGATATTAGACTGTATGAGGAGATAATCCCAGTCAATAGTTAGATATTAGACTGTATGAGGAGGAGTTACACCCAGTCCATAGTTAGATATTAGACTGTATGAAGAGTTACACCGAGTCAATAGTTAGATATTAGACTGTATGAGGAGGAGTTACACCCAGTCAATAGTTAGATATTAGACTGTATGAGGAGGAGTTACACCCAGTCAATAGTTAGATATTAGACTGTATGAGGAGGAGTTACACCCAGTCAATAGTTAGATATTAGACTGCATGAGGAGTTACACCCAGTCTATAGTTAGATATTAGACTGTATTAAGAGTTACACCCAGTCAATAGTTAGATATTAGACTGCATGAGGAGGAGTTACATACAGTCAATAGTTAGATATTAGACTGTATGAGGAGTTACACCCAGTCAATAGTTAGATATTAGACTCTATGAGGAGGAGTTACACCCAGTCAATAGCCAGATATTAGACTTCATGAGGATGAATTACACCCAGTCAATAGTTAGACATTAGACTGGATGAGGAGGAGTTACACCCAGTCAATAGTTAGATATTAGACTGTATGAGGAGTTACACCCAGTCAATAGTTAGATATTAGACTTTATGAGGAGGAGTTACACACAGTCAATAGTTAGATATTAGACTGTATGAGGAGGAGTTACACCCAGTCAATAGTTAGATATTAGACTGTATGAGGAGGAGTTACACCCAGTCAATAGTTAGACATTAGACTGGATGAGGAGGAGTTACACCCAGTCAATAGTTAGATATTAGACTGTATGAGGAGGATTTACTCCCAGTCAATAGTTAGATATTAGACTGTATGAGGAGGAGTTACACCCAGTCAATAGTTAGATATTAGACTGTATGAGGAGGAGTTACACTCAGTCAATAGTTAGATAATAGACTGTATGAGGAGGAGTTACACCCAGTCAATAGTTAGATATTAGACTGTATGAAGAGTTACACCCAGTCAATAGTTAGATATTAGACGGCATGAGGAGTTACACCCAGTCTATAGTTAGATATAAGACTGTATGAGGAGGAGTTACACCCAGTCAATAGTTAGATATTAGACTTTATGAGGAGGAGTTACACACAGTCAATAGTTAGATATTAGACTGTATGAGGAGGAGTTACACCCAGTCAATAGTTAGATATTAGACTGTATGAGGAGGAGTTACACCCAGTCAATAGTTAGATATTAGACTGTATGAGGAGGAGTTACACCCAGTCAATAGTTAGATATTAGACTGCATGAGGAGTTACACCCAGTCTATAGTTAGATATTAGACTGTATTAAGAGTTACACCCAGTCAATAGTTAGATATTAGACTGCATGAGGAGGAGTTACACACAGTCAATAGTTAGATATTAGACTGTATGAGGAGTTACACCCAGTCAATAGTTAGATATTAGACTGTATGAGGAGGAGTTACACCCAGTCAATAGCTAGATATTAGACTTCATGAGGAGGAGTTACACCCAGTCAATAGTTAGACATTAGACTGGATGAGGAGGAGTTACACCCAGTCAATAGTTAGATATTAGACTGTATGAGGAGTTACACCCAGTCAATAGTTAGATATTAGACTTTATGAGGAAGAGTTACACACAGTCAATAGTTAGATATTAGACTGTATGAGGAGGAGTTACACCCAGTCAATAGTTAGATATTAGACTGTATGAGGAGGAGTTACACCCAGTCAATAGTTAGACATTAGACTGGATGAGGAGGAGTTACACCCAGTCAATAGTTAGATATTAGACTGTATGAGGAGGATTTACTCCCAGTCAATAGTTAGATATTAGACTGTATGAGGAGGAGTTACACCCAGTCAATAGTTAGATATTAGACTGTATGAGGAGGAGTTACACTCAGTCAATAGTTAGATATTAGACTGTATGAAGAGTTACACCCAGTCAATAGTTAGATATTAGACGGCATGAGGAGTTACACCCAGTCTATAGTTAGATATAAGACTGTATGAAGAGGAGTTACACCCAGTCAATAGTTAGATATTAGACTTTATGAGGAGGAGTTACACACAGTCAATAGTTAGATATTAGACTGTATGAGGAGGAGTTACACCAAGTCAATAGTTAGATATTAGACTGTATGAGGAGTTACACCCAGTCAATAGTTAGATATTAGAATGTATGAGGAGGAGTTACACCCAGTCAATAGTTAGACATTAGACTGGATGAGGAGGAGTTACACCCAGTCAATAGTTAGATATTAGACTGTATGAGGAGTTACACCCAGTCAATAGTTAGATATTAGACTGTATGAGGAGGAGTTACACCCAGTCAATAGTTAGATATTAGACTGTATGAGGAGTTAATCCCAGTCAATAGTTAGATATTAGACTGTATGAGGAGGAGTTACACCCAGTCAATAGTTAGATATTAGACTGCATGAGGAGTTACACCCAGTCAATAGTTAGATATTAGACTGTATGAAGAGTTACACCGAGTCAATAGTTAGACATTAGACTGTATGAGGAGGAGTTACACCCAGTCAATAGTTAGATATTAGACTGTATGAGGAGGAGTTACACCCAGTCAATAGTTAGATATTAGACTGCATGAGGAGTTACACCCAGTCTATAGTTAGATATTAGACTGTATTAAGAGTTACACCCAGTCAATAGTTAGATATTAGACTGCATGAGGAGGAGTTACACACAGTCAATAGTTAGATATTAGACTGTATGAGGAGTTACACCCAGTCAATATTTAGATATTAGACTGTATGAAGAGTTACACCCAGTCAATAGTTAGATATTAGACTGTATGAGGAGGAGTTACACCCAGTCAATAGTTAGATATTAGACTGTATGAGGAGTTACACCCAGTCAATAGTTAGATATTAGACTGTATGAGGAGGAGTTACACCCAGTCAATAGTTAGATATTAGACTGTATGAAGAGTTACACCCAGTCAATAGTTAGATATTAGACTGTATGAGGAGGAGTTACACCCAGTCAATAGTTAGATATTAGACTGTATGAAGAGTTACACCCAGTCAATAGTTAGATATTAGACGGCATGAGGAGTTACACCCAGTCAATAGTTAGATATTAGACTGCATGAGGAGTTACACCCAGTCAATAGTTAGATATTAGACTGTATGAGGAGGAGTTACACCCAGTCAATAGTTAGATATTAGACTGTATGAGGAGTTACACCCAGTCAATAGTTAGATATTAGACTGCATGAGGAGTTACACCCAGTCAATAGTTAGATATTAGACTGCATGAGGAGGAGTTACACCCAGTCAATAGTTAGATATTAGACTGCATGAGGAGGAGTTACACCCAGTCAATAGTTAGATATTAGACTGTATGAGGAGGAGTTATACCCAGTCAATAGTTAGATATTAGACTGTATAAGGAGGAGTTACAACCAGTCAGTAGTTAGATATTAGACTGTATGAGGAGTTACACCCAGTCAATAGTTAGATATTAATCTGTATGAAGAGTTACACCCAGTCAATAGTTAGATATTAGACTGTATGAGGAGGAGTTACACCCAGTCAATAGTTAGATATTAGACTGCATGAGGAGTTACACCCAGTCAATAGTTAGATATTAGACTGCATGAGGAGGAGTTACACCCAGTCAATAGTTAGATATTAGACTGTATGAGGAGGAGTTACACCCAGTCAATAGTTAGATATTAAACTGTATGAGGAGGAGTTACAACCATTCAATAGTTAGATATTAGACTGTATGAGGAGTTACACCCAGTCAATAGTTAGATATTAGACTGTATGAGGAGGAGTTACACCCAGTCAATAGTTAGATATTAGACTGCATGAGGAGTTAAACCCAGTCAATAGTTAGATATTAGACTGTATGAGGAGGAGTTACAACCAGTCAATAGTTAGATATTAATCTGAATGAAGAGTTACACCCAGTCAATAGTTAGATATTAGACTGTATGAGGAGGAGTTACACCCAGTCAATAGTTAGATATTAGACTGCATGAGGAGTTACACCCAGTCAATAGTTAGATATTAGACTGCATGAGGAGGAGTTACACCCAGTCAATAGTTAGATATTAGACTGTATGAGGAGGAGTTACACCCAGTCAATAGTTAGATATTAAACTGTATGAGGAGGAGTTACAACCAGTCAATAGTTAGATATTAGACTGTATGAGGAGTTACACCCAGTCAATAGTTAGATATTAGACTGTATGAGGAGGAGTTACACCCAGTAAATAGTTAGATATTAGACTGCATGAGGAGTTAAACCCAGTCAATAGTTAGATATTAGACTGTATGAGGAGGAGTTACAACCAATCAATAGTTAGATATTAGACTGTATGAGGAGTTACACCCAGTCAATAGTTAGATATTAGACTGTATGAGGAGGAGTTACACCCAGTCAATAGTTAGATATTAGACTGTATGAGGAGTTACACACAGTCAATAGTTAGATATTAGACTGTATGAGGAGGAGTTACACCCAGTCAATAGTTAGATATTAGACTGCATGAGGAGGAGTTACACCCAGTCAATAGTTAGATATTAGACTGTATGAGGAGGAGTTACACCCAGTCAATAGTTAGATATTAGACTGTATGAGGAGGAGTTACACCCAGTCAGTAGTTAGATATTAGACTGTATGAGGAGTTACACCCAGTCAATAGTTAGATATTAATCTGTATGAAGAGTTACACCCAGTCAATAGTTAGATATTAGACTGTATGGGGAGGAGTTACACCCAGTCAATAGTTAGATATTAGACTGTATGAGGAGGAGTTACACCCAGTCAGTAGTTAGATATTAGACTGTATGAGGAGGAGTTACACCCAGTCAATAGTTAGATATTAGACTGCATGAGGAGTTACACCCAGTCAATAGTTAGATATTAGACTGTATGAGGAGGAGTTACACCCAGTCAATAGTTAGATATTAGACTGTATGAGGAGGAGTTACACCCAGTCAATAGTTAGATATTAGACTGCATGAGGAGTTACACCCAGTCTATAGTTAGATATTAGACTGTATTAAGAGTTACACCCAGTCAATAGTTAGATATTAGACTGCATGAGGAGGAGTTACACACAGTCAATAGTTAGATATTAGACTGTATGAGGAGTTACACCCAGTCAATAGTTAGATATTAGACTGTATGAGGAGGAGTTACACCCAGTCAATAGCTAGATATTAGACTTCATGAGGAGGAGTTACACCCAGTCAATAGTTAGACATTAGACTGGATGAGGAGGAGTTACACCCAGTCAATAGTTAGATATTAGACTGTATGAGGAGTTACACCCATTTCAATAGTTAGATATTAGACTTTATGAGGAGGAGTTACACACAGTCAATAGTTAGATATTAGACTGTATGAGGAGGAGTTACACCCAGTCAATAGTTAGATATTAGACTGTATGAGGAGGAGTTACACCCAGTCAATAGTTAGACATTAGACTGGATGAGGAGGAGTTACACCCAGTCAATAGTTAGATATTAGACTGTATGAGGAGGATTTACTCCCAGTCAATAGTTAGATATTAGACTGTATGAGGAGGAGTTACACCCAGTCAATAGTTAGATATTAGACTGTATGAGGAGGAGTTACACTCAGTCAATAGTTAGATAATAGACTGTATGAGGAGGAGTTACACCCAGTCAATAGTTAGATATTAGACTGTATGAAGAGTTACACCCAGTCAATAGTTAGATATTAGACGGCATGAGGAGTTACACCCAGTCTATAGTTAGATATAAGACTGTATGAGGAGGAGTTACACCCAGTCAATAGTTAGATATTAGACTTTATGAGGAGGAGTTACACACAGTCAATAGTTAGATATTAGACTGTATGAGGAGGAGTTACACCAAGTCAATAGTTAGATATTAGACTGCACGAGGAGGAGTTACACCCAGTCAATAGTTAGATATTAGACTGTATGAGGAGGAGTTACACCCAGTCAATAGTTAGATATTAGACTGCACGAGGAGGAGTTACACCCAGTCAATAGTTAGATATTAGACTGTATGAGGAGGAGTTAAACCCAGTCAATAGTTAGATATTAGACTGTATGAGGGGGAGTTACACCCAGTCAATAGTTAGATATTAGACTGTATGAGGAGGAGTTACACCCAGTCAATAGTTAGATATTAGACTGTATGAGGAGTTACACCCAGTCAATAGTTAGACATTAGACTATATGAGGAGGAGTTACACCCAGTCAATATTTAGATATTAGACTGTATGAGGAGGAGTTACACCCAGTCAATAGTTAGATATTAGACTGTATGAGGAGGAGTTACACCCAGTCAATAGTTAGATATTAGACTGCATGAGGAGTTACACCCAGTCAATAGTTAGATATTAGACTGCATGAGGAGGAGTTACACCCAGTCAATAGTTAGATATTAGACTGCATGAGGAGGAGTTACACCCAGTCAATAGTTCGATATTAGACTGTATGAGGAGGAGTTATACCCAGTCAATAGTTAGATATTAGACTGTATAAGGAGGAGTTACAACCAGTCAGTAGTTAGATATTAGACTGTATGAGGAGTTACACCCAGTCAATAGTTAGATATTAATCTGTATGAAGAGTTACACCCAGTCAATAGTTAGATATTAGACTGTATGAGGAGGAGTTACACCCAGTCAATAGTTAGATATTAGACTGCATGAGGAGTTACACCCAGTCAATAGTTAGATATTAGACTGCATGAGGAGGAGTTACACCCAGTCAATAGTTAGATATTAGACTGTATGAGGAGGAGTTACACCCAGTCAATAGTTAGATATTAAACTGTATGAGGAGGAGTTACAACCATTCTATAGTTAGATATTAGACTGTATGAGGAGTTACACCCAGTCAATAGTTAGATATTAGACTGTATGAGGAGGAGTTACACCCAGTCAATAGTTAGATATTAGACTGCATGAGGAGTTAAACCCAGTCAATAGTTAGATATTAGACTGTATGAGGAGGAGTTACAACCAGTCAATAGTTAGATATTAATCTGAATGAAGAGTTACACCCAGTCAATAGTTAGATATTAGACTGTATGAGGAGGAGTTACACCCAGTCAATAGTTAGATATTAGACTGCATGAGGAGTTACACCCAGTCAATAGTTAGATATTAGACTGCATGAGGAGGAGTTACACCCAGTCAATAGTTAGATATTAGACTGTATGAGGAGGAGTTACACCCAGTCAATAGTTAGATATTAAACTGTATGAGGAGGAGTTAAAACCAGTCAATAGTTAGATATTAGACTGTATGAGGAGTTACACCCAGTCAATAGTTAGATATTAGACTGTATGAGGAGGAGTTACACCCAGTCAATAGTTAGATATTAGACTGCATGAGGAGTTAAACCCAGTCAATAGTTAGATATTAGACTGTATGAGGAGGAGTTACAACCAATCAATAGTTAGATATTAGACTGTATGAGGAGTTACACCCAGTCAATAGTTAGATATTAGACTGTATGAGGAGGAGTTACACCCAGTCAATAGTTAGATATTAGACTGTATGAGGAGTTACACACAGTCAATAGTTAGATATTAGACTGTATGAGGAGGAGTTACACCCAGTCAATAGTTAGATATTAGACTGCATGAGGAGGAGTTACACCCAGTCAATAGTTAGATATTAGACTGTACGAGGAGGAGTTACACCCAGTCAATAGTTAGATATTAGACTGTATGAGGAGGAGTTACACCCAGTCAGTAGTTAGATATTAGACTGTATGAGGAGTTACACCCAGTCAATAGTTAGATATTAATCTGTATGAAGAGTTACACCCAGTCAATAGTTAGATATTAGACTGTATGGGGAGGAGTTACACCCAGTCAATAGTTAGATATTAGACTGCATGAGGACTTACACCCAGTCAATAGCTAGATATTAGACTGCATGAGGAGGAGTTACACCCAGTCAATAGTTAGATATTAGACTGTATGAGGAGTTACACCCAGTCAATAGTTAGATATTAGACTGTATGAGGAGGAGTTACACCCAGTCAGTAGTTAGATATTAGACTGTATGAGGAGGAGTTACACCCAGTCAATAGTTAGATATTAGACTGCATGAGGAGTTACACCCAGTCAATAGTTAGATATTAGACTGTATGAGGAGGAGTTACACCCAGTCAATAGTTAGATATTAGACTGTATGAGGAGGAGTTACACCCAGTCAATAGTTAGATATTAGACTGCATGAGGAGTTACACCCAGTCTATAGTTAGATATTAGACTGTATTAAGAGTTACACCCAGTCAATAGTTAGATATTAGACTGCATGAGGAGGAGTTACACACAGTCAATAGTTAGATATTAGACTGTATGAGGAGTTACACCCAGTCAATAGTTAGATACTAGACTGTATGAGGAGGAGTTACACCCAGTCAATAGCTAGATATTAGACTTCATGAGGAGGAGTTACACCCAGTCAATAGTTAGACATTAGACTGGATGAGGAGGAGTTACACCCAGTCAATAGTTAGATATTAGACTGTATGAGGAGTTACACCCATTTCAATAGTTAGATATTAGACTTTATGAGGAGGAGTTACACACAGTCAATAGTTAGATATTAGACTGTATGTGGAGGAGTTACACCCAGTCAATAGTTAGATATTAGACTGTATGAGGAGGAGTTACACCCAGTCAATAGTTAGACATTAGACTGGATGAGGAGGAGTTACACCCAGTCAATAGTTAGATATTAGACTGTATGAGGAGGATTTACTCCCAGTCAATAGTTAGATATTAGACTGTATGAGGAGGAGTTACACCCAGTCAATAGTTAGATATTAGACTGTATGAGGAGGAGTTACACTCAGTCAATAGTTAGATAATAGACTGTATGAGGAGGAGTTACACCCAGTCAATAGTTAGATATTAGACTGTATGAAGAGTTACACCCAGTCAATAGTTAGATATTAGACGGCATGAGGAGTTACACCCAGTCTATAGTTAGATATAAGACTGTATGAGGAGGAGTTACACCCAGTCAATAGTTAGATATTAGACTTTATGAGGAGGAGTTACACACAGTCAATAGTTAGATATTAGACTGTATGAGGAGGAGTTACACCAAGTCAATAGTTAGATATTAGACTGTATGAGGAGTTACACCCAGTCAATAGTTAGATATTAGAATGTATGAGGAGGAGTTACACCCAGTCAATAGTTAGACATTAGACTGGATGAGGAGGAGTTACACCCAGTCAATAGTTAGATATTAGACTGTATGAGGAGTTAATCCCAGTCAATAGTTAGATATTAGACTGTATGAGGAGGAGTTACACCCAGTCAATAGTTAGATATTAGACTGCATGAGGAGTTACACCCAGTCAATAGCTAGATATTAGACTGTATGAAGAGTTACACCGAGTCAATAGTTAGACATTAGACTGTATGAGGAGGAGTTACACCCAGTCAATAGTTAGATATTAGACTGTATGAGGAGGAGTTACACCCAGTCAATAGTTAGATATTAGACTGCATGAGGAGTTACACCCAGTCTATAGTTAGATATTAGACTGTATTAAGAGTTACACCCAGTCAATAGTTAGATATTAGACTGCATGAGGAGGAGTTACACACAGTCAATAGTTAGATATTAGACTGTATGAGGAGTTACACCCAGTCAATATTTAGATATTAGACTGTATGAAGAGTTACACCCAGTCAATAGTTAGATATTAGACTGTATGAGGAGGAGTTACACCCAGTCAATAGTTAGATATTAGACTGTATGAGGAGTTACACCCAGTCAATAGTTAGATATTAGACTGTATGAGGAGGAGTTACACCCAGTCAATAGTTAGATATTAGACTGTATGAAGAGTTACACCCAGTCAATAGTTAGATATTAGACGGCATGAGGAGTTACACCCAGTCAATAGTTAGATATTAGACTGCATGAGGAGTTAAACCCAGTCAATAGTTAGATATTAGACTGTATGAGGGGGAGTTACACCCAGTCAATAGTTAGATATTAGACTGTATGAGGAGGAGTTACACCCAGTCAATAGTTAGATATTAGACTGTATGAGGAGTTACACCCAGTCTATAGTTAGATATTAGACTGCATGAGGAGTTACACCCAGTCTATAGTTAGATATTAGACTGTATGAGGAGGAGTTACACCCAGTCAATAGTTAGATATTAGACTGTATGAGGAGGAGTTACACTCAGTCAATAGTTAGATAATAGACTGTATGAGGAGGAGTTACACCCAGTCAATAGTTAGACATTAGACTATATGAGGAGGAGTTACACCCAGTCAATAGTTAGATATTAGACTGTATGAGGAGGAGTTACACCCAGTCAATAGTTAGATATTAGACTGCATGAGGAGTTACACCCAGTCAATAGTTAGATATTAGACTGCATGAGGAGGAGTTACACCCAGTCAATAGTTAGATATTAGACTGTATGAGGAGGAGTTACACCCAGTCAATAGTTAGATATTAAACTGTATGAGGAGGAGTTACAACCATTCAATAGTTAGATATTAGACTGTATGAGGAGTTACACCCAGTCAATAGTTAGATATTAGACTGTATGAGGAGGAGTTACACCCAGTCAATAGTTAGATATTAGACTGACTGAGGAGTTAAACCCAGTCAATAGTTAGATATTAGACTGTATGAGGAGTTAATCCCAGTCAATAGTTAGATATTAGACTGTATGAGGAGGAGTTACACCCAGTCAATAGTTAGACATTAGACTGCATGAGGAGTTACACCCAGTCAATAGTTAGATATTAGACTATATGAAGAGTTACACCGAGTCAATAGTTAGACATTAGACTGTATGAGGAGGAGTTACACCCAGTCAATAGTTAGATATTAGACTGTATGAGGAGGAGTTACACCCAGTCAATAGTTAGATATTAGACTGCATGAGGAGTTACACCCAGTCTATAGTTAGATATTAGACTGTATTAAGAGTTACACCCAGTCAATAGTTAGATATTAGACTGCATGAGGAGGAGTTACACACAGTCAATAGTTAGATATTAGACTGTATGAGGAGTTACACCCAGTCAATATTTAGATATTAGACTGTATGAAGAGTTACACCCAGTCAATAGTTAGATATTAGACTGTATGAGGAGGAGTTACACCCAGTCAATAGTTAGATATTAGACTGTATGAGGAGTTACACCCAGTCAATAGTTAGATATTAGACTGTATGAGGAGGAGTTACACCCAGTCAATAGTTAGATATTAGACTGTATGAAGAGTTACACCCAGTCAATAGTTAGATATTAGACGGCATGAGGAGTTACACCCAGTCAATAGTTAGATATTAGACTGCATGAGGAGTTAAACCCAGTCAATAGTTAGATATTAGACTGTATGAGGGGGAGTTACACCCAGTCAATAGTTAGATATTAGACTGTATGAGGAGGAGTTACACCCAGTCAATAGTTAGATATTAGACTGCATGAGGAGTTAAACCCAGTCAATAGTTAGATAATAGACTGTATGAGGAGGAGTTACACCCAGTCAATAGTTAGACATTAGACTATATGAGGAGGAGTTACACCCAGTCAATAGTTAGATATTAGACTGTATGTGGAGGAGTTACACCCAGTCAATAGTTAGATATTAGACTGTATGAGGAGTTACACACAGTCTATAGTTAGATATTAGACTGTATGAGGAGGAGTTACACCCAGTCAATAGTTAGATATTAGACTGTATGAGGAGGAGTTACACCCAGTCAATAGTTAGATATTAGACTGCATGAGGAGTTACACCCAGTCAATAGTTAGATATTAGACTGCATGAGGAGGAGTTACACCCAGTCAATAGTTAGATATTAGACTGCATGAGGAGGAGTTACACCCAGTCAATAGTTAGATATTAGACTGTATGAGGAGGAGTTATACCCAGTCAATAGTTAGATATTAGACTGTATAAGGAGGAGTTACAACCAGTCAGTAGTTAGATATTAGACTGTATGAGGAGTTACACCCAGTCAATAGTTAGATATTAATCTGTATGAAGAGTTACACCCAGTCAATAGTTAGATATTAGACTGTATGAGGAGGAGTTACACCCAGTCAATAGTTAGATATTAGACTGCATGAGGAGTTACACCCAGTCAATAGTTAGATATTAGACTGCATGAGGAGGAGTTACACCCAGTCAATAGTTAGATATTAGACTGTATGAGGAGGAGTTACACCCAGTCAATAGTTAGATATTAAACTGTATGAGGAGGAGTTACAACCATTCAATAGTTAGATATTAGACTGTATGAGGAGTTACACCCAGTCAATAGTTAGATATTAGACTGTATGAGGAGGAGTTACACCCAGTCAATAGTTAGATATTAGACTGACTGAGGAGTTAAACCCAGTCAATAGTTAGATATTAGACTGTATGAGGAGGAGTTACAACCAGTCAATAGTTAGATATTAATCTGTATGAAGAGTTACACCCAGTCAATAGTTAGATATTAGACTGTATGAGGAGGAGTTACACCCAGTCAATAGTTAGATATTAGACTGCATGAGGAGTTACACCCAGTCAATAGTTAGATATTAGACTGCATGAGGAGGAGTTACACCCAGTCAATAGTTAGATATTAGACTGTATGAGGAGGAGTTACACCCAGTCAATAGTTAGATATTAAACTGTATGAGGAGGAGTTACAACCAGTCAATAGTTAGATATTAGACTGTATGAGTAGTTACACCCAGTCAATAGTTAGATATTAGACTGTATGAGGAGGAGTTACACCCAGTCAATAGTTAGATATTAGACTGCATGAGGAGTTAAACCCAGTCAATAGTTAGATATTAGACTGTATGAGGAGGAGTTACAACCAGTCAATAGTTAGATATTAGACTGTATGAGGAGTTACACCCAGTCAATAGTTAGATATTAGACTGTATGAGGAGTTACACCCAGTCAATAGTTAGATATTAGACTGTATGAGGAGTTAATCCCAGTCAATAGTTAGATATTAGACTGTATGAGGAGGAGTTACACCCAGTCAATAGTTAGACATTAGACTGCATGAGGAGTTACACCCAGTCAATAGTTAGATATTAGACTGTATGAAGAGTTACACCGAGTCAATAGTTAGACATTAGACTGTATGAGGAGGAGTTACACCCAGTCAATAGTTAGATATTAGACTGTATGAGGAGGAGTTACACCCAGTCAATAGTTAGATATTAGACTGCATGAGGAGTTACACCCAGTCTATAGTTAGATATTAGACTGTATTAAGAGTTACACCCAGTCAATAGTTAGATATTAGACTGCATGAGGAGGAGTTACACACAGTCAATAGTTAGATATTAGACTGTACGAGGAGTTACACCCAGTCAATATTTAGATATTAGACTGTATGAAGAGTTACACCCAGTCAATAGTTAGATATTAGACTGTATGAGGAGGAGTTACACCCAGTCAATAGTTAGATATTAGACTGTATGAGGAGTTACACCCAGTCAATAGTTAGATATTAGACTGTATGAGGAGGAGTTACACCCAGTCAATAGTTAGATATTAGACTGTATGAAGAGTTACACCCAGTCAATAGTTAGATATTAGACGGCATGAGGAGTTACACCCAGTCAATAGTTAGATATTAGACTGCATGAGGAGTTAAACCCAGTCAATAGTTAGATATTAGACTGTATGAGGGGGAGTTACACCCAGTCAATAGTTAGATATTAGACTGTATGAGGAGGAGTTACACCCAGTCAATAGTTAGATATTAGACTGCATGAGGAGTTAAACCCAGTCAATAGTTAGATAATAGACTGTATGAGGAGGAGTTACACCCAGTCAATAGTTAGACATTAGACTATATGAGGAGGAGTTACACCCAGTCAATAGTTAGATATTAGACTGTATGTGGAGGAGTTACACCCAGTCAATAGTTAGATATTAGACTGTATGAGGAGGAGTTACACCCAGTCAATAGTTAGATATTAGACTGTATGAGGAGTTACACACAGTCTATAGTTAGATATTAGACTGTATGAGGAGGAGTTACACCCAGTCAATAGTTAGATATTAGACTGTATGAGGAGGAGTTACACCCAGTCAATAGTTAGATATTAGACTGCATGAGGAGTTACACCCAGTCAATAGTTAGATATTAGACTGCATGAGGAGGAGTTACACCCAGTCAATAGTTAGATATTAGACTGCATGAGGAGGAGTTACACCCAGTCAATAGTTAGATATTAGACTGTATGAGGAGGAGTTATACCCAGTCAATAGTTAGATATTAGACTGTATAAGGAGGAGTTACAACCAGTCAGTAGTTAGATATTAGACTGTATGAGGAGTTACACCCAGTCAATAGTTAGATATTAATCTGTATGAAGAGTTACACCCAGTCAATAGTTAGATATTAGACTGTATGAGGAGGAGTTACACCCAGTCAATAGTTAGATATTAGACTGCATGAGGAGTTACACCCAGTCAATAGTTAGATATTAGACTGCATGAGGAGGAGTTACACCCAGTCAATAGTTAGATATTAGACTGTATGAGGAGGAGTTACACCCAGTCAATAGTTAGATATTAAACTGTATGAGGAGGAGTTACAACCATTCAATAGTTAGATATTAGACTGTATGAGGAGTTACACCCAGTCAATAGTTAGATATTAGACTGTATGAGGAGGAGTTACACCCAGTCAATAGTTAGATATTAGACTGACTGATGAGTTAAACCCAGTCAATAGTTAGATATTAGACTGTATGAGGAGGAGTTACAACCAGTCAATAGTTAGATATTAATCTGTATGAAGAGTTACACCCAGTCAATAGTTAGATATTAGACTGTATGAGGAGGAGTTACACCCAGTCAATAGTTAGATATTAGACTGCATGAGGAGTTACACCCAGTCAATAGTTAGATATTAGACTGCATGAGGAGGAGTTACACCCAGTCAATAGTTAGATATTAGACTGTATGAGGAGGAGTTACACCCAGTCAATAGTTAGATATTAAACTGTATGAGGAGGAGTTACAACCAGTCAATAGTTAGATATTAGACTGTATGAGGAGTTACACCCAGTCAATAGTTAGATATTAGACTGTATGAGGAGGAGTTACACCCAGTCAATAGTTAGATATTAGACTGCATGAGGAGTTAAACCCAGTCAATAGTTAGATATTAGACTGTATGAGGAGGAGTTACAACCAGTCAATAGTTAGATATTAGACTGTATGAGGAGTTACACCCAGTCAATAGTTAGATATTAGACTGTATGAGGAGTTACACCCAGTCAATAGTTAGATATTAGACTGTATGAGGAGTTACACACAGTCAATAGTTAGATATTAGACTGTATGAGGAGGAGTTACACCCAGTCAATAGTTAGATATTAGACTGCATGAGGAGGAGTTACACCCAGTCAATAGTTAGATATTAGACTGTATGAGGAGGAGTTACACCCAGTCAATAGTTAGATATTAGACTGTATGAGGAGGAGTTACACCCAGTCAGTAGTTAGATATTAGACTGTATGAGGAGTTACACCCAGTCAATAGTTAGATATTAATCTGTATGAAGAGTTACACCCAGTCAATAGTTAGATATTAGACTGTATGGGGAGGAGTTACACCCAGTCAATAGTTAGATATTAGACTGCATGAGGACTTACACCCAGTCAATAGCTAGATATTAGACTGCATGAGGAGGAGTTACACCCAGTCAATAGTTAGATATTAGACTGTATGAGGAGTTACACCCAGTCAATAGTTAGATATTAGACTGTATGAGGAGGAGTTACACCCAGTCAGTAGTTAGATATTAGACTGTATGAGGAGGAGTTACACCCAGTCAATAGTTAGATATTAGACTGCATGAGGAGTTACACCCAGTCAATAGTTAGATATTAGACTGTATGAGGAGGAGTTACACCCAGTCAATAGTTAGATATTAGACTGTATGAGGAGTTAATCCCAGTCAATAGTTAGATATTAGACTGTATGAGGAGGAGTTACACCCAGTCAATAGTTAGATATTAGACTGCATGAGGAGTTACACCCAGTCAATAGTTAGATATTAGACTGTATGAAGAGTTACACCCAGTAAATAGTTAGATATTAGACTGCATGAGGAGTTAAACCCAGTCAATAGTTAGATATTAGACTGTATGAGGGGGAGTTACACCCAGTCAATAGTTAGATATTAGACTGTATGAGGAGGAGTTACACCCAGTCAATAGTTAGATATTAGACTGCATGAGGAGTTAAACCCAGTCAATAGTTAGATAATAGACTGTATGAGGAGGAGTTACACCCAGTCAATAGTTAGACATTAGACTATATGAGGAGGAGTTACACCCAGTCAATAGTTAGATATTAGACTGTATGTGGAGGAGTTACACCCAGTCAATAGTTAGATATTAGACTGTATGAGGAGGAGTTACACCCAGTCAATAGTTAGATATTAGACTGTATGAGGAGTTACACACAGTCTATAGTTAGATATTAGACTGTATGAGGAGGAGTTACACCCAGTCAATAGTTAGATATTAGACTGTATGAGGAGGAGTTACACCCAGTCAATAGTTAGATATTAGACTGCATGAGGAGTTACACCCAGTCAATAGTTAGATATTAGACTGCATGAGGAGGAGTTACACCCAGTCAATAGTTAGATATTAGACTGCATGAGGAGGAGTTACACCCAGTCAATAGTTAGATATTAGACTGTATGAGGAGGAGTTATACCCAGTCAATAGTTAGATATTAGACTGTATAAGGAGGAGTTACAACCAGTCAGTAGTTAGATATTAGACTGTATGAGGAGTTACACCCAGTCAATAGTTAGATATTAATCTGTATGAAGAGTTACACCCAGTCAATAGTTAGATATTAGACTGTATGAGGAGGAGTTACACCCAGTCAATAGTTAGATATTAGACTGCATGAGGAGTTACACCCAGTCAATAGTTAGATATTAGACTGCATGAGGAGGAGTTACACCCAGTCAATAGTTAGATATTAGACTGTATGAGGAGGAGTTACACCCAGTCAATAGTTAGATATTAAACTGTATGAGGAGGAGTTACAACCATTCAATAGTTAGATATTAGACTGTATGAGGAGTTACACCCAGTCAATAGTTAGATATTAGACTGTATGAGGAGGAGTTACACCCAGTCAATAGTTAGATATTAGACTGACTGAGGAGTTAAACCCAGTCAATAGTTAGATATTAGACTGTATGAGGAGGAGTTACAACCAGTCAATAGTTAGATATTAATCTGTATGAAGAGTTACACCCAGTCAATAGTTAGATATTAGACTGTATGAGGAGGAGTTACACCCAGTCAATAGTTAGATATTAGACTGCATGAGGAGTTACACCCAGTCAATAGTTAGATATTAGACTGCATGAGGAGGAGTTACACCCAGTCAATAGTTAGATATTAGACTGTATGAGGAGGAGTTACACCCAGTCAATAGTTAGATATTAAACTGTATGAGGAGGAGTTACAACCAGTCAATAGTTAGATATTAGACTGTATGAGGAGTTACACCCAGTCAATAGTTAGATATTAGACTGTATGAGGAGGAGTTACACCCAGTCAATAGTTAGATATTAGACTGCATGAGGAGTTAAACCCAGTCAATAGTTAGATATTAGACTGTATGAGGAGGAGTTACAACCAGTCAATAGTTAGATATTAGACTGTATGAGGAGTTACACCCAGTCAATAGTTAGATATTAGACTGTATGAGGAGTTACACCCAGTCAATAGTTAGATATTAGACTGTATGAGGAGTTACACACAGTCAATAGTTAGATATTAGACTGTATGAGGAGGAGTTACACCCAGTCAATAGTTAGATATTAGACTGCATGAGGAGGAGTTACACCCAGTCAATAGTTAGATATTAGACTGTATGAGGAGGAGTTACACCCAGTCAATAGTTAGATATTAGACTGCATGAGGAGGAGTTACACCCAGTCAATAGTTAGATATTAGACTGTATGAGGAGGAGTTACACCCAGTCAATAGTTAGATATTAAACTGTATGAGGAGGAGTTACAACCAGTCAATAGTTAGATATTAGACTGTATGAGGAGTTACACCCAGTCAATAGTTAGATATTAGACTGTATGAGGAGGAGTTACACCCAGTCAATAGTTAGATATTAGACTGCATGAGGAGTTAAACCCAGTCAATAGTTAGATATTAGACTGTATGAGGAGGAGTTACAACCAGTCAATAGTTAGATATTAGACTGTATGAGGAGTTACACCCAGTCAATAGTTAGATATTAGACTGTATGAGGAGTTACACCCAGTCAATAGTTAGATATTAGACTGTATGAGGAGTTACACACAGTCAATAGTTAGATATTAGACTGTATGAGGAGGAGTTACACCCAGTCAATAGTTAGATATTAGACTGTATGAGGAGGAGTTACACCCAGTCAATAGTTAGATATTAGACTGCATGAGGAGTTAAACCCAGTCAATAGTTAGATAATAGACTGTATGAGGAGGAGTTACACCCAGTCAATAGTTAGACATTAGACTATATGAGGAGGAGTTACACCCAGTCAATAGTTAGATATTAGACTGTATGTGGAGGAGTTACACCCAGTCAATAGTTAGATATTAGACTGTATGAGGAGGAGTTACACCCAGTCAATAGTTAGATATTAGAGTGTATGAGGAGTTACACACAGTCTATAGTTAGATATTAGACTGTATGAGGAGGAGTTACACCCAGTCAATAGTTAGATATTAGACTGTATGAGGAGGAGTTACACCCAGTCAATAGTTAGATATTAGACTGCATGAGGAGTTACACCCAGTCAATAGTTAGATATTAGACTGCATGAGGAGGAGTTACACCCAGTCAATAGTTAGATATTAGACTGCATGAGGAGGAGTTACACCCAGTCAATAGTTAGATATTAGACTGTATGAGGAGGAGTTATACCCAGTCAATAGTTAGATATTAGACTGTATAAGGAGGAGTTACAACCAGTCAGTAGTTAGATATTAGACTGTATGAGGAGTTACACCCAGTCAATAGTTAGATATTAATCTGTATGAAGAGTTACACCCAGTCAATAGTTAGATATTAGACTGTATGAGGAGGAGTTACACCCAGTCAATAGTTAGATATTAGACTGCATGAGGAGTTACACCCAGTCAATAGTTAGATATTAGACTGCATGAGGAGGAGTTACACCCAGTCAATAGTTAGATATTAGACTGTATGAGGAGGAGTTACACCCAGTCAATAGTTAGATATTAAACTGTATGAGGAGGAGTTACAACCATTCAATAGTTAGATATTAGACTGTATGAGGAGTTACACCCAGTCAATAGTTAGATATTAGACTGTATGAGGAGGAGTTACACCCAGTCAATAGTTAGATATTAGACTGACTGAGGAGTTAAACCCAGTCAATAGTTAGATATTAGACTGTATGAGGAGGAGTTACAACCAGTCAATAGTTAGATATTAATCTGTATGAAGAGTTACACCCAGTCAATAGTTAGATATTAGACTGTATGAGGAGGAGTTACACCCAGTCAATAGTTAGATATTAGACTGCATGAGGAGTTACACCCAGTCAATAGTTAGATATTAGACTGCATGAGGAGGAGTTACACCCAGTCAATAGTTAGATATTAGACTGTATGAGGAGGAGTTACACCCAGTCAATAGTTAGATATTAAACTGTATGAGGAGGAGTTACAACCAGTCAATAGTTAGATATTAGACTGTATGAGGAGTTACACCCAGTCAATAGTTAGATATTAGACTGTATGAGGAGGAGTTACACCCAGTCAATAGTTAGATATTAGACTGCATGAGGAGTTAAACCCAGTCAATAGTTAGATATTAGACTGTATGAGGAGGAGTTACAACCAGTCAATAGTTAGATATTAGACTGTATGAGGAGTTACACCCAGTCAATAGTTAGATATTAGACTGTATGAGGAGTTACACCCAGTCAATAGTTAGATATTAGACTGTATGAGGAGTTACACACAGTCAATAGTTAGATATTAGACTGTATGAGGAGGAGTTACACCCAGTCAATAGTTAGATATTAGACTGCATGAGGAGGAGTTACACCCAGTCAATAGTTAGATATTAGACTGTATGAGGAGGAGTTACACCCAGTCAATAGTTAGATATTAGACTGTATGAGGAGGAGTTACACCCAGTCAGTAGTTAGATATTAGACTGTATGAGGAGTTACACCCAGTCAATAGTTAGATATTAATCTGTATGAAGAGTTACACCCAGTCAATAGTTAGATATTAGACTGTATGGGGAGGAGTTACACCCAGTCAATAGTTAGATATTAGACTGCATGAGGACTTACACCCAGTCAATAGCTAGATATTAGACTGCATGAGGAGGAGTTACACCCAGTCAATAGTTAGATATTAGACTGTATGAGGAGTTACACCCAGTCAATAGTTAGATATTAGACTGTATGAGGAGGAGTTACACCCAGTCAGTAGTTAGATATTAGACTGTATGAGGAGGAGTTACACCCAGTCAATAGTTAGATATTAGACTGCATGAGGAGTTACACCCAGTCAATAGTTAGATATTAGACTGTATGAGGAGGAGTTACACCCAGTCAATAGTTAGATATTAGACTGTATGAGGAGTTAATCCCAGTCAATAGTTAGATATTAGACTGTATGAGGAGGAGTTACACCCAGTCAATAGTTAGATATTAGACTGCATGAGGAGTTACACCCAGTCAATAGTTAGATATTAGACTGTATGAAGAGTTACACCCAGTAAATAGTTAGATATTAGACTGTATGAGGAGGAGTTACACCCAGTCAATAGTTAGATATTAGACTGTATGAGGAGTTACACCCAGTCAATAGTTAGATATTAGACTGTATGAGGAGGAGTTACACCCAGTAAATAGTTAGATATTAGACTGTATGAGGAGGAGTTACACCCAGTCAATAGTTAGACATTAGACTGTATGAGGAGGAGTTACACCCAGTCAGTAGTTAGATATTAGACTGTATGAGGAGGAGTTAGACCCAGTCTATAGTTAGATATTAGACTGCATGAGGAGTTACACCCAGTCTATAGTTAGATATTAGACTGTATGAGGAGGAGTTACACCCAGTCAATAGTTAGATATTAGACTGTATGAGGAGGAGTTACACCCAGTCAATAGTTAGATATTAGACTGCATGAGGAGTTACACCCAGTCAAAAGTTAGATATTAGACTGTATGAGGAGGAGTTACACCCAGTCTATAGTTAGATATTAGACTGTATGAGGAGATAATCCCAGTCAATAGTTAGATATTAGACTGTATGAGGAGGAGTTACACCCAGTCAATAGTTAGATATTAGACTGTATGAAGAGTTACACCGAGTCAATAGTTAGATATTAGACTGTATGAGGAGGAGTTACACCCAGTCTATAGTTAGATATTAGACTGTATGAGGAGATAATCCCAGTCAATAGTTAGATATTAGACTGTATGAGGAGGAGTTACACCCAGTCAATAGTTAGATATTAGACTGTATGAAGAGTTACACCGAGTCAATAGTTAGATATTAGACTGTATGAGGAGGAGTTACACCCAGTCAATAGTTAGATATTAGACTGTATGAGGAGGAGTTACACCCAGTCAATAGTTAGATATTAGACTGTATTAGGAGGAGTTACACCCAGTCAATAGTTAGATATTAGACTGTATTAAGAGTTACACCCAGTCAATAGTTAGATATTAGACTGCATGAGGAGGAGTTACACACAGTCAATAGTTAGATATTAGACTGTATGAGGAGTTACACCCAGTCAATAGTTAGATATTAGACTGTATGAGGAGGAGTTACACCCAGTCAATAGCTAGATATTAGACTTCATGAGGAGTTAAACCCAGTCAATAGTTAGATATTAGACTGTATGAGGAGGAGTTACACCCAGTCAATAGTTAGACATTAGACTGGATGAGGAGGAGTTACACCCAGTCAATAGTTAGATATTAGACTGTATGAGGAGTTACACCCAGTCAATAGTTAGATATTAGACTTTATGAGGAGGAGTTACACACAGTCAATAGTTAGATATTAGACTGTATGAGGAGGAGTTACACCCAGTCAATAGTTAGATATTAGACTGTATGAGGAGGAGTTACACCCAGTCAATAGTTAGACATTAGACTGGATGAGGAGGAGTTACACCCAGTCAATAGTTAGATATTAGACTGTATGAGGAGGATTTACTCCCAGTCAATAGTTAGATATTAGACTGTATGAGGAGGAGTTACACCCAGTCAATAGTTAGATATTAGACTGTATGAGGAGGAGTTACACTCAGTCAATAGTTAGATAATAGACTGTATGAGGAGGAGTTACACCCAGTCAATAGTTAGATATTAGACTGTATGAAGAGTTACACCCAGTCAATAGTTAGATATTAGACGGCATGAGGAGTTACACCCAGTCTATAGTTAGATATAAGACTGTATGAGGAGGAGTTACACCCAGTCAATAGTTAGATATTAGACTTTATGAGGAGGAGTTACACACAGTCAATAGTTAGATATTAGACTGTATGAGGAGGAGTTACACCAAGTCAATAGTTAGATATTAGACTGTATGAGGAGTTACACCCAGTCAATAGTTAGATATTAGAATGTATGAGGAGGAGTTACACCCAGTCAATAGTTAGACATTAGACTGGATGAGGAGGAGTTACACCCAGTCAATAGTTAGATATTAGACTGTATGAGGAGTTACACCCAGTCAATAGTTAGATATTAGACTGTATGAGGAGGAGTTACACCCAGTCAATAGTTAGATATTAGACTGTATGAGGAGTTAATCCCAGTCAATAGTTAGATATTAGACTGTATGAGGAGGAGTTACACCCAGTCAATAGTTAGATATTAGACTGCATGAGGAGTTACACCCAGTCAATAGTTAGATATTAGACTGTATGAAGAGTTACACCGAGTCAATAGTTAGACATTAGACTGTATGAGGAGGAGTTACACCCAGTCAATAGTTAGATATTAGACTGCATGAGGAGTTACACCCAGTCTATAGTTAGATATTAGACTGTATTAAGAGTTACACCCAGTCAATAGTTAGATATTAGACTGCATGAGGAGGAGTTACACACAGTCAATAGTTAGATATTAGACTGTATGAGGAGTTACACCCAGTCAATAGTTAGATATTAGACTGTATGAGGTGGAGTTACACTCAGTCAATAGTTAGATAATAGACTGTATGAGGAGGAGTTACACCCAGTCAATAGTTAGATATTAGACTGTATGAAGAGTTACACCCAGTCAATAGTTAGATATTAGACGGCATGAGGAGTTACACCCAGTCTATAGTTAGATATAAGACTGTATGAGGAGGAGTTACACCCAGTCAATAGCTAGATATTAGACTTTATGAGGAGGAGTTACACACAGTCAATAGTTAGATATTAGACTGTATGAGGAGGAGTTACACCAAGTCAATAGTTAGATATTAGACTGTATGAGGAGTTACACCCAGTCAATAGTTAGATATTAGAATGTATGAGGAGGAGTTACACCCAGTCAATAGTTAGACATTAGACTGGATGAGGAGGAGTTACACCCAGTCAATAGTTAGATATTAGACTGTATGAGGAGTTACACCCAGTCAATAGTTAGATATTAGACTGTATGAGGAGGAGTTACACCCAGTCAATAGTTAGATATTAGACTGTATGAGGAGTTAATCCCAGTCAATAGTTAGATATTAGACTGTATGAGGAGGAGTTACACCCAGTCAATAGTTAGATATTAGACTGCATGAGGAGTTACACCCAGTCAATAGTTAGATATTAGACTGTATGAAGAGTTACACCGAGTCAATAGTTAGACATTAGACTGTATGAGGAGGAGTTACACCCAGTCAATAGTTAGATATTAGACTCTATGAGGAGGAGTTACACCCAGTCAATAGTTAGATATTAGACTGCATGAGGAGTTACACCCAGTCTATAGTTAGATATTAGACTGTATTAAGAGTTACACCCAGTCAATAGTTAGATATTAGACTGCATGAGGAGGAGTTACACACAGTCAATAGTTAGATATTAGACTGTATGAGGAGTTACACCCAGTCAATAGTTAGATATTAGACTGTATGAAGAGTTACACCCAGTCGATAGTTAGATATTAGACTGCATGAGGAGGAGTTACACACAGTCAATAGTTAGATATTAGACTGTATGAGGAGTTACACCCAGTCAATAGTTAGATATTAGACTGTATGAGGAGGAGTTACACCCCGTCAATAGTTAGATATTAGACTGTATGAGGAGTTACACCCAGTCAATAGTTAGATATTAGACTGTATGAGGAGGAGTTACACCCAGTCAATAGTTAGATATTAGACTGTATGAAGAGTTACACCCAGTCAATAGTTAGATATTAGACGGCATGAGGAGTTACACCCAGTCAATAGTTAGATATTAGACTGCATGAGGAGTTAAACCCAGTCAATAGTTAGATATTAGACTGTATGAGGGGGAGTTACACCCAGTCAATAGTTAGATATTAGACTGTATGAGGAGGAGTTACACCCAGTCAATAGTTAGATATTAGACTGTATGAGGAGTTACACCCAGTCTATAGTTAGATATTAGACTGCATGAGGAGTTACACCCAGTCTATAGTTAGATATTAGACTGTATGAGGAGGAGTTACACCCAGTCAATAGTTAGATATTAGACTGTATGAGGAGTTACACACAGTCAATAGTTAGATATTAGACTGTATGAGGAGGAGTTACACCCAGTCAATAGTTAGATATTAGACTGTATGGGGAGGAGTTACACCCAGTCAATAGTTAGATATTAGACTGCATGAGGAGTTACACCCAGTCAATAGTTAGATATTAGACTGCATGAGGAGGAGTTACACCCAGTCAATAGTTAGATATTAGACTGTATGAGGAGGAGTTACATCCAGTCAATAGTTAGATATTTGTCACGTCCTGACCAGCAGATGGAGCTGTTGTTGTAGTTTTGGGGTCAGGACGTGGCAGTCTTGTGTGTGTGATTGTTCTGTGTTGGTCTTGTGACTCCTGATCAGGAACATCTGGGGATCGTTGTTCCTGATTGGGAGTCATATATGTAGGAGTATGTTTGTCACTTGGTTTTGTGGGTAGTTGTTTTTGCACTGCGTGTTGTGTGCCTGCAAAACTGTTCCTGTCTTATATTTTGTTTGTATTGTTAAGTGGATGCTCTACTCCTTTATTTTTATTAAAGATGAGTATTCACATACCTGCTGCGCCTTGGTCCATTTCCACAGAAGACAGCCGTTACAGAACTACCCACCACCAAAGGACCAAGCAGCGGAGAAGAGGACAGAGGCAAGTGAGGGAGGAATGTTGGAGGCAGCCCCAAGAATTTTTTAGGGGGGGGCACAAGGGCTATTTGGCGGGGCGAGATTACAGCCCCAGGCCAGCTCCCCGTACCCTTGTAGGGCAGACTGGACAGGTCTCGTGCTTTGGGGTTGGGGCTGTGGTGAGGCCTGGGATTTTCAGGCCGGTAGGCAAGGTACCAGCGCCCCGCATGTGCCAGGGCGAAGTAAGCATCGAGCCGGAAGGGGTGATGCCAACCCTGCGCTCAAGACCGCCAGTGCGCCCTTTCGGTCCGGTGTTTCCCGCCAGACGCACTAGCATGGAGGTGCGTGTCTCCAGGCTGGCACGTCCTATACCAGCCCCACGCATCAGGAGTCTAGTGTGTCAACCCAGCCTCGCCAGTCAACAGTCACCAGAGCTGTCCGCCAGTCAACAGTCGTCAGAGCTACCCGCCAGTCAACAGTCGTCAGAGCTGCCCGCCAGTCAACAGTCGTCAGAGCTGCCCGCCAGTCAACAGTCGTCAGAGCTGCCCGCCAGTCAACAGTCGTCAGAGCTGCCCGCCAGTCAACAGTCGTCAGAGCTGCCCGCCAGTCAACAGTCGTCAGAGCTGCCCGCCAGTCAACAGTCGCCAGAGAGGTCAGACTGCCCTGAACTGCCGGAGTGGCCAGACTGCCCTGAACTGCCGGAGTGGCCAGACTGCCCTGAACTGCCGGAGTGGCCAGACTGCCCTGAACTGCCGGAGTGGCCAGACTGCCCTGAACTGCCGGAGTGGCCGGACTGCCCTGAACTGCCGGAGTGGCCAGACTGCCCTGAACTGCCAGAGTGGCCGGACTGCCCTGAACTGCCAGAGTGGCCGGTCTGCCCTGAACTGCCAGAGTGGCCGGACTGCCCTGAACTGCCAGAGTGGCCGGACTGCCCTGAACTGCCAGAGTGGCCGGACTGCCCTGAACTGCCAGAGTGGCCGGACTGCCCTGTTCTGCCAGAGTGGCCGGACTGCCCTGTTCTGCCAGAGTGGCCGGACTGCCCTGTTCTGCCAGAGTGGCCGGACTGCCCTGTTCTGCCAGAGTGGCCGGACTGCCCTGTTCTGCCAGAGTGGCCGGACTGCCCTGTTCTGCCAGAGTGGCCGGACTGCCCTGTTCTGCCAGAGGTGCCCGCCTGCCCTGATCTGCCAGGGTGCCCGGCCTGTCAGGATCAGCCCGAGTGGTCCTCCTGCCCTCCGGTCCAGCCCGAGTGGTCCTCCTGCCCTCCGGTCCAGCCCGAGTGGTCCTCCTGCCCTCCGGTCCAGCCCGAGTGGTCCTCCTGCCCTCCGGTCCAGCCCGAGTGGTCCTCCTGCCCTCCGGTCCAGCCCGAGTGGTCCGCATGCCTTCCGGCCCAGCCCGAGTGGCCCGCATGCCTTCCGGCCCAGCCCGAGTGGCCCGCATGCCTTCCGGCCCGGCCCGAGTGGCCCGCATGCCTTCCGGCCCGGCCCGAGTGGCCCGCATGCCTTCCGGCCCGGCCCGAGTGGCCCGCATGCCTTCCGGCCCGGCCCGAGGGGCCCTCCTGCTCTCCGGCCCGAGGGGCCCTCCTGTCCCCCGGCCCGGCCCGAGGGGCCCTCCTGTCCTCCGGCCCGGCTCGAGGGGTCCGTCTGCCTGGCGCAGCTATCGGCTCCACCGAAGTGGGCGACGCCGAGGGTGGAGCAGGGTCCACGTCCTGCACCGGAGCCACCTCCAGGATAGGTGGGTTGGGGAGGGAGGGTGTAGCACAGTGCCGTCGTTGACGGCAGCCACCCTCCCTTCCCTCCATTATTGTTTAGGGGTTATTGTTTATGGGTTTTGTTGGGGATTTTGTTTGTTGGTGTTTTTTCGTTGTTAGGTGCATTCCGGGGTCTGCACCTTGAGGGGGGGGGGTACTGTCACGTCCTGACCAGCAGATGGAGCTGTTGTTGTAGTTTTGGGGTCAGGACGTGGCAGTCTTGTGTGTGTGATTGTTCTGTGTTGGTCTTGTGACTCCTGATCAGGAACAGCTGGGGATCGTTGTTCCTGATTGGGAGTCATATATGTAGGAGTATGTTTGTCACTTGGTTTTGTGGGTAGTTGTTTTTGCACTGCGTGTTGTGTGCCTGCAAAACTGTTCCTGTCTTATATTTTGTTTGTATTGTTAAGTGGATGCTCTACTCCTTTATTTTTATTAAAGATGAGTATTCACATACCTGCTGCGCCTTGGTCCATTTCCACAGAAGACAGCCGTTACAATATTAGACTGTATGAGGAGGAGTTACAACCAGTCAATAGTTAGATATTAGACTGTATGAGGAGTTACACCCAGTCAATAGTTAGATATTAGACTGTATGAGGAGGAGTTACACCCAGTCAATAGTTAGATATTAGACTGTATGAGTAGGAGTTACACCCAGTCAATAGTTAGATATTAGACTGCATGAGGAGGAGTTACACCCAGTCAATCGTTAGATATTAGACTGCATGAGGAGGAGTTACACCCAGTCAATAGTTAGATATTAGACTGTATGAGGAGGAGTTACACCCAGTCAATAGTTAGATATTAGACTGTATGAGGAGGAGTTACACCCAGTCAATAGTTAGATATTAGACTGTATGAGGAGTTACACACAGTCAATAGTTAGATATTAGACTGTATGAGGAGGAGTTACACCCAGTCAATAGTTAGATATTAGACTGTATGAGGAGGAGTTACACCCAGTCAAAAGTTAGATATTAGACTGTATGAGGAGTTACACCCAGTCAATAGTTAGATATTAGACTGTATGAGGAGGAGTTACACCCAGTCAATAGTTAGATATTAGACTGTATGAGGAGGAGTTACAACCAGTCAATAGTTAGATATTAGACTGCATGAGGAGTTACACCCAGTCAATAGTTAGATATTAGACTGCATGAGGAGGAGTTACACCCAGTCAAAAGTTAGATATTAGACTGTATGAGGAGTTACACCCAGTCAATAGTTAGATATTAATCTGTATGAAGAGTTACACCCAGTCAATAGTTAGATATTAGACTGTATGGGGAGGAGTTACACCCAGTCAATAGTTAGATATTAGACTGCATGAGGACTTACACCCAGTCAATAGCTAGATATTAGACTGCATGAGGAGGAGTTACACCCAGTCAATAGTTAGATATTAGACTGTATGAGGAGTTACACCCAGTCAATAGTTAGATATTAGACTGTATGAGGAGGAGTTACACCCAGTCAATAGTTAGATATTAGACTGTATGAGGAGGAGTTACAACCAGTCAATAGTTAGATATTAGACTGTATGAGGAGTTACACCCAGTCAATAGTTAGATATTAGACTGTATGAGGAGGAGTTACACCCAGTCAATAGTTAGATATTAGAATGTATGAGGAGGAGTTACACCCAGTCAATAGTTAGATATTAGACTGTATGAGGAGGAGTTACACCCAGTCAATAGTTAGATATTAGACTGTATGAGGAGTTACACCCAGTCAATAGTTAGACATTAGACTATATGAGGAGGAGTTACATCCAGTCAATAGTTAGATATTAGACTGTATGAGGAGGAGTTACACCCTGTCAATAGTTAGATATTAGACTGCATGAGGAGGAGTTACACCCAGTCAATAGTTAGATATTAGACTGTATGAGGAGGAGTTACACCCAGTCAATAGTTAGATATTAGACTGTATGAGGAGGAGTTACACCCAGTCAATAGTTAGATATTAGACTGTATGAGGAGTTACACACAGTCAATAGTTAGATATTAGACTGTATGAGGAGGAGTTACACCCAGTCAATAGCTAGATATTAGACTGCGTGATGAGTTACACCCAGTTTATAGTTAGATATTAGACTGTATGAGGAGGAGTTACACCCAGTCAATAGTTAGATATTAGACTGTATTAGGAGGAGTTACACCGAGTCAAAAGTTAGATATTAGACTGTATGAGGAGTTACACCCAGTCAATAGTTAGATATTAGACTGTATGAGGAGGAGTTACACCCAGTCAATAGTTAGATATTAGACTGTATGAGGAGGAGTTACACCCAGTCTATAGTTAGATATTAGACTGTATGAAGTTTTACACCCAGTCAATAGTTAAATATTAGACTGTATGAGGAGGAGTTACACCCAGTCAATAGGTAGATATTAGACTGTATGAGGAGGAGTTACACCCAGTCAATAGTTAGATATTAGACTGCATGAGGAGTTAAACCCAGACAATAGTTAGATATTAGACTGTATGAGGAGGAGTTACAACCAGTCAATAGTTAGATATTAGACTGTATGAGGAGTTACACCCAGTCAATAGTTAGATATTAGACTGTATGAGGAGGAGTTACACCCAGTCAATAGTTAGATATTAGACTGTATGAGGAGTTACACACAGTCAATAGTTAGATATTAGACTGTATGAGGAGGAGTTACACCCAGTCAATAGTTAGATATTAGACTGTATGGGGAGGAGTTACACCCAGTCAATAGTTAGATATTAGACTGCATGAGGAGTTACACCCAGTCAATAGTTAGATATTAGACTGCATGAGGAGGAGTTACACCCAGTCAATAGTTAGATATTAGACTGTATGAGGAGGAGTTACACCCAGTCAATAGTTAGATATTAGACTGTATGAGGAGGAGTTACAACCAGTCAATAGTTAGATATTAGACTGTATGAGGAGTTACACCCAGTCAATAGTTAGATATTAGACTGTATGAGGAGGAGTTACACCCAGTCAATAGTTAGATATTAGACTGTATGAGTAGGAGTTACACCCAGTCAATAGTTAGATATTAGACTGCATGAGGAGGAGTTACACCCAGTCAATCGTTAGATATTAGACTGCATGAGGAGGAGTTACACCCAGTCAATAGTTAGATATTAGACTGTATGAGGAGGAGTTACACCCAGTCAATAGTTAGATATTAGACTGTATGAGGAGGAGTTACACCCAGTCAATAGTTAGATATTAGACTGTATGAGGAGTTACACACAGTCAATAGTTAGATATTAGACTGTATGAGGAGGAGTTACACCCAGTCAATAGTTAGATATTAGACTGTATGAGGAGGAGTTACAACCAGTCAATAGTTAGATATTAGACTGCATGAGGAGTTACACCCAGTCAATAGTTAGATATTAGACTGCATGAGGAGGAGTTACACCCAGTCAAAAGTTAGATATTAGACTGTATGAGGAGTTACACCCAGTCAATAGTTAGATATTAGACTGTGTGAGGAGGAGTTACAACCAGTCAATAGTTAGATATTAGACTGTATGAGGAGTTACACCCAGTCAATAGTTAGATATTAGACTGTATGAGGAGGAGTTACACCCAGTCAATAGTTAGATATTAGACTGCATGAGGAGGAGTTACACCCAGTCAATAGTTAGATATTAGACTGTATGAGGAGGAGTTACACCCAGTCAATAGTTAGATATTAGACTGTATGAGGAGGAGTTACACCCAGTCAGTAGTTAGATATTAGACTGTATGAGGAGTTACACACAGTCAATAGTTAGATATTAATCTGTATGAAGAGTTACACCCAGTCAATAGTTAGATATTAGACTGTATGGGGAGGAGTTACACCCAGTCAATAGTTAGATATTAGACTGCATGAGGAGTTACACCCAGTCAATAGTTAGATATTAGACTGCATGAGGAGTTACACCCAGTCAATAGTTAGATATTAGACTGCATGAGGAGGAGTTACACCCAGTCAATAGTTAGATATTAGACTGTATGAGGAGGAGTTACACCCAGTCAATAGTTAGATATTAGACTGTATGAGGAGGAGTTACACCCAGTCTATAGTTAGATATTAGACTGTATGAAGTTTTACACCCAGTCAATAGTTAAATATTAGACTGTATGAGGAGTTACACACAGTCTATAGTTAGATATTAGACTGTATGAGGAGGAGTTACACCCAGTCAATAGTTAGATATTAGACTGTATATGGAGGAATTACACCCAGTCAATAGTTAGATATTAGACTGCATGAGGAGTTACACCCAGTCAATAGTTAGATATTAGACTGCATGAGGAGGAGTTACACCCAGTCAATAGTTAGATATTAGATTGTATGAGGAGGAGTTACACCCAGTCAATAGTTAGATATTAGACTGTATGAGGAGGAGTTACAACCAGTCAATAGTTAGATATTAGACTGTATGAGGAGTTACACCCAGTCAATAGTTAGATATTAGACTGTATGAGTAGGAGTTACACCCAGTCAATAGTTAGATATTAGACTGCATGAGGAGGAGTTACACCCAGTCAATCGTTAGATATTAGACTGCATGAGGAGGAGTTACACCCAGTCAATAGTTAGATATTAGACTGTATGAGGAGGAGTTACACCCAGTCAATAGTTAGATATTAGACTGTATGAGGAGGAGTTACACCCAGTCAATAGTTAGATATTAGACTGTATGAGGAGTTACACACAGTCAATAGTTAGATATTAGACTGTATGAGGAGGAGTTACACCCAGTCAATAGTTAGATATTAGACTGTATGAGGAGGAGTTACACCCAGTCAAAAGTTAGATATTAGACTGTATGAGGAGTTACACCCAGTCAATAGTTAGATATTAGACTGTATGAGGAGGAGTTACACCCAGTCAATAGTTAGATATTAGACTGTATGAGGAGGAGTTACAACCAGTCAATAGTTAGATATTAGACTGCATGAGGAGTTACACCCAGTCAATAGTTAGATATTAGACTGCATGAGGAGGAGTTACACCCAGTCAAAAGTTAGATATTAGACTGTATGAGGAGTTACACCCAGTCAATAGTTAGATATTAGACTGTATGAGGAGGAGTTACAACCAGTCAATAGTTAGATATTAGACTGTATGAGGAGTTACACCCAGTCAATAGTTAGATATTACACTGTATGACGAGGAGTTACACCCAGTCAATAGTTAGATATTAGACTGTATGAGGAGTTACACACAGTCAATAGTTAGATATTAGACTGTATGAGGAGGAGTTACACCCAGTCAATAGTTAGATATTAGACTGCATGAGGAGGAGTTACACCCAGTCAATAGTTAGATATTAGACTGTATGAGGAGGAGTTACACCCAGTCAATAGTTAGATATTAGACTGTATGAGGAGGAGTTACACCCAGTCAGTAGTTAGATATTAGACTGTATGAGGAGTTACACACAGTCAATAGTTAGATATTAATCTGTATGAAGAGTTACACCCAGTCAATAGTTAGATATTAGACTGTATGGGGAGGAGTTACACCCAGTCAATAGTTAGATATTAGACTGCATGAGGAGTTACACCCAGTCAATAGTTAGATATTAGACTGCATGAGGAGGAGTTACACCCAGTCAATAGTTAGATATTAGACTGTATGAGGAGGAGTTACACCCAGTCAATAGTTAGATATTAGACTGTATGAGGAGGAGTTACACCCAGTCTATAGTTAGATATTAGACTGTATGAAGTTTTACACCCAGTCAATAGTTAAATATTAGACTGTATGAGGAGTTACACACAGTCTATAGTTAGATATTAGACTGTATGAGGAGGAGTTACACCCAGTCAATAGTTAGATATTAGACTGTATATGGAGGAATTACACCCAGTCAATAGTTAGATATTAGACTGTATGAGGAGGAGTTACACCCAGTCAGTAGTTAGATATTCGACTGTATAAGGAGGATTTACACCCAGTCAATAGTTAGATATTAGACTGTATGAGGAGGAGTTACACCCAGTCAGTAGTTAGATATTAGACTGTATGAGGAGTTACACCCAGTAAATAGTTAGATATTAGACTGTATGAGGAGGAGTTACACCCAGTCAATAGTTAGATATTAGACTGCATGAGGAGTTAAACCCAGTCAATAGTTAGATATTAGACTGTATGAGGAGGAGTTACACCCAGTCAGTAGTTAGATATTAGACTGTATGAGGAGGAGTTACACCCAGTCAATAGTTAGATATTAGAATGTATGAGGAGGAGTTACACCCAGTCAATAGTTAGATATTAGACTGTATGAGGAGGAGTTACACCCAGTCAATAGTTAGATATTAGACTGTATGAGGAGGAGTTACAACCAGTCAATAGTTAGATATTAGACTGTATGAGGAGTTACACCCAGTCAATAGTTAGATATTAGACTGTATGAGGAGGAGTTACACCCAGTCAATAGTTAGATATTAGACTGTATGAGTAGGAGTTACACCCAGTCAATAGTTAGATATTAGACTGCATGAGGAGGAGTTACACCCAGTCAATCGTTAGATATTAGACTGCATGAGGAGGAGTTACACCCAGTCAATAGTTAGATATTAGACTGTATGAGGAGGAGTTACACCCAGTCAATAGTTAGATATTAGACTGTATGAGGAGGAGTTACACCCAGTCAATAGTTAGATATTAGACTGTATGAGGAGTTACACACAGTCAATAGTTAGATATTAGACTGTATGAGGAGGAGTTACACCCAGTCAATAGTTAGATATTAGACTGTATGAGGAGGAGTTACAACCAGTCAATAGTTAGATATTAGACTGCATGAGGAGTTACACCCAGTCAATAGTTAGATATTAGACTGCATGAGGAGGAGTTACACCCAGTCAAAAGTTAGATATTAGACTGTATGAGGAGTTACACCCAGTCAATAGTTAGATATTAGACTGTATGAGGAGGAGTTACAACCAGTCAATAGTTAGATATTAGACTGTATGAGGAGTTACACCCAGTCAATAGTTAGATATTAGACTGTATGAGGAGGAGTTACACCCAGTCAATAGTTAGATATTAGACTGCATGAGGAGGAGTTACACCCAGTCAATAGTTAGATATTAGACTGTATGAGGAGGAGTTACACCCAGTCAATAGTTAGATATTAGACTGTATGAGGAGTTACACCCAGTCAATAGTTAGACATTAGACTATATGAGGAGGAGTTACACCCAGTCAATAGTTAGATATTAGATTGTATGTGGAGGAGTTACACCCAGTCAATAGTTAGATATTAGACTGTATGAGGAGGAGTTACACCCAGTCAATAGTTAGATATTAGACTGTATGAGGAGTTACACACAGTCTATAGTTAGATATTAGACTGTATGAGGAGGAGTTACACCCAGTCAATAGTTAGATATTAGACTGTATGAGGAGGAATTACACCCAGTCAATAGTTAGATATTAGACTGTATGAGGAGGAGTTACACCCAGTCAATAGTTAGATATTCGACTGTATAAGGAGGAGTTACACCCAGTCAATAGTTAGATATTAGACTGTATGAGGAGGAGTTACACCCAGTCAGTAGTTAGATATTAGACTGTATGAGGAGTTACACCCAGTCTATAGTTAGATATTAGACTGTATGAAGAGTTACACCCAGTCAATAGTTAGACATTAGACTATATGAGGAGGAGTTACACCCAGTCAATAGTTAGATATTAGACTGTATGAGGAGGAGTTACACCCAGTCAATAGTTAGATATTAGACTGTATGGGTAGGAGTTACACCCAGTCAATAGTTAGATATTAGACTGCATGAGGAGGAGTTACACCCAGTCAATCGTTAGATATTAGACTGCACGAGGAGGAGTTACAACCAGTCAATAGTTAGATATTAGACTGTATGAGGAGGAGTTACACCCAGTCAACAGTTCGATATTAGACTGTATGAGGAGGAGTTACACCCAGTCAATAGTTAGATATTAGACTGTATGAGGAGGAGTTACACCCAGTCAATAGTTAGATATTAGACTGTATGAGGAGGAGTTACACCCAGTCAATAGTTCGATATTAGACTGTATGAGGAGGAGTTACACCCAGTCAATAGTTAGATATTAGACTGTATGAGGAGGAGTTACACCCAGTCAATAGTTAGATATTAGACTGTATGAGGAGTTACACCCAGTCAATAGTTAGACATTAGACTATATGAGGAGGAGTTACACCCAGTCAATAGTTAGATATTAGATTGTATGTGGAGGAGTTACACCCAGTCAATAGTTAGATATTAGACTGTATGAGGAGGAGTTACACCCAGTCAATAGTTAGATATTAGACTGTATGAGGAGTTACACACAGTCTATAGTTAGATATTAGACTGTATGAGGAGGAGTTACACCCAGTCAGTAGTTAGATATTAGACTGTATGAGGAGTTACACCCAGTCTATAGTTAGATATTAGACTGTATGAAGAGTTACACCCAGTCAATAGTTAGACATTAGACTATATGAGGAGGAGTTACACCCAGTCAATAGTTAGATATTAGACTGTATGAGGAGGAGTTACACTAAGTCAATAGTTAGATATTAGACTGTATTGGTAGGAGTTACACCCAGTCAATAGTTAGATATTAGACTGCATGAGGAGGAGTTACACCCAGTCAATCGTTAGATATTAGACTGCACGAGGAGGAGTTACAACCAGTCAATAGTTAGATATTAGACTGTATGAGGAGGAGTTACACCCAGTCAATAGTTCGATATTAGACTGTATGAGGAGGAGTTACACCCAGTCAATAGTTAGATATTAGACTGTATGAGGAGGAGTTACACCCAGTCAATAGTTAGATATTAGACTGTATGAGGAGGAGTTACACCCAGTCAATAGTTAGATATTAGACTGTATGAGGAGTTACACCCAGTCAATAGTTAGACATTAGACTATATGAGGAGGAGTTACACCCAGTCAATAGTTAGATATTAGATTGTATGTGGAGGAGTTACACCCAGTCAATAGTTAGATATTAGACTGTATGAGGAGGAGTTACACCCAGTCAATAGTTAGATATTAGACTGTATGAGGAGTTACACACAGTCTATAGTTAGATATTAGACTGTATGAGGAGGAGTTACACCCAGTCAATAGTTAGATATTAGACTGTATGAGGAGGAATTACACCCAGTCAATAGTTAGATATTAGACTGTATGAGGAGGAGTTACACCCAGTCAATAGTTAGATATTCGACTGTATAAGGAGGAGTTACACCCAGTCAATAGTTAGATATTAGACTGTATGAGGAGGAGTTACACCCAGTCAGTAGTTAGATATTAGACTGTATGAGGAGTTACACCCAGTCAATAGTTAGATATTAGACTGTATGAGGAGGAGTTACACCCAGTCAATAGTTAGATATTAGACTGCATGAGGAGTTAAACCCAGTCAATAGTTAGATATTAGACTGTATGAGGAGGAGTTACACCCAGTCAATAGTTAGATATTAGACTGTATGAGGAGTAGTTACACCCAGTCAGTAGTTAGATATTAGACTGTATGAGGAGGAGTTACACCCAGTCAATAGTTAGATATTAGACTGTATGAGGAGTTACACCCAGTCAATAGTTAGATTTTAGACTGTATGAGGAGGAGTTACACCCAGTAAATAGTTAGATATTAGACTGCATGAGGAGGAGTTACACCCAGTCAATAGTTGATATTAGACTGTATGAGGAGGAGTTACACCCAGTCAATAGTTAGATATTAGACTGTATGAGGAGTTACACCCAGTCAATAGTTAGATATTAGACTGTATGAGGAGGAGTTACACCCAGTCAATAGTTAGATATTAGACTGTATGAGGAGTTACACACAGTCTATAGTTAGATATTAGACTGTATGAGGAGGAGTTACACCCAGTCAATAGTTAGATATTAGACTGTATGAGGAGGAGTTACACCCAGTCTATAGTTAGATATTAGACTGTATGAAGAGTTACACCCAGTCAATAGTTAGACATTAGACTATATGAGGAGGAGTTACACCCAGTCAATAGTTAGATATTAGACTGTATGAGGAGGAGTTACACCCAGTCAATAGTTAGATATTAGACTGTATGGGTAGGAGTTACACCCAGTCAATAGTTAGATATTAGACTGCATGAGGAGGAGTTACACCCAGTCAATCGTTAGATATTAGACTGCACGAGGAGGAGTTACAACCAGTCAATAGTTAGATATTAGACTGTATGAGGAGGAGTTACACCCAGTCAATAGTTAGATATTAGACTGTATGAGGAGGAGTTACACCCAGTCAATAGTTAGATATTAGACTGTATGAGGAGGAGTTACACCCAGTCAATAGTTAGATATTAGACTGTATGAGGAGGAGTTACACCCAGTCAATAGTTAGATATTAGACTGTATGAGGAGTTACACCCAGTCAATAGTTAGACATTAGACTATATGAGGAGGAGTTACACCCAGTCAATAGTTAGATATTAGATTGTATGTGGAGGAGTTACACCCAGTCAATAGTTAGATATTAGACTGTATGAGGAGGAGTTACACCCAGTCAATAGTTAGATATTAGACTGTATGAGGAGGAGTTACACCCAGTCAATAGTTAGATATTAGACTGTATGAGGAGTAGTTACACCCAGTCAGTAGTTAGATATTAGACTGTATGAGGAGGAGTTACACCCAGTCAATAGTTAGATATTCGACTGTATAAGGAGGAGTTACACCCAGTCAATAGTTAGATATTAGACTGTATGAGGAGGAGTTACACCCAGTCAGTAGTTAGATATTAGACTGTATGAGGAGTTACACCCAGTCAATAGTTAGATATTAGACTGTATGAGGAGGAGTTACACCCAGTCAATAGTTAGATATTAGACTGCATGAGGAGTTAAACCCAGTCAATAGTTAGATATTAGACTGTATGAGGAGGAGTTACACCCAGTCAATAGTTAGATATTAGACTGTATGAGGAGTAGTTACACCCAGTCAGTAGTTAGATATTAGACTGTATGAGGAGGAGTTACACCCAGTCAATAGTTAGATATTAGACTGTATGAGGAGTTACACCCAGTCAATAGTTAGATATTAGACTGTATGAGGAGGAGTTACACCCAGTAAATAGTTAGATATTAGACTGCATGAGGAGGAGTTACACCCAGTCAATAGTTGATATTAGACTGTATGAGGAGGAGTTACACCCAGTCAATAGTTAGATATTAGACTGTATGAGGAGTTACACCCAGTCAATAGTTAGATATTAGACTGTATGAGGAGGAGTTACACCCAGTCAATAGTTAGATATTAGACTGTATGAGGAGTTACACACAGTCTATAGTTAGATATTAGACTGTATGAGGAGGAGTTACACCCAGTCAATAGTTAGATATTAGACTGTATGAGGAGGAATTACACCCAGTCAATAGTTAGATATTAGACTGTATGAGGAGGAGTTACACCCAGTCAATAGTTAGATATTCGACTGTATAAGGAGAAGTTACACCCAGTCAATAGTTAGATATTAGACTGTATGAGGAGGAGTTACACCCAGTCAGTAGTTAGATATTAGACTGTATGAGGAGTTACACCCAGTCAATAGTTAGATATTAGACTGTATGAGGAGGAGTTACACCCATTCAATAGTTAGATATTAGACTGCATGAGGAGTTAAACCCAGTCAATAGGTAGATATTAGACTGTATGAGGAGGAGTTACATCCAGTCAATATTTAGATATTAGACTGTATGAGGAGGAGTTACACCCAGTCAGTAGTTAGATATTAGACTGTATGAGGAGGAGTTACACCCAGTCAATAGTTAGATATTAGACTGCATGAGGAGTTACACCCAGTCAATAGTTAGATATTAGAATGTATGAGGAGGAGTTACACCCAGTCAATAGTTAGATATTAGACTGTATGAGGAGGAGTTACACCCAGTCTATAGTTAGATATTAGACTGTATGAGGAGGAGTTACACCCAGTCAATAGTTAGATATTAGACTGTATGAGGAGGAGTTACACCCAGTCAATAGTTAGATATTAGACTGTATGAGGAGTTACACACAGTCTATAGTTAGATATTAGACTGTATGAGGAGGAGTTACACCCAGTCAATAGTTAGATATTAGACTGTATGAGGAGGAATTACACCCAGTCAATAGTTAGATATTAGACTGTATGAGGAGGAGTTACACCCAGTCAATAGTTAGATATTCGACTGTATAAGGAGGAGTTACACCCAGTCAATAGTTAGATATTAGACTGTATGAGGAGGAGTTACACCCAGTAAATAGTTAGATATTAGACTGCATGAGGAGGAGTTACACCCAGTCAATAGTTGATATTAGACTGTATGAGGAGGAGTTACACCCAGTCAATAGTTAGATATTAGACTGTATGAGGAGTTACACCCAGTCAATAGTTAGATATTAGACTGTATGAGGAGGAGTTACACCCAGTCAATAGTTAGATATTAGACTGTATGAGGAGTAGTTACACCCAGTCAGTAGTTAGATATTAGACTGTATGAGGAGGAGTTACACCCAGTCAATAGTTAGATATTAGACTGTATGAGGAGTTACACCCAGTCAATAGTTAGATATTAGACTGTATGAGGAGGAGTTACACCCAGTAAATAGTTAGATATTAGACTGCATGAGGAGGAGTTACACCCAGTCAATAGTTGATATTAGACTGTATGAGGAGGAGTTACACCCAGTCAATAGTTAGATATTAGACTGTATGAGGAGTTACACCCAGTCAATAGTTAGATATTAGACTGTATGAGGAGGAGTTACACCCAGTCAATAGTTAGATATTAGACTGTATGAGGAGTTACACACAGTCTATAGTTAGATATTAGACTGTATGAGGAGGAGTTACACCCAGTCAATAGTTAGATATTAGACTGTATGAGGAGGAATTACACCCAGTCAATAGTTAGATATTAGACTGTATGAGGAGGAGTTACACCCAGTCAATAGTTAGATATTCGACTGTATAAGGAGAAGTTACACCCAGTCAATAGTTAGATATTAGACTGTATGAGGAGGAGTTACACCCAGTCAGTAGTTAGATATTAGACTGTATGAGGAGTTACACCCAGTCAATAGTTAGATATTAGACTGTATGAGGAGGAGTTACACCCATTCAATAGTTAGATATTAGACTGCATGAGGAGTTAAACCCAGTCAATAGGTAGATATTAGACTGTATGAGGAGGAGTTACATCCAGTCAATATTTAGATATTAGACTGTATGAGGAGGAGTTACACCCAGTCAGTAGTTAGATATTAGACTGTATGAGGAGGAGTTACACCCAGTCAATAGTTAGATATTAGACTGCATGAGGAGTTACACCCAGTCAATAGTTAGATATTAGAATGTATGAGGAGGAGTTACACCCAGTCAATAGTTAGATATTAGACTGTATGAGGAGGAGTTACACCCAGTCTATAGTTAGATATTAGACTGTATGAGGAGGAGTTACACCCAGTCAATAGTTAGATATTAGACTGTATGAGGAGGAGTTACACCCAGTCAATAGTTAGATATTAGACTGTATGAGGAGTTACACACAGTCTATAGTTAGATATTAGACTGTATGAGGAGGAGTTACACCCAGTCAATAGTTAGATATTAGACTGTATGAGGAGGAATTACACCCAGTCAATAGTTAGATATTAGACTGTATGAGGAGGAGTTACACCCAGTCAATAGTTAGATATTCGACTGTATAAGGAGGAGTTACACCCAGTCAATAGTTAGATATTAGACTGTATGAGGAGGAGTTACACCCAGTAAATAGTTAGATATTAGACTGCATGAGGAGGAGTTACACCCAGTCAATAGTTGATATTAGACTGTATGAGGAGGAGTTACACCCAGTCAATAGTTAGATATTAGACTGTATGAGGAGTTACACCCAGTCAATAGTTAGATATTAGACTGTATGAGGAGGAGTTACACCCAGTCAATAGTTAGATATTAGAATGTATGAGGAGTTACACACAGTCTATAGTTAGATATTAGACTGTATGAGGAGGAGTTACACCCAGTCAATAGTTAGATATTAGACTGTATGAGGAGGAGTTACACCCAGTCTATAGTTAGATATTAGACTGTATGAAGAGTTACACCCAGTCAATAGTTAGACATTAGACTATATGAGGAGGAGTTACACCCAGTCAATAGTTAGATATTAGAGTGTATGAGGAGGAGTTACACCCAGTCAATAGTTAGATATTAGACTGTATGGGTAGGAGTTACACCCAGTCAATAGTTAGATATTAGACTGCATGAGGAGGAGTTACACCCAGTCAATCGTTAGATATTAGACTGCACGAGGAGGAGTTACAACCAGTCAATAGTTAGATATTAGACTGTATGAGGAGGAGTTACACCCAGTCAATAGTTAGATATTAGACTGTATGAGGAGGAGTTACACCCAGTCAATAGTTAGATATTAGACTGTATGAGGAGGAGTTACACCCAGTCAATAGTTAGATATTAGACTGTATGAGGAGGAGTTACACCCAGTCAATAGTTAGATATTAGACTGTATGAGGAGTTACACCCAGTCAATAGTTAGACATTAGACTATATGAGGAGGAGTTACACCCAGTCAATAGTTAGATATTAGATTGTATGTGGAGGAGTTACACCCAGTCAATAGTTAGATATTAGACTGTATGAGGAGGAGTTACACCCAGTCAATAGTTAGATATTAGACTGTATGAGGAGGAGTTACACCCAGTCAATAGTTAGATATTAGACTGTATGAGGAGGAGTTACACCCAGTCAATAGTTAGATATTAGACTGTATGAGGAGGAGTTACACCCAGTCAATAGTTAGATATTAGACTGTATGAGGAGGAGTTACACCCAGTCAATAGTTAGATATTAGACTGTATGAGGAGGAGTTACACCCAGTCAATAGTTAGATATTAGACTGTATGAGGAGGAATTACACCCAGTCAATAGTTAGATATTAGACTGTATGAGGAGGAGTTACACCCAGTCAATAGTTAGATATTAGACTGTATGAGGAGTTACACCCAGTCAATAGTTAGACATTAGACTATATGAGGAGGAGTTACACCCAGTCAATAGTTAGATATTAGATTGTATGTGGAGGAGTTACACCCAGTCAATAGTTAGATATTAGACTGTATGAGGAGGAGTTACACCCAGTCAATAGTTAGATATTAGACTGTATGAGGAGGAGTTACACCCAGTCAATAGTTAGATATTAGACTGTATGAGGAGGAGTTACACCCAGTCAATAGTTAGATATTAGACTGCATGAGGAGGAGTTACACCCAGTCAATCGTTAGATATTAGACTGCACGAGGAGGAGTTACAACCAGTCAATAGTTAGATATTAGACTGTATGAGGAGGAGTTACACCCAGTCAATAGTTAGATATTAGACTGTATGAGGAGGAGTTACACCCAGTCAATAGTTAGATATTAGACTGTATGAGGAGGAGTTACACCCAGTCAATAGTTAGATATTAGACTGTATGAGGAGGAGTTACACCCAGTCAATAGTTAGATATTAGACTGTATGAGGAGTTACACCCAGTCAATAGTTAGACATTAGACTATATGAGGAGGAGTTACACCCAGTCAATAGTTAGATATTAGATTGTATGTGGAGGAGTTACACTCAGTCAATAGTTAGATATTAGACTGTATGAGGAGGAGTTACACCCAGTCAATAGTTAGATATTAGACTGTATGAGGAGGAGTTACACCCAGTCAATAGTTAGATATTAGACTGTATGAGGAGGAGTTACACCCAGTCAATAGTTAGATATTAGACTGTATGAGGAGGAGTTACACCCAGTCAATAGTTAGATATTAGACTGTATGAGGAGGAGTTACACCCAGTCAATAGTTAGATATTAGACTGTATGAGGAGTTACACCCAGTCAATAGTTAGATATTAGATTGTATGTGGAGGAGTTACACCCAGTCAATAGTTAGATATTAGACTGTATGAGGAGGAGTTACACCCAGTCAATAGTTAGATATTAGACTGTATGAGGAGTTACACACAGTCTATAGTTAGATATTAGACTGTATGAGGAGGAGTTACACCCAGTCAATAGTTAGATATTAGACTGTATGAGGAGGAATTACACCCAGTCAATAGTTAGATATTAGACTGTATGAGGAGGAGTTACACCCAGTCAATAGTTAGATATTCGACTGTATAAGGAGGAGTTACACCCAGTCAATAGTTAGATATTAGACTGTATGAGGAGGAGTTACACCCAGTCAGTAGTTAGATATTAGACTGTATGAGGAGTTACACCCAGTCAATAGTTAGATATTAGACTGTATGAGGAGGAGTTACACCCAGTCAATAGTTAGATATTAGACTGCATGAGGAGTTAAACCCAGTCAATAGTTAGATATTAGACTGTATGAGGAGGAGTTACACCCAGTCAATAGTTAGATATTAGACTGTATGAGGAGTAGTTACACCCAGTCAGTAGTTAGATATTAGACTGTATGAGGAGGAGTTACACCCAGTCAATAGTTAGATATTAGACTGTATGAGGAGTTACACCCAGTCAATAGTTAGATATTAGACTGTATGAGGAGGAGTTACACCCAGTAAATAGTTAGATATTAGACTGCATGAGGAGGAGTTACACCCAGTCAATAGTTGATATTAGACTGTATGAGGAGGAGTTACACCCAGTCAATAGTTAGATATTAGACTGTATGAGGAGTTACACCCAGTCAATAGTTAGATATTAGACTGTATGAGGAGGAGTTACACACAGTCAATAGTTACATATTAGACTGTATGAGGAGTTACACACAGTCTATAGTTAGATATTAGACTGTATGAGGAGGAGTTACACCCAGTCAATAGTTAGATATTAGACTGTATGAGGAGGAATTACACCCAGTCAATAGTTAGATATTAGACTGTATGAGGAGGAGTTACACCCAGTCAATAGTTAGATATTCGACTGTATAAGGAGAAGTTACACCCAGTCAATAGTTAGATATTAGACTGTATGAGGAGGAGTTACACCCAGTCAGTAGTTAGATATTAGACTGTATGAGGAGTTACACCCAGTCAATAGTTAGATATTAGACTGTATGAGGAGGAGTTACACCCATTCAATAGTTAGATATTAGACTGCATGAGGAGTTAAACCCAGTCAATAGGTAGATATTAGACTGTATGAGGAGGAGTTACACCCAGTCAATATTTAGATATTAGACTGTATGAGGAGGAGTTACACCCAGTCAGTAGTTAGATATTAGACTGTATGAGGAGGAGTTACACCCAGTCAATAGTTAGATATTAGACTGCATGAGGAGTTACACCCAGTCAATAGTTAGATATTAGAATGTATGAGGAGGAGTTACACCCAGTCAATAGTTAGATATTAGACTGTATGAGGAGGAGTTACACCCAGTCTATAGTTAGATATTAGACTGTATGAGGAGGAGTTACACCCAGTCAATAGTTAGATATTAGACTGTATGAGGAGGAGTTACACCCAGTCAATAGTTAGATATTAGACTGTATGAGGAGGAGTTACACCCAGTCAATAGTTAGATATTAGACTGTATGAGGAGGAGTTACACCCAGTCAATAGTTAGATATTAGACTGTATGAGGAGTTACACCCAGTCAATAGTTAGACATTAGACTATATGAGGAGGAGTTACACCCAGTCAATAGTTAGATATTAGACTGTATGAGGAGGAGTTACACCCAGTCAATAGTTAGATATTAGACTGTATGAGGAGTTACACACAGTCTATAGTTAGATATTAAACTGTATGAGGAGGAGTTACACCCAGTCAATAGTTAGATATTAGACTGTATGAGGAGGAATTACACCCAGTCAATAGTTAGATATTAGACTGTATGAGGAGGAGTTACACCCAGTCAATAGTTAGATATTCGACTGTATAAGGAGGAGTTACACCCAGTCAATAGTTAGATATTAGACTGTATGAGGAGGAGTTACACCCAGTCAGTACTTAGATATTAGACTGTATGAGGAGTTACACCCAATCAATAGTTAGATATTAGACTGTATGAGGAGGAGTTATACCCAGTCAATAGTTAGATATTAGACTGCATGAGGAGTTAAACCCAGTCAATAGTTAGATATTAGACTGTATGAGCAGGAGTTACACCCAGTCAATAGATAGATATTAGACTGTATGAGGAGGAGTTACACCCAGTCAGTAGTTAGATATTAGACTGTATGAGGAGGAGTTACACCCAGTCAATAGTTAGATATTAGACTGCATGAGGAGTTACACCCAGTCAATAGTTAGATATTAGAATGTATGAGGAGGAGTTAGACCCAGTCAATAGTTAGATATTAGACTGTATGAGGAGGAGTTACACCCAGTCTATAGTTAGATATTAGACTGTATGAGGAGGAGTTACACCCAGTCAATAGTTAGATATTAGACTGCATGAGGAGTTAAACCCAGTCAATAGTTAGATATTAGACTGTATGAGGGGGAGTTACACCCAGTCAATAGTTAGATATTAGACTGTATGAGGAGGAGTTACACCAAGTCAATAGTTAGATATTAGACTGTATGAGGAGTTACACCCAGTCAATAGTTAGACATTAGACTATATGAGGAGGAGTTACACCCAGTCAATAGTTAGATATTAGAGTGTATGAGGAGGAGTTACACCCAGTCAATAGTTAGATATTAGACTGTATGAGGAGTTAAACACAGTCAATAGTTAGATATTAGACTATATGAGGAGGAGTTACACCCAGTCAATAGTTAGATATTAGACTGTATGAGGAGGAGTTACACCCAGTCAATAGTTAGATATTAGACTGTATGAGGAGGACTTACACCCAGTCAATAGTTAGATAGTCGACTGTATAAGGAGGAGTTACACCCAGTCAATAGTTAGATATTAGACTGTATGAGGAGGAGTTACACCCAGTCAATAGTTAGATATTAGACTGTATGAGGAGTTTCACCCAGTCAATAGTTAGATATTAGACTGCGTGATGAGTTACACCCAGTCAATAGTTAGATATTAGACTGTATGAGGAGGAGTTACACCCAGTCAAAAGTTAGAAATTAGACTGTATGAGGAGTTACACCCAGTCAATAGTTAGATATTAGACTGCATGAGGAGGAGTTACACCCAGTCAATCGTTAGATATTAGACTGCATGAGGAGGAGTTACACCCAGTCAATAGTTAGATATTAGACTGTATGAGGAGGAGTTACACCCAGTCAATAGTTAGATATTAGACTGTATGAGGAGGAGTTACACCCAGTCAATAGTTAGATATTAGACTGTATGAGGAGTTACACCCAGTCAATAGTTAGATATTAGACTGTATGAGGAGGATTTACACCCAGTCAATAGTTAGATATTAGACTGCATGAGGAGTTAAACCCAGTCAATAGTTAGATATTAGACTGTATGAGGAGGAGTTACACCCAGTCAATAGTTAGATATTAGACTGTATGAGGAGGAGTTACACCCAGTCAGTAGTTAGATATTAGACTGTATGAGGAGGAGTTACACCCAGTCAATAGTTAGATATTAGACTGCATGAGGAGTTACACCCAGTCAATAGTTAGATATTAGACTGTATGAGGAGGAGTTACACCCAGTCTATAGTTAGATATTAGACTGTATGAAGAGTTACACCCAGTCAATAGTTAGACATTAGACTATATGAGGATTAGTTACACCCAGTCAATAGTTAGATATTAGACTGTATGGGTAGGAGTTACACCCAGTCAATAGTTAGATATTAGACTGCATGAGGAGGAGTTACACCCAGTAAATCGTTAGATATTAGACTGCACGAGGAGGAGTTACAACCAGTCAATAGTTAGATATTAGACTGTATGAGGAGGAGTTACACCCAGTCAATAGTTAGATATTAGACTGCATGAGGAGTTAAACCCAGTCAATAGTTAGATATTAGACTGTATGAGGGGGCGTTACACCCAGTCAATAGTTAGATATTAGACTGTATGAGGAGGAGTTACACCCAGTCAATAGTTAGATATTAGACTGTATGAGGAGTTACACCCAGTCAATAGTTAGACATTAGACTATATGAGGAGGAGTTACACCCAGTCAATAGTTAGATATTAGACTGTCTGAGGAGTTAAACCCAGTCAATAGTTAGATATTAGACTGTATGAGGGGGAGTTACACCCAGTCAATAGTTAGATATTAGACTGTATGAGGAGGAGTTACACCCAGTCAATTGTTAGATATTAGACTGTATGAGGAGTTACACCCAGTAAATAGTTAGACATTAGACTATATGAGGAGGAGTTACACCCAGTCAATAGTTAGATATTAGACTGTATGAGGAGGAGTTACACCCAATCAATAGTTAGATATTAGACTGTATGAGGAGGAGTTACACCCAGTCAATAGTTAGATATTAGACTGTATGAGGAGTTACACCCAGTCAATAGTTAGATATTAGACTGCATGAGGAGTTAAACCCAGTCAATAGTTAGATATTAGACTGTATGAGGAGGAGTTACACCCAGTCAATAGTTAGATATTAGACTGTATGAGGAGGAGTTACACCCAGTCAATAGTTAGATATTAGACTGTATGAGGAGGAGTTACACCCAGTCAGTAGTTGGATATTAGACTCTATGAGGAGGAGTTACACCCAGTCAATAGTTAGATATTAGACTGCATGAGGAGTTACACCCAGTCAATAGTTAGATATTAGACTGTATGAGGAGGAGTTACACCCAGTCAATAGTTAGATATTAGACTGTATGAGGAGTTACACACAGTCAATAGTTAGATATTAGACTATATGAGGAGGAGTTACACCCAGTCAATAGTTAGATATTAAACTGTATGAGGAGGAGTTACACCCAGTCAATAGTTAGATATTAGACTGTATGAGGAGTTACACACAGTCAATAGTTAGATATTAGACTATATGAGGAGGAGTTACACCCAGTCTATAGTTAGATATTAGACTGTATGAAGAGTTACACCCAGTCAATAGTTAGACATTAGACTATATGAGGATTAGTTACACCCAGTCAATAGTTAGATATTAGACTGTATGGGTAGGAGTTACACCCAGTCAATAGTTAGATATTAGACTGCATGAGGAGGAGTTACACCCAGTAAATCGTTAGATATTAGACTGCACGAGGAGGAGTTACAACCAGTCAATAGTTAGATATTAGACTGTATGAGGAGGAGTTACACCCAGTCAATAGTTAGATATTAGACTGTATGAGGAGGAGTTACACCCAGTCAATAGTTAGATATTAGACTGTATGAGGAGGAGTTACACCCAGTCAATAGTTAGATATTAGACTGCATGAGGAGTTAAACCCAGTCAATAGTTAAATATTAGACTGTATGAGGGGGAGTTACACCCAGTCAATAGTTAGATATTAGACTGTATGAGGAGGAGTTACACCCAGTCAATAGTTAGATAATAGACTGTATGAGGAGTTACACCCAGTCAATAGTTAGACATTAGACTATATGAGGAGGAGTTACACCCAGTCAATAGTTAGATATTAGAGTGTATGAGGAGGAGTTACACCCAGTCAATAGTTAGATATTAGACTGTATGAGGAGGAGTTATACCCAGTCAATAGTTAGATATTAGACTGTATGAGGAGTTACACACAGTCAATAGTTAGATATTAGACTATATGAGGAGGAGTTACACCCAGTCAATAGTTAGATATTAGACTGTATGAGGAGGAGTTACACCGAGTCAATAGTTAGATATTAGACTGTATGAGGAGGACTTACACCCAGTCAATAGTTAGATAGTCGACTATATAAGGAGGAGTTACACCCAGTCAATAGTTAGATATTAGACTGTATGAGGAGGAGTTACACCCAGTCAATAGTTAGATATTAGACTGTATGAGGAGGAGTTTCACCCAGTCAATAGTTAGATATTAGACTGCGTGATGAGTTACACCCAGTCAATAGTTAGATATTATTCTGTATGAGGAGGAGTTACACCCAGTCAAAAGTTAGATATTAGACTGTATGAGGAGTTACACCCAGTCAATAGTTAGATAATAGACTGCATGAGGAGGAGTTACACCCAGTCAATAGTTAGATAATAGACTGTATGAGGAGTTACACCCAGTCAATAGTTAGACATTAGACTATATGAGGAGGAGTTACACCCAGTCAATAGTTAGATATTAGAGTGTATGAGGAGGAGTTACACCCAGTCAATAGTTAGATATTAGACTGTATGAGGAGGAGTTATACCCAGTCAATAGTTAGATATTAGACTGTATGAGGAGTTACACACAGTCAATAGTTAGATATTAGACTATATGAGGAGGAGTTACACCCAGTCAATAGTTAGATAATAGACTGTATGAGGAGGAGTTACACCGAGTCAATAGTTAGATATTAGACTGTATGAGGAGGACTTACACCCAGTCAATAGTTAGATAGTCGACTATATAAGGAGGAGTTACACCCAGTCAATAGTTAGATATTAGACTGTATGAGGAGGAGTTACACCCAGTCAATAGTTAGATATTAGACTGTATGAGGAGGAGTTTCACCCAGTCAATAGTTAGATATTAGACTGCGTGATGAGTTACACCCAGTCAATAGTTAGATATTATTCTGTATGAGGAGGAGTTACACCCAGTCAAAAGTTAGATATTAGACTGTATGAGGAGTTACACCCAGTCAATAGTTAGATAATAGACTGCATGAGGAGGAGTTACACCCAGTCAATCGTTAGATATTAGACTGCATGAGGAGGAGTTACACCCAGTCAATAGTTAGATATTAGACTGTATGAGGAGGAGTTACACCCAGTCAATAGTTAGATATTAGACTGTATGAGGAGGAGTTACACCCAGTCAATAGTTAGATATTAGACTGTATGAGGAGTTACACCCAGTCAATAGTTAGATATTAGACTGTATGAGGAGGATTTACACCCAGTCAATAGTTAGATATTAGACTGCATGAGGAGTTAAACCCAGTCAATAGTTAGATATTAGACTGTATGAGGAGGAGTTACACCCAGTCAATAGTTAGATATTAGACTGTATGAGGAGGAGTTACACCCAGTCTATAGTTAGATATTAGACTGTATGAAGAGTTACACCCAGTCAATAGTTAGACATTAGACTATATGAGGATTAGTTACACCCAGTCAATAGTTAGATATTAGACTGTATGAGGAGGAGTTACACCCAGTCAATAGTTAGATATTAGACTGTATGGGTAGGAGTTACACCCAGTCAATAGTTAGATATTAGACTGCATGAGGAGGAGTTACACCCAGTCAATCGTTAGATATTAGACTGTATGAGGAGGAGTTACACCCAGTCAATAGTTAGATATTAGAGTGTATGAGGAGGAGTTACACCCAGTCAATAGTTAGATATTAGACTGTATGAGGAGGAGTTATACCCAGTCAATAGTTAGATATTAGACTGTATGAGGAGTTACACACAGTCAATAGTTAGATATTAGACTATATGAGGAGGAGTTACACCCAGTCAATAGTTAGACATTAGACTATATGAGGAGGAGTTACACCCAGTCAATAGTTAGATATTAGAGTGTATGAGGAGGAGTTACACCCAGTCAATAGTTAGATATTAGACTGTATGAGGAGGAGTTATACCCAGTCAATAGTTAGATATTAGACTGTATGAGGAGTTACACACAGTCAATAGTTAGATATTAGACTATATGAGGAGGAGTTACACCCAGTCAATAGTTAGATATTAGACTGTATGAGGAGGAGTTACACCGAGTCAATAGTTAGATATTAGACTGTATGAGGAGGACTTACACCCAGTCAATAGTTAGATAGTCGACTATATAAGGAGGAGTTACACCCAGTCAATAGTTAGATATTAGACTGTATGAGGAGGAGTTACACCCAGTCAATAGTTAGATATTAGACTGTATGAGGAGGAGTTTCACCCAGTCAATAGTTAGATATTAGACTGCGTGATGAGTTACACCCAGTCAATAGTTAGATATTATTCTGTATGAGGAGGAGTTACACCCAGTCAAAAGTTAGATATTAGACTGTATGAGGAGTTACACCCAGTCAATAGTTAGATAATAGACTGCATGAGGAGGAGTTACACCCAGTCAATAGTTAGATAATAGACTGTATGAGGAGTTACACCCAGTCAATAGTTAGACATTAGACTATATGAGGAGGAGTTACACCCAGTCAATAGTTAGATATTAGAGTGTATGAGGAGGAGTTACACCCAGTCAATAGTTAGATATTAGACTGTATGAGGAGGAGTTATACCCAGTCAATAGTTAGATATTAGACTGTATGAGGAGTTACACACAGTCAATAGTTAGATATTAGACTATATGAGGAGGAGTTACACCCAGTCAATAGTTAGATAATAGACTGTATGAGGAGGAGTTACACCGAGTCAATAGTTAGATATTAGACTGTATGAGGAGGACTTACACCCAGTCAATAGTTAGATAGTCGACTATATAAGGAGGAGTTACACCCAGTCAATAGTTAGATATTAGACTGTATGAGGAGGAGTTACACCCAGTCAATAGTTAGATATTAGACTGTATGAGGAGGAGTTTCACCCAGTCAATAGTTAGATATTAGACTGCGTGATGAGTTACACCCAGTCAATAGTTAGATATTATTCTGTATGAGGAGGAGTTACACCCAGTCAAAAGTTAGATATTAGACTGTATGAGGAGTTACACCCAGTCAATAGTTAGATAATAGACTGCATGAGGAGGAGTTACACCCAGTCAATCGTTAGATATTAGACTGCATGAGGAGGAGTTACACCCAGTCAATAGTTAGATATTAGACTGTATGAGGAGGAGTTACACCCAGTCAATAGTTAGATATTAGACTGTATGAGGAGGAGTTACACCCAGTCAATAGTTAGATATTAGACTGTATGAGGAGTTACACCCAGTCAATAGTTAGATATTAGACTGTATGAGGAGGATTTACACCCAGTCAATAGTTAGATATTAGACTGCATGAGGAGTTAAACCCAGTCAATAGTTAGATATTAGACTGTATGAGGAGGAGTTACACCCAGTCAATAGTTAGATATTAGACTGTATGAGGAGGAGTTACACCCAGTCTATAGTTAGATATTAGACTGTATGAAGAGTTACACCCAGTCAATAGTTAGACATTAGACTATATGAGGATTAGTTACACCCAGTCAATAGTTAGATATTAGACTGTATGAGGAGGAGTTACACCCAGTCAATAGTTAGATATTAGACTGTATGGGTAGGAGTTACACCCAGTCAATAGTTAGATATTAGACTGCATGAGGAGGAGTTACACCCAGTCAATCGTTAGATATTAGACTGTATGAGGAGGAGTTACACCCAGTCAATAGTTAGATATTAGACTGCATGAGGAGTTAAACCCAGTCAATAGTTAGATATTAGACTGTATGAGGAGGAGTTACACCCAGTCTATAGTTAGATATTAGACTGTATGAGGAGGAGTTACACCCAGTCAATAGTTAGATATTAGACTGCATGAGGAGTTAAACTCAGTCAATAGTTAGATATTAGACTGTATGAGGGGGAGTTACACCCAGTCAATAGTTAGATATTAGACTGTATGAGGAGGAGTTACACCAAGTCAATAGTTAGATATTAGACTGTATGAGGTGTTACACCCAGTCAATAGTTAGACATTAGACTATATGAGGAGGAGTTACACCCAGTCAATAGTTAGATATTAGAGTGTATTAGGAGGAGTTACACCCAGTCAATAGTTAGATATTAGACTGTATGAGGAGTTAAACACAGTCAATAGTTAGATATTAGACTATATGAGGAGGAGTTACACCCAGTCAATAGTTAGATATTAGACTGTATGAGGAGGAGTTACACCCAGTCAATAGTTAGATATTAGACTGTATGAGGAGGAGTTACACCCAGTCAATAGTTAGATATTAGACTGCATGAGGAGGAGTTACACCCAGTCAATCGTTAGATATTAGACTGCATGAGGAGGAGTTACACCCAGTCAATAGTTAGATATTAGACTGTATGAGGAGGAGTTACACCCAGTCAATAGTTAGATAGTCGACTGTATAAGGAGGAGTTACACCCAGTCAATAGTTAGATATTAGACTGTATGAGGAGGAGTTACACCCAGTCAATAGTTAGATATTAGACTGTATGAGGAGTTTCACCCAGTCAATAGTTAGATATTAGACTGCGTGATGAGTTACACCCAGTCAATAGTTAGATATTAGACTGTATGAGGAGGAGTTACACCCAGTCAAAAGTTAGAAATTAGACTGTATGAGGAGTTACACCCAGTCAATAGTTAGATATTAGACTGCATGAGGAGGAGTTACACCCAGTCAATCGTTAGATATTAGACTGCATGAGGAGGAGTTACACCCAGTCAATAGTTAGATATTAGACTGTATGAGGAGGAGTTACACCCAGTCAATAGTTAGATTTAGACTGTATGAGGAGGAGTTACACCCAGTCAATAGTTAGATATTAGACTGTATGAGGAGGAGTTACACCCAGTCAATAGTTAGATATTAGACTGTATGAGGAGTTACACCCAGTCAATAGTTAGACATTAGACTATATGAGGAGGAGTTACACCCAGTCAATAGTTAGATATTAGACTGTATGAGGAGGAGTTACACCCAGTCAATAGTTAGATATTAGACTGTATGAGGAGTTACACACAGTCTATAGTTAGATATTAGACTGTATGAGGAGGAGTTACACCCAGTCAATAGTTAGATATTAGACTGTATGAGGAGGAATTACACCCAGTCAATAGTTAGATATTAGACTGTATGAGGAGGAGTTACACCCAGTCAATAGTTAGATATTCGACTGTATAAGGAGGAGTTACACCCAGTCAATAGTTAGATATTAGACTGTATGAGGAGGAGTTACACCCAGTCAGTACTTAGATATTAGACTGTATGAGGAGTTACACCCAATCAATAGTTAGATATTAGACTGTATGAGGAGGAGTTATACCCAGTCAATAGTTAGATATTAGACTGCATGAGGAGTTAAACCCAGTCAATAGTTAGATATTAGACTGTATGAGCAGGAGTTACACCCAGTCAATAGTTAGATATTAGACTGTATGAGGAGGAGTTACACCCAGTCAGTAGTTAGATATTAGACTGTATGAGGAGGAGTTACACCCAGTCAATAGTTAGATATTAGACTGCATGAGGAGTTACACCCAGTCAATAGTTAGATATTAGAATGTATGAGGAGGAGTTACACCCAGTCAATAGTTAGATATTAGACTGTATGAGGAGGAGTTACACCCAGTCTATAGTTAGATATTAGACTGTATGAGGAGGAGTTACACCCAGTCAATAGTTAGATATTAGACTGCATGAGGAGTTAAACCCAGTCAATAGTTAGATATTAGACTGTATGAGGGGGAGTTACACCCAGTCAATAGTTAGATATTAGACTGTATGAGGAGGAGTTACACCAAGTCAATAGTTAGATATTAGACTGTATGAGGAGTTACACCCAGTCAATAGTTAGACATTAGACTATATGAGGAGGAGTTACACCCAGTCAATAGTTAGATATTAGAGTGTATGAGGAGGAGTTACACCCAGTCAATAGTTAGATATTAGACTGTATGAGGAGTTAAACACAGTCAATAGTTAGATATTAGACTATATGAGGAGGAGTTACACCCAGTCAATAGTTAGATATTAGACTGTATGAGGAGGAGTTACACCCAGTCAATAGTTAGATATTAGACTGTATGAGGAGGACTTACACCCAGTCAATAGTTAGATAGTCGACTGTATAAGGAGGAGTTACACCCAGTCAATAGTTAGATATTAGACTGTATGAGGAGGAGTTACACCCAGTCAATAGTTAGATATTAGACTGTATGAGGAGTTTCACCCAGTCAATAGTTAGATATTAGACTGCGTGATGAGTTACACCCAGTCAATAGTTAGATATTAGACTGTATGAGGAGGAGTTACACCCAGTCAAAAGTTAGAAATTAGACTGTATGAGGAGTTACACCCAGTCAATAGTTAGATATTAGACTGCATGAGGAGGAGTTACACCCAGTCAATCGTTAGATATTAGACTGCATGAGGAGGAGTTACACCCAGTCAATAGTTAGATATTAGACTGTATGAGGAGGAGTTACACCCAGTCAATAGTTAGATATTAGACTGTATGAGGAGGAGTTACACCCAGTCAATAGTTAGATATTAGACTGTATGAGGAGTTACACCCAGTCAATAGTTAGATATTAGACTGTATGAGGAGGATTTACACCCAGTCAATAGTTAGATATTAGACTGCATGAGGAGTTAAACCCTGTCAATAGTTAGATATTAGACTGTATGAGGAGGAGTTACACCCAGTCAATAGTTAGATATTAGACTGCATGAGGAGGAGTTACACCCAGTCAGTAGTTAGATATTAGACTGTATGAGGAGGAGTTACACCCAGTCAATAGTTAGATATTAGACTGCATGAGGAGTTACACCCAGTCAATAGTTAGATATTAGACTGTATGAGGAGGAGTTACACCCAGTCTATAGTTAGATATTAGACTGTATGAAGAGTTACACCCAGTCAATAGTTAGACATTAGACTATATGAGGATTAGTTACACCCAGTCAATAGTTAGATATTAGACTGTATGGGTAGGAGTTACACCCAGTCAATAGTTAGATATTAGACTGCATGAGGAGGAGTTACACCCAGTAAATCGTTAGATATTAGACTGCACGAGGAGGAGTTACAACCAGTCAATAGTTAGATATTAGACTGTATGAGGAGGAGTTACACCCAGTCAATAGTTAGATATTAGACTGTATGAGGAGGAGTTACACCCAGTCAATATTTAGATATTAGACTGTATGAGGAGGAGTTACACCCAGTCAATAGTTAGATATTAGACTGCATGAGGAGTTAAACCCAGTCAATAGTTAAATATTAGACTGTATGAGGGGGAGTTACACCCAGTCAATAGTTAGATATTAGACTGTATGAGGAGGAGTTACACCCAGTCAATAGTTAGATAATAGACTGTATGAGGAGTTACACCCAGTCAATAGTTAGATATTAGACTGTATGAGGAGGAGTTATACCCAGTCAATAGTTAGATATTAGACTGTATGAGGAGTTACACACAGTCAATAGTTAGATATTAGACTATATGAGGAGGAGTTACACCCAGTCAATAGTTAGATATTAGACTGTATGAGGAGGAGTTACACCGAGTCAATAGTTAGATATTAGACTGTATGAGGAGGACTTACACCCAGTCAATAGTTAGATAGTCGACTATATAAGGAGGAGTTACACCCAGTCAATAGTTAGATATTAGACTGTATGAGGAGGAGTTACACCCAGTCAATAGTTAGATATTAGACTGTATGAGGAGGAGTTTCACCCAGTCAATAGTTAGATATTAGACTGCGTGATGAGTTACACCCAGTCAATAGTTAGATATTATTCTGTATGAGGGGGAGTTACACCCAGTCAATAGTTAGATATTAGACTGTATGAGGAGGAGTTACACCCAGTCAATAGTTAGATATTAGACTGTATGAGGAGTTACACCCAGTCAATAGTTAGACATTAGACTGTATGAGGGGGAGTTACACCCAGTCAATAGTTAGATATTAGACTGTATGAGGAGGAGTTACACCCAGTCAATAGTTAGATATTAGACTGTATGAGGAGTTACACCCAGTCAATAGTTAGACATTAGACTATATGAGGAGGAGTTACACCCAGTCAATAGTTAGATATTAGACTGTATGAGGAGGAGTTACACCCAGTCAATAGTTAGATATTAGACTGTATGAGGAGGAGTTACACCCAGTCAATAGTTAGATATTAGACTGTATGAGGAGGAGTTACACCCAGTCAATAGTTAGATATTAGACTGCATGAGGAGTTAAACCCAGTCAATAGTTAGATATTAGACTGTATGAGGAGGAGTTACACCCAGTCAATAGTTAGATATTAGACTGTATGAGGAGGAGTTACACCCAGTCAGTAGTTAGATATTAGACTCTATGAGGAGGAGTTACACCCAGTCAATAGTTAGATATTAGACTGCATGAGGAGTTACACCCAGTCAATAGTTAGATATTAGACTGTATGAGGAGGAGTTACACCCAGTCAATAGTTAGATATTAGACTGTATGAGGAGTTACACACAGTCAATAGTTAGATATTAGACTATATGAGAAGGAGTTACACCCAGTCAATAGTTAGATATTAGACTGTATGAGGAGGAGTTACACCCAGTCAATAGTTAGATATTAGACTGTATGAGGAGGACTTACACCCAGTCAATAGTTAGATATTAGACTGCATGAGGAGTTACACCCAGTCAATAGTTAGATATTAGACTGTATGAGGAGGAGTTACACCCAGTCAATAGTTAGATATTAGACTGTATGAGGATGAGTTACACCCAGTCAATAGTTAGATATTAGACTGTATGAGGAGGAGTTACAACCAGTCAATAGTTAGATATTAGACTGTATGAGGAGTTACACCCAGTCAATAGTTAGATATTAGACTGTATGAGGAGGAGTTACACCCAGTCAATAGTTAGATATTAGACTGTATGAGGAGGAGTTACACCCAGTCAATAGTTAGATATTAGACTGTATGAGGAGGAGTTACACCCAGTCTATAGTTAGATATTAGACTGTATGAAGAGTTACACCCAGTCAATAGTTAGACATTAGACTATATGAGGAGGAGTTACACCCAGTCAATAGTTAGATATTAGACTGTATGAGGAGGAGTTACACCCAGTCAATAGTTAGATATTAGACTGTATGAGGAGGAGTTACACCCAGTCAATAGTTAGATATTAGACTGTATGAGGAGGAGTTACACCCAGTCAATAGTTAGATATTAGACTGTATGAGGAGGAGTTACACCCAGTCAATAGTTAGATATTAGACTGTATGAGGAGGAGTTACACCCAGTCAATAGTTAGATATTAGACTGCATGAGGAGTTAAACCCAGTCAATAGTTAGATATTAGACTGTATGAGGGGGCGTTACACCCAGTCAATAGTTAGATATTAGACTGTATGAGGAGGAGTTACACCCAGTCAATAGTTAGATATTAGACTGTATGAGGAGTTACACCCAGTCAATAGTTAGACATTAGACTATATGAGGAGGAGTTACACCCAGTCAATAGTTAGATATTAGACTGTATGAGGAGTTAAACCCAGTCAATAGTTAGATATTAGACTGTATGAGGGGGAGTTACACCCAGTCAATAGTTAGATATTAGACTGTATGAGGAGGAGTTACACCCAGTCAATAGTTAGATATTAGACTGTATGAGGAGTTACACCCAGTCAATAGTTAGACATTAGACTATATGAGGAGGAGTTACACCCAGTCAATAGTTAGATATTAGACTGTATGAGGAGGAGTTACACCCAGTCAATAGTTAGATATTAGACTGTATGAGGAGGAGTTACACCCAGTCAATAGTTAGATATTAGACTGTATGAGGAGTTACACCAAGTCAATAGTTAGATATTAGACTGCATGAGGAGTTAAACCCAGTCAATAGTTAGATATTAGACTGTATGAGGAGGAGTTACACCCAGTCAATAGTTAGATATTAGACTGTATGAGGAGGAGTTACACCCAGTCAGTAGTTGGATATTAGACTCTATGAGGAGGAGTTACACCCAGTCAATAGTTAGATATTAGACTGCATGAGGAGTTACACCCAGTCAATAGTTAGATATTAGACTGTATGAGGAGGAGTTACACCCAGTCAATAGTTAGATATTAGACTGTATGAGGAGTTACACCCAGTCAATAGTTAGACATTAGACTATATGAGGAGGAGTTACACCCAGTCAATAGTTAGATATTAGACTGTATGAGGAGTTAAACCCAGTCAATAGTTAGATATTAGACTGTATGAGGGGGAGTTACACCCAGTCAATAGTTAGATATTAGACTGTATGAGGAGGAGTTACACCCAGTCAATAGTTAGATATTAGACTGTATGAGGAGTTACACCCAGTCAATAGTTAGACATTAGACTATATGAGGAGGAGTTACACCCAGTCAATAGTTAGATATTAGACTGTATGAGGAGGAGTTACACCCAGTCAATAGTTAGATATTAGACTGTATGAGGAGGAGTTACACCCAGTCAATAGTTAGATATTAGACTGTATGAGGAGTTACACCAAGTCAATAGTTAGATATTAGACTGCATGAGGAGTTAAACCCAGTCAATAGTTAGATATTAGACTGTATGAGGAGGAGTTACACCCAGTCAATAGTTAGATATTAGACTGTATGAGGAGGAGTTACACCCAGTCAGTAGTTGGATATTAGACTCTATGAGGAGGAGTTACACCCAGTCAATAGTTAGATATTAGACTGCATGAGGAGTTACACCCAGTCAATAGTTAGATATTAGACTGTATGAGGAGGAGTTACACCCAGTCAATAGTTAGATATTAGACTGTATGAGGAGTTACACACAGTCAATAGTTAGATATTAGACTATATGAGGAGGAGTTACACCCAGTCAATAGTTAGATATTAGACTGTATGAGGAGGAGTTACACCCAGTCAATAGTTAGATATTAGACTGTATGAGGAGGAGTTACACCCAGTCAATAGTTAGATATTAGACTGTATGAGGAGGAGTTACACCCAGTCAATAGTTAGATATTAGACTGTATGAGGAGGAGTTCAACCCAGTCAATAGTTAGATATTAGACTGTATGAGGAGGAGTTACACCCAGTCAATAGTTAGATATTAGACTGTATGAGGAGGAGTTACACCCAGTCAATAGTTAGATATTAGACTGTATGAGGAGGAGTTACACCCAGTCAATAGTTAGATATTAGACTGTATGAGGAGGAGTTACACCCAGTCTATAGTTAGATATTAGACTGTATGAAGAGTTACACCCAGTCAATAGTTAGACATTAGACTATATGAGGAGGAGTTACACCCAGTCAATAGTTAGATATTAGACTGTATGAGGAGGAGTTAGACCCAGTCAATAGTTAGATATTAGACTGTATGAGGAGGAGTTACACCCAGTCAATAGTTAGATATTAGACTGTATGAGGAGGAGTTACACCCAGTCAATAGTTAGATATTAGACTGTATGAGGAGGAGTTACACCCAGTCAATAGTTAGATATTAGACTGTATGAGGAGGAGTTACACCCAGTCAATAGTTAGATATTAGACTGCATGAGAGTTAAACCCAGTCAATAGTTAGATATTAGACTTATGAGGGGGAGTTACACCCAGTCAATAGTTAGATATTAGACTGTATGAGGAGGAGTTACACCCAGTCAATAGTTAGATATTAGACTGTATGAAGAGTTACACCCAGTCAATAGTTAGACATTAGACTATATGAGGAGGAGTTACACCCAGTCAATAGTTAGATATTAGACTGTATGAGGAGTTAAACCCAGTCAATAGTTAGATATTAGACTGTATGAGGAGTTACACACAGTCAATAGTTAGATATTAGACTATATGAGGAGGAGTTACACCCAGTCAATAGTTAGATATTAGACTGTATGAGGAGGAGTTACACCCAGTCAATAGTTAGATATTAGACTGTATGAGGAGGAGTTACACCCAGTCAATAGTTAGATATTAGACTGTATGAGGAGGAGTTACACCCAGTCAATAGTTAGATATTAGACTGTATGAGGAGGAGTTCAACCCAGTCAATAGTTAGATATTAGACTGTATGAGGAGGAGTTACACCCAGTCAATAGTTAGATATTAGACTGTATGAGGAGGAGTTACACCCAGTCAATAGTTAGATATTAGACTGTATGAGGAGGAGTTACACCCAGTCAATAGTTAGATATTAGACTGTATGAGGAGGAGTTACACCCAGTCTATAGTTAGATATTAGACTGTATGAAGAGTTACACCCAGTCAATAGTTAGACATTAGACTATATGAGGAGGAGTTACACCCAGTCAATAGTTAGATATTAGACTGTATGAGGAGGAGTTAGACCCAGTCAATAGTTAGATATTAGACTGTATGAGGAGGAGTTACACCCAGTCAATAGTTAGATATTAGACTGTATGAGGAGGAGTTACACCCAGTCAATAGTTAGATATTAGACTGTATGAGGAGGAGTTACACCCAGTCAATAGTTAGATATTAGACTGTATGAGGAGGAGTTACACCCAGTCAATAGTTAGATATTAGACTGCATGAGTAGTTAAACCCAGTCAATAGTTAGATATTAGACTGTATGAGGGGGAGTTACACCCAGTCAATAGTTAGATATTAGACTGTATGAGGAGGAGTTACACCCAGTCAATAGTTAGATATTAGACTGTATGAAGAGTTACACCCAGTCAATAGTTAGACATTAGACTATATGAGGAGGAGTTACACCCAGTCAATAGTTAGATATTAGACTGTATGAGGAGTTAAACCCAGTCAATAGTTAGATATTAGACTGTATGAGGGGGAGTTACACCCAGTCAATAGTTAGATATTAGACTGTATGAGGAGGAGTTACACCCAGTCAATAGTTAGATATTAGACTGTATGAGGAGTTACACCCAGTCAATAGTTAGACATTAGACTATATGAGGAGGAGTTACACCCAGTCAATAGTTAGATATTAGACTGTATGAGGAGGAGTTACACCCAGTCAATAGTTAGATATTAGACTGTATGAGGAGGAGTTACACCCAGTCAATAGTTAGATATTAGACTGTATGAGGAGTTACACCCAGTCAATAGTTAGATATTAGACTGCATGAGGAGTTACACCCAGTCAATAGTTAGATATTAGACTGTATGAGGAGGAGTTACACCCATTCAGTAGTTAGATATTAGACTCTATGAGGAGGAGTTACACCCAGTCAATAGTTAGATATTAGACTGCATGAGGAGTTACACCCAGTCAATAGTTAGATATTAGACTGTATGAGGAGGAGTTACACCCAGTCAATAGTTAGATATTAGACTGTATGAGGAGTTACACACAGTCAATAGTTAGATATTAGACTATATGAGAAGGAGTTACACCCAGTCAATAGTTAGATATTAGACTGTATGAGGAGGAGTTACACCCAGTCAATAGTTAGATATTAGACTGTATGAGGAGGACTTACACCCAGTCAATAGTTAGATATTAGACTGCATGAGGAGTTACACCCAGTCAATAGTTAGATATTAGACTGTATGAGGAGGAGTTACACCCAGTCAATAGTTAGATATTAGACTGTATGAGGAGGAGTTACACCCAGTCAATAGTTAGATATTAGACTGTATGAGGAGGAGATACAACCAGTCAATAGTTAGATATTAGACTGTATGAGCAGTTACACCCAGTCAATAGTTAGATATTAGACTGTATGAGGAGGAGTTACACCCAGTCAATAGTTAGATATTAGACTGTATGAGGAGGAGTTACACCCAGTCAATAGTTAGATATTAGACTGTATGAGGAGGAGTTACACCCAGTCTATAGTTAGATATTAGACTGTATGAGGAGGAGTTACACCCAGTCAATAGTTAGATATTAGACTGTATGAGGAGGAGTTACACCCAGTCAATAGTTAGATATTAGACTGTATGAGGAGGAGTTACACCCAGTCAATAGTTAGATATTAGACTGTATGAGGAGGAGTTACACCCAGTCAATAGTTAGATATTAGACTGTATGAGGAGGAGTTACACCCAGTCAATAGTTAGATATTAGACTGCATGAGGAGTTAAACCCAGTCAATAGTTAGATATTAGACTGTATGAGGGGGCGTTACACCCAGTCAATAGTTAGATATTAGACTGTATGAGGAGGAGTTACACCCAGTCAATAGTTAGATATTAGACTGTATGAGGAGTTACACCCAGTCAATAGTTAGACATTAGACTATATGAGGAGGAGTTACACCCAGTCAATAGTTAGATATTAGACTGTATGAGGAGTTAAACCCAGTCAATATTTAGATATTAGACTGTATGAGGGGGAGTTACACCCAGTCAATAGTTAGATATTAGACTGTATGAGGAGGAGTTACACCCAGTCAATTGTTAGATATTAGACTGTATGAGGAGTTACACCCAGTAAATAGTTAGACATTAGACTATATGAGGAGGAGTTACACCCAGTCAATAGTTAGATATTAGACTGTATGAGGAGGAGTTACACCCAATCAATAGTTAGATATTAGACTGTATGAGGAGGAGTTACACCCAGTCAATAGTTAGATATTAGACTGTATGAGGAGTTACACCCACTCAATAGTTAGATATTAGACTGCATGAGGAGTTAAACCCAGTCAATAGTTAGATATTAGACTGTATGAGGAGGAGTTACACCCAGTCAATAGTTAGATATTAGACTGTATGAGGAGGAGTTACACCCAGTCAGTAGTTGGATATTAGACTCTATGAGGAGGAGTTACACCCAGTCAATAGTTAGATATTAGACTGCATGAGGAGTTACACCCAGTCAATAGTTAGATATTAGACTGTATGAGGAGGAGTTACACCCAGTCAATAGTTAGATATTAGACTGTATGAGGAGTTACACACAGTCAATAGTTAGATATTAGACTATATGAGGAGGAGTTACACCCAGTCAATAGTTAGATATTAGACTGTATGAGGAGGAGTTACACCCAGTCAATAGTTAGATATTAGACTGTATGAGGAGGACTTACACCCAGTCAATAGTTAGATATTAGACTGCATGAGGAGTTACACCCAGTCAATAGTTAGATATTAGACTGTATGAGGAGGAGTTACACCCAGTCAATAGTTAGATATTAGACTGTATGAGGAGGAGTTACACCCAGTCAATAGTTAGATATTAGACTGTATGAGGAGGAGTTACACCCAGTCAATAGTTAGATATTAGACTGTATGAGGAGTTACACCCAGTCAATAGTTAGATATTAGACTGTATGAGGAGGAGTTACACCCAGTCAATAGTTAGATATTAGACTGTATGAGGAGGAGTTACACCCAGTCAATAGTTAGATATTAGACTGTATGAGGAGGAGTTACACCCAGTCAATAGTTAGATATTAGACTGTATGTGTAGGAGTTACACCCAGTCAATAGTTAGATATTAGACTGCATGAGGAGTTAAACCCAGTCAATAGTTAGATATTAGACTGTATGAGGGGGAGTTACACGCAGTCAATAGTTAGATATTAGACTGTATGAGGAGGAGTTACACCCAGTCAATAGTTAGATATTAGACTGTATGAGGAGTTACACCCAGTCAATAGTTAGACATTAGACTATATGAGGAGGAGTTACACCCAGTCAATAGTTAGATATTAGACTGTATGAGGAGGAGTTACACCCAGTCAATAGTTAGATATTAGACTGCATGAGGAGTTACACCCAGTCAATAGTTAGATATTAGACTGTATGAGGAGGAGTTACACCCAGTCAATAGTTAGATATTAGACTGTATGAGGAGTTACACACAGTCAATAGTTAGATATTAGACTATATGAGAAGGAGTTACACCCAGTCAATAGTTAGATATTAAAACTGTATGAGGAGGAGTTACACCCAGTCAATAGTTAGATATTAGACTGTATGAGGAGGACTTACACCCAGTCAATAGTTAGATATTAGACTGCATGAGGAGTTACACCCAGTCAATAGTTAGATATTAGACTGTATGAGGAGGAGTTACACCCAGTCAATAGTTAGATATTAGACTGTATGAGGAGGAGTTACACCCAGTCAATAGTTAGATATTAGACTGTATGAGGAGGAGATACAACCAGTCAATAGTTAGATATTAGACTGTATGAGCAGTTACACCCAGTCAATAGTTAGATATTAGACTGTATGAGGAGGAGTTACACCCAGTCAATAGTTAGATATTAGACTGTATGAGGAGGAGTTACACCCAGTCAATAGTTAGATATTAGACTGTATGAGGAGGAGTTACACCCAGTCTATAGTTAGATATTAGACTGTATGAAGAGTTACACCAAGTCAATAGTTAGACATTAGACTATATGAGGAGGAGTTACACCCAGTCAATAGTTAGATATTAGACTGTATGAGGAGGAGTTACACCCAGTCAATAGTTAGATATTAGACTGTATGAGGAGGAGTTACACCCAGTCAATAGTTAGATATTAGACTGTATGAGGAGGAGTTACACCCAGTCAATAGTTAGATATTAGACTGTATGAGGAGGAGTTACACCCAGTCAATAGTTAGATATTAGACTGTATGAGGAGGAGTTACACCCAGTCAATAGTTAGATATTAGACTGCATGAGGAGTTAAACCCAGTCAATAGTTAGATATTAGACTGTATGAGGGGGCGTTACACCCAGTCAATAGTTAGATATTAGACTGTATGAGGAGGAGTTACACCCAGTCAATAGTTAGATATTAGACTGTATGAGGAGTTACACCCAGTCAATAGTTAGACATTAGACTATATGAGGAGGAGTTACACCCAGTCAATAGTTAGATATTAGACTGTCTGAGGAGTTAAACCCAGTCAATAGTTAGATATTAGACTGTATGAGGGGGAGTTACACCCAGTCAATAGTTAGATATTAGACTGTATGAGGAGGAGTTACACCCAGTCAATAGTTAGATATTAGACTGTATGAGGAGTTACACCCAGTCAATAGTTAGACATTAGACTATATGAGGAGGAGTTACACCCAGTCAATAGTTAGATATTAGACTGTATGAGGAGGAGTTACACCCAGTCAATAGTTAGATATTAGACTGTATGAGGAGGAGTTACACCCAGTCAATATTTAGATATTAGACTGTATGAGGAGTTACACCCAGTCAATAGTTAGATATTAGACTGCATGAGGAGTTAAACCCAGTCAATAGTTAGATATTAGACTGTATGAGGAGGAGTTACACCCAGTCAATAGTTAGATATTAGACTGTATGAGGAGGAGTTACACCCAGTCAATAGTTAGATATTAGACTGTATGAGGAGGAGTTACACCCAGTCAGTAGTTGGATATTAGACTCTATGAGGAGGAGTTACACCCAGTCAATAGTTAGATATTAGACTGCATGAGGAGTTACACCCAGTCAATAGTTAGATATTAGACTGTATGAGGAGGAGTTACACCCAGTCAATAGTTAGATATTAGACTGTATGAGGAGTTACACACAGTCAATAGTTAGATATTAGACTATATGAGGAGGAGTTACACCCAGTCAATAGTTAGATATTAGACTGTATGAGGAGGAGTTACACCCAGTCAATAGTTAGATATTAGACTGTATGAGGAGGACTTACACCCAGTCAATAGTTAGATATTAGACTGCATGAGGAGTTACACCCAGTCAATAGTTAGATATTAGACTGTATGAGGAGGAGTTACACCCAGTCAATAGTTAGATATTAGACTGTATGAGGAGGAGTTACACCCAGTCAATAGTTAGATATTAGACTGTATGAGGAGGAGTTACACCCAGTCAATAGTTAGATATTAGACTGTATGAGGAGGAGTTACACCCAGTCAATAGTTAGATATTAGACTGTATGAGGAGTTACACCCAGTCAATAGTTAGATATTAGACTGTATGAGGAGGAGTTACACCCAGTCAATAGTTAGATATTAGACTGTATGAGGAGGAGTTACACCCAGTCAATAGTTAGATATTAGACTGTATGAGGAGGAGTTACACCCAGTCAATAGTTAGATATTAGACTGTATGAGGAGGAGTTACACCCAGTCAATAGTTAGATATTAGACTGCATGAGGAGTTAAACCCAGTCAATAGTTAGATATTAGACTGTATGAGGAGGAGTTACACCCAGTCAATAGTTAGATATTAGACTGTATGAGGAGGAGTTACACCCAGTCAATAGTTAGATATTAGACTGCATGAGGAGTTAAACCCAGTCAATAGTTAGATATTAGACTGTATGAGGGGGCGTTACACCCAGTCAATAGTTAGATATTAGACTGTATGAGGAGGAGTTACACCCAGTCAATAGTTAGATATTAGACTGTATGAGGAGTTACACCCAGTCAATAGTTAGACATTAGACTATATGAGGAGGAGTTACACCCAGTCAATAGTTAGATATTAGACTGTATGAGGAGTTAAACCCAGTCAATAGTTAGATATTAGACTGTATGAGGGGGAGTTACACCCAGTCAATAGTTAGATATTAGACTGTATGAGGAGGAGTTACACCCAGTCAATAGTTAGATATTAGACTGTATGAGGAGTTACACCCAGTCAATAGTTAGACATTAGACTATATGAGGAGGAGTTACACCCAGTCAATAGTTAGATATTAGACTGTATGAGGAGGAGTTACACCCAGTCAATAGTTAGATATTAGACTGTATGAGGAGGAGTTACACCCAGTCAATAGTTAGATATTAGACTGTATGGGAGGAGTTACACCCAGTCAATAGTTAGATATTAGACTGTATGAGGAGGAGTTACACCCAGTCAATAGTTAGATATTAGACTGCATGAGGAGTTACACCCAGTCAATAGTTAGATATTAGACTGTATGAGGAGGAGTTACACCCAGTCAATAGTTAGATATTAGACTGTATGAGGAGTTACACACAGTCAATAGTTAGATATTAGACTATATGAGGAGGAGTTACACCCAGTCAATAGTTAGATATTAGACTGTATGAGGAGGAGTTACACCCAGTCAATAGTTAGATATTAGACTGTATGAGGAGGACTTACACCCAGTCAATAGTTAGATATTAGACTGCATGAGGAGTTACACCCAGTCAATAGTTAGATATTAGACTGTATGAGGAGGAGTTACACCCAGTCAATAGTTAGATATTAGACTGTATGAGGAGGAGTTACACCCAGTCAATAGTTAGATATTAGACTGTATGAGGAGGAGTTACACCCAGTCAATAGTTAGATATTAGACTGTATGAGGAGGAGTTACACCCAGTCAATAGTTAGATATTAGACTGTATGAGGAGTTACACCCAGTCAATAGTTAGATATTAGACTGTATGAGGAGGAGTTACACCCAGTCAATAGTTAGATATTAGACTGTATGAGGAGGAGTTACACCCAGTCAATAGTTAGATATTAGACTGTATGAGGAGGAGTTACACCCAGTCAATAGTTAGATATTAGACTGTATGAGGAGGAGTTACACCCAGTCAATAGTTAGATATTAGACTGCATGAGGAGTTAAACCCAGTCAATAGTTAGATATTAGACTGTATGAGGGGGAGTTACACCCAGTCAATAGTTAGATATTAGACTGTATGAGGAGGAGTTACACCCAGTCAATAGTTAGATATTAGACTGTATGAGGAGTTACACCCAGTCAATAGTTAGACATTAGACTATATGAGGAGGAGTTACACCCAGTCAATAGTTAGATATTAGACTGTATGAGGAGTTAAACCCAGTCAATAGTTAGATATTAGACTGTATGAGGGGGAGTTACACCCAGTCAATAGTTAGATATTAGACTGTATGAGGAGGAGTTACACCCAGTCAATAGTTAGATATTAGACTGTATGAGGAGTTACACCCAGTCAATAGTTAGACATTAGACTATATGAGGAGGAGTTACACCCAGTCAATAGTTAGATATTAGACTGTATGAGGAGGAGTTACACCCAGTCAATAGTTAGATATTAGACTGTATGAGGAGGAGTTACACCCAGTCAATAGTTAGATATTAGACTGTATGAGGAGTTACACCCAGTCAATAGTTAGATATTAGACTGCATGAGGAGTTAAACCCAGTCAATAGTTAGATATTAGACTGTATGAGGAGGAGTTACACCCAGTCAATAGTTAGATATTAGACTGTATGAGGAGGAGTTACACCCAGTCAGTAGTTAGATATTAGACTCTATGAGGAGGAGTTACACCCAGTCAATAGTTAGATATTAGACTGCATGAGGAGTTACACCCAGTCAATAGTTAGATATTAGACTGTATGAGGAGGAGTTACACCCAGTCAATAGTTAGATATTAGACTGTATGAGGAGGAGTTACACCCAGTCAATAGTTAGATATTAGACTGTATGAGGAGTTACACCCAGTCAATAGTTAGATATTAGACTGTATGAGGAGGAGTTACACCCAGTCAATAGTTAGATATTAGACTGTATGAGGAGGAGTTACACCCAGTCAATAGTTAGATATTAGACTGTATGAGGAGGAGTTACACCCAGTCTATAGTTAGATATTAGACTGTATGAAGAGTTACACCCAGTCAATAGTTAGACATTAGACTATATGAGGAGGAGTTACACCCAGTCAATAGTTAGATATTAGACTGTATGAGGAGGAGTTACACCCAGTCAATAGTTAGATATTAGACTGTATGAGGAGGAGTTACACCCAGTCAATAGTTAGATATTAGACTGTATGAGGAGGAGTTACACCCAGTCAATAGTTAGATATTAGACTGTATGAGGAGGAGTTACACCCAGTCAATAGTTAGATATTAGACTGTATGAGGAGGAGTTACACCCAGTCAATAGTTAGATATTAGACTGCATGAGGAGTTACACCCAGTCAATAGTTAGATATTAGACTGTATGAGGAGGAGTTACACCCAGTCAATAGTTAGATATTAGACTGTATGAGGAGGAGTTACACCCAGTCAATAGTTAGATATTAGACTGTATGAGGAGTTACACCCAGTCAATAGTTAGACATTAGACTATATGAGGAGGAGTTACACCCAGTCAATAGTTAGATATTAGACTGTATGAGGAGTTAAACCCAGTCAATAGTTAGATATTAGACTGTATGAGGGGGAGTTACACCCAGTCAATAGTTAGATATTAGACTGTATGAGGAGGAGTTACACCCAGTCAATAGTTAGATATTAGACTGTATGAGGAGTTACACCCAGTCAATAGTTAGACATTAGACTATATGAGGAGGAGTTACACCCAGTCAATAGTTAGATATTAGACTGTATGAGGAGGAGTTACACCCAGTCAATAGTTAGATATTAGACTGTATGAGGAGGAGTTACACCCAGTCAATAGTTAGATATTAGACTGTATGAGGAGGAGTTACACCCAGTCAATAGTTAGATATTAGACTGCATGAGGAGTTAAACCCAGTCAATAGTTAGATATTAGACTGTATGAGGAGGAGTTACACCCAGTCAATAGTTAGATATTAGACTGTATGAGGAGGAGTTACACCCAGTCAATAGTTAGATATTAGACTGTATGAGGAGGAGTTACACCCAGTCAATAGTTAGATATTAGACTGCATGAGGAGTTACACCCAGTCAATAGTTAGATATTAGACTATATGAGGAGGAGTTACACCCAGTCAATAGTTAGATATTAGACTGTATGAGGAGTTACACACAGTCAATAGTTAGATATTAGACTATATGAGGAGGAGTTACACCCAGTCAATAGTTAGATATTAGACTGTATGAGGAGGAGTTACACCCAGTCAATAGTTAGATATTAGACTGTATGAGGAGGACTTACACCCAGTCAATAGTTAGATATTAGACTGCATGAGGAGTTACACCCAGTCAATAGTTAGATATTAGACTGTATGAGGAGGAGTTACACCCAGTCAATAGTTAGATATTAGACTGTATGAGGAGGAGTTACACCCAGTCAATAGTTAGATATTAGACTGTATGAGGAGTTACACCCAGTCAATAGTTAGATATTAGACTGTATGAGGAGGAGTTACACCCAGTCAATAGTTAGATATTAGACTGTATGAGGAGGAGTTACACCCAGTCAATAGTTAGATATTAGACTGTATGAGGAGGAGTTACACCCAGTCTATAGTTAGATATTAGACTGTATGAAGAGTTACACCCAGTCAATAGTTAGACATTAGACTATATGAGGAGGAGTTACACCCAGTCAATAGTTAGATATTAGACTGTATGAGGAGGAGTTACACCCAGTCAATAGTTAGATATTAGACTGTATGAGGAGGAGTTACACCCAGTCAATAGTTAGATATTAGACTGTATGAGGAGGAGTTACACCCAGTCAATAGTTAGATATTAGACTGTATGAGGAGGAGTTACACCCAGTCAATAGTTAGATATTAGACTGTATGAGGAGGAGTTACACCCAGTCAATAGTTAGATATTAGACTGCATGAGGAGTTAAACCCAGTCAATAGTTAGATATTAGACTGTATGAGGGGGAGTTACACCCAGTCAATAGTTAGATATTAGACTGTATGAGGAGGAGTTACACCCAGTCAATAGTTAGATATTAGACTGTATGAGGAGTTACACCCAGTCAATAGTTAGACATTAGACTATATGAGGAGGAGTTACACCCAGTCAATAGTTAGATATTAGACTGTATGAGGAGTTAAACCCAGTCAATAGTTAGATATTAGACTGTATGAGGGGGAGTTACACCCAGTCAATAGTTAGATATTAGACTGTATGAGGAGGAGTTACACCCAGTCAATAGTTAGATATTAGACTGTATGAGGAGTTACACCCAGTCAATAGTTAGACATTAGACTATATGAGGAGGAGTTACACCCAGTCAATAGTTAGATATTAGACTGTATGAGGAGGAGTTACACCCAGTCAATAGTTAGATATTAGACTGTATGAGGAGGAGTTACACCCAGTCAATAGTTAGATATTAGACTGTATGAGGAGTTACACCCAGTCAATAGTTAGATATTAGACTGCATGTGGAGTTAAACCCAGTCAATAGTTAGATATTAGACTGTATGAGGAGGAGTTACACCCAGTCAATAGTTAGATATTAGACTGTATGAGGAGGAGTTACACCCAGTCAATAGTTAGATATTAGACTGTATGAGGAGGAGTTACACCCAGTCAATAGTTAGATATTAGACTGTATGAGGAGGAGTTACACCCAGTCAATAGTTAGATATTAGACTGCATGAGGAGTTAAACCCAGTCAATAGTTAGATATTAGACTGTATGAGGAGGAGTTACACCCAGTCAATAGTTAGATATTAGACTGTATGAGGAGGAGTTACACCCAGTCAGTAGTTAGATATTAGACTCTATGAGGAGGAGTTACACCCAGTCAATAGTTAGATATTAGACTGCATGAGGAGTTACACCCAGTCAATAGTTAGATATTAGACTGTATGAGGAGGAGTTACACCCAGTCAATAGTTAGATATTAGACTGTATGAGGAGTTACACACAGTCAATAGTTAGATATTAGACTATATGAGGAGGAGTTACACCCAGTCAATAGTTAGATATTAGACTGTATGAGGAGGAGTTACACCCAGTCAATAGTTAGATATTAGACTGTATGAGGAGGACTTACACCCAGTCAATAGTTAGATATTAGACTGCATGAGGAGTTACACCCAGTCAATAGTTAGATATTAGACTGTATGAGGAGGAGTTACACCCAGTCAATAGTTAGATATTAGACTGTATGAGGAGGAGTTACACCCAGTCAATAGTTAGATATTAGACTGTATGAGGAGGAGTTACACCCAGTCAATAGTTAGATATTAGACTGTATGAGGAGGAGTTACACCCAGTCAATAGTTAGATATTAGACTGTATGAGGAGGAGTTACACCCAGTCAATAGTTAGATATTAGACTGTATGAGGAGGAGTTACACCCAGTCAATAGTTAGATATTAGACTGTATGAGGAGGAGTTACACCCAGTCAATAGTTAGATATTAGACTGTATGAAGAGTTACACCCAGTCAATAGTTAGACATTAGACTATATGAGGAGGAGTTACACCCAGTCAATAGTTAGATATTAGACTGTATGAGGAGGAGTTACACCCAGTCAATAGTTAGATATTAGACTGTATGAGGAGGAGTTACACCCAGTCAATAGTTAGATATTAGACTGTATGAGGAGGAGTTACACCCAGTCAATAGTTAGATATTAGACTGTATGAGGAGGAGTTACACCCAGTCAATAGTTAGATATTAGACTGTATGAGGAGGAGTTACACCCAGTCAATAGTTAGATATTAGACTGCATGAGGAGTTAAACCCAGTCAATAGTTAGATATTAGACTGTATGAGGGGGAGTTACACCCAGTCAATAGTTAGATATTAGACTGTATGAGGAGGAGTTACACCCAGTCAATAGTTAGATATTAGACTGTATGAGGAGTTACACCCAGTCAATAGTTAGACATTAGACTATATGAGGAGGAGTTACACCCAGTCAATAGTTAGATATTAGACTGTATGAGGAGTTAAACCCAGTCAATAGTTAGATATTAGACTGTATGAGGGGGAGTTACACCCAGTCAATAGTTAGATATTAGACTGTACGAGGAGGAGTTACACCCAGTCAATAGTTAGATATTAGACTGTATGAGGAGTTACACCCAGTCAATAGTTAGACATTAGACTATATGAGGAGGAGTTACACCCAGTCAATAGTTAGATATTAGACTGTATGAGGAGGAGTTACACCCAGTCAATAGTTAGATATTAGACTGTATGAGGAGGAGTTACACCCAGTCAATAGTTAGATATTAGACTGCATGAGGAGTTAAACCCAGTCAATAGTTAGATATTAGAATGTATGAGGAGGAGTTACACCCAGTCAATAGTTAGATATTAGACTGTATGAGGAGGAGTTACACCCAGTCAGTAGTTAGATATTAGACTCTATGAGGAGGAGTTACACCCAGTCAATAGTTAGATATTAGACTGCATGAGGAGTTACACCCAGTCAATAGTTAGATATTAGACTGTATGAGGAGGAGTTACACCCAGTCAATAGTTAGATATTAGACTGTATGAGGAGTTACACACAGTCAATAGTTAGATATTAGACTATATGAGGAGGAGTTACACCCAGTCAATAGTTAGATATTAGACTGTATGAGGAGGAGTTACACCCAGTCAATAGTTAGATATTAGACTGTATGAGGAGGAGTTACACCCAGTCAATAGTTAGATATTAGACTGTATGAGGAGGAGTTACACCCAGTCTATAGTTAGATATTAGACTGTATGAAGAGTTACACCCAGTCAATAGTTAGACATTAGACTATATGAGGAGGAGTTACACCCAGTCAATAGTTAGATATTAGACTGTATGAGGAGGAGTTACACCCAGTCAATAGTTAGATATTAGACTGTATGAGGAGGAGTTACACCCAGTCAATAGTTAGATATTAGACTGTATGAGGAGGAGTTACACCCAGTCAATAGTTAGATATTAGACTGTATGAGGAGGAGTTACACCCAGTCAATAGTTAGATATTAGACTGTATGAGGAGGAGTTACACCCAGTCAATAGTTAGATATTAGACTGCATGAGGAGTTAAACCCAGTCAATAGTTAGATATTAGACTGTATGAGGGGGAGTTACACCCAGTCAATAGTTAGATATTAGACTGTATGAGGAGGAGTTACACCCAGTCAATAGTTAGATATTAGACTGTATGAGGAGTTACACCCAGTCAATAGTTAGACATTAGACTATATGAGGAGGAGTTACACCCAGTCAATAGTTAGATATTAGACTGTATGAGGAGTTAAACCCAGTCAATAGTTAGATATTAGACTGTATGAGGGGGAGTTACACCCAGTCAATAGTTAGATATTAGACTGTATGAGGAGGAGTTACACCCAGTCAATAGTTAGATATTAGACTGTATGAGGAGTTACACCCAGTCAATAGTTAGACATTAGACTATATGAGGAGGAGTTACACCCAGTCAATAGTTAGATATTAGACTGTATGAGGAGGAGTTACACCCAGTCAATAGTTAGATATTAGACTGTATGAGGAGGAGTTACACCCAGTCAATAGTTAGATATTAGACTGTATGAGGAGTTACACCCAGTCAATAGTTAGATATTAGACTGCATGAGGAGTTAAACCCAGTCAATAGTTAGATATTAGACTGTATGAGGAGGAGTTACACCCAGTCAATAGTTAGATATTAGACTGTATGAGGAGGAGTTACACCCAGTCAGTAGTTAGATATTAGACTCTATGAGGAGGAGTTACACCCAGTCAATAGTTAGATATTAGACTGCATGAGGAGTTACACCCAGTCAATAGTTAGATATTAGACTGTATGAGGAGGAGTTACACCCAGTCAATAGTTAGATATTAGACTGTATGAGGAGTTACACACAGTCAATAGTTAGATATTAGACTATATGAGGAGGAGTTACACCCAGTCAATAGTTAGATATTAGACTGTATGAGGAGGAGTTACACCCAGTCAATAGTTAGATATTAGACTGTATGAGGAGGACTTACACCCAGTCAATAGTTAGATATTAGACTGCATGAGGAGTTACACCCAGTCAATAGTTAGATATTAGACTGTATGAGGAGGAGTTACACCCAGTCAATAGTTAGATATTAGACTGTATGAGGAGGAGTTACACCCAGTCAATAGTTAGATATTAGACTGTATGAGGAGGAGTTACACCCAGTCAATAGTTAGATATTAGACTGTATGAGGAGGAGTTACACCCAGTCAATAGTTAGATATTAGACTGTATGAGGAGTTACACCCAGTCAATAGTTAGATATTAGACTGTATGAGGAGGAGTTACACCCAGTCAATAGTTAGATATTAGACTGTATGAGGAGGAGTTACACCCAGTCAATAGTTAGATATTAGACTGTATGAGGAGGAGTTACACCCAGTCTATAGTTAGATATTAGACTGTATGAAGAGTTACACCCAGTCAATAGTTAGACATTAGACTATATGAGGAGGAGTTACACCCAGTCAATAGTTAGATATTAGACTGTATGAGGAGGAGTTACACCCAGTCAATAGTTAGATATTAGACTGTATGAGGAGGAGTTACACCCAGTCAATAGTTAGATATTAGACTGTATGAGGAGGAGTTACACCCAGTCAATAGTTAGATATTAGACTGTATGAGGAGGAGTTACACCCAGTCAATAGTTAGATATTAGACTGTATGAGGAGGAGTTACACCCAGTCAATAGTTAGATATTAGACTGCATGAGGAGTTAAACCCAGTCAATAGTTAGATATTAGACTGTATGAGGGGGAGTTACACCCAGTCAATAGTTAGATATTAGACTGTATGAGGAGGAGTTACACCCAGTCAATAGTTAGATATTAGACTGTATGAGGAGTTACACCCAGTCAATAGTTAGACATTAGACTATATGAGGAGGAGTTACACCCAGTCAATAGTTAGATATTAGACTGTATGAGGAGTTAAACCCAGTCAATAGTTAGATATTAGACTGTATGAGGGGGAGTTACACCCAGTCAATAGTTAGATATTAGACTGTATGAGGAGGAGTTACACCCAGTCAATAGTTAGATATTAGACTGTATGAGGAGTTACACCCAGTCAATAGTTAGACATTAGACTATATGAGGAGGAGTTACACCCAGTCAATAGTTAGATATTAGACTGTATGAGGAGGAGTTACACCCAGTCAATAGTTAGATATTAGACTGTATGAGGAGGAGTTACACCCAGTCAATAGTTAGATATTAGACTGTATGAGGAGTTACACCCAGTCAATAGTTAGATATTAGACTGCATGAGGAGTTAAACCCAGTCAATAGTTAGATATTAGACTGTATGAGGAGGAGTTACACCCAGTCAATAGTTAGATATTAGACTGTATGAGGAGGAGTTACACCCAGTCAGTAGTTAGATATTAGACTCTATGAGGAGGAGTTACACCCAGTCAATAGTTAGATATTAGACTGCATGAGGAGTTACACCCAGTCAATAGTTAGATATTAGACTGTATGAGGAGGAGTTACACCCAGTCAATAGTTAGATATTAGACTGTATGAGGAGTTACACACAGTCAATAGTTAGATATTAGACTATATGAGGAGGAGTTACACCCAGTCAATAGTTAGATATTAGACTGTATGAGGAGGAGTTACACCCAGTCAATAGTTAGATATTAGACTGTATGAGGAGTTACACCCAGTCAATAGTTAGACATTAGACTATATGAGGAGGAGTTACACCCAGTCAATAGTTAGATATTAGACTGTATGAGGAGGAGTTACACCCAGTCAATAGTTAGATATTAGACTGTATGAGGAGGAGTTACACCCAGTCAATAGTTAGATATTAGACTGTATGAGGAGGAGTTACACCCAGTCAATAGTTAGATATTAGACTGTATGAGGAGTTACACCCAGTCAATAGTTAGATATTAGACTGTATGAGGAGGAGTTACACCCAGTCAATAGTTAGATATTAGACTGTATGAGGAGGAGTTACACCCAGTCAATAGTTAGATATTAGACTGTATGAGGAGGAGTTACACCCAGTCAATAGTTAGATATTAGACTGTATGAGGAGTTACACCCAGTCAATAGTTAGATATTAGACTGTATGAGGAGTTACACCCAGTCAATAGTTAGACATTAGACTATATGAGGAGGAGTTACACCCAGTCAATAGTTAGATATTAGACTGTATGAGGAGGAGTTACACCCAGTCAATAGTTAGATATTAGACTGTATGAGGAGGAGTTACACCCAGTCAATAGTTAGATATTAGACTGTATGAGGAGTTACACCCAGTCAATAGTTAGATATTAGACTGCATGAGGAGTTAAACCCAGTCAATAGTTAGATATTAGACTGTATGAGGAGGAGTTACACCCAGTCAATAGTTAGATATTAGACTGTATGAGGAGGAGTTACACCCAGTCAGTAGTTAGATATTAGACTCTATGAGGAGGAGTTACACCCAGTCAATAGTTAGATATTAGACTGCATGAGGAGTTACACCCAGTCAATAGTTAGATATTAGACTGTATGAGGAGGAGTTACACCCAGTCAATAGTTAGATATTAGACTGTATGAGGAGTTACACACAGTCAATAGTTAGATATTAGACTATATGAGGAGGAGTTACACCCAGTCAATAGTTAGATATTAGACTGTATGAGGAGGAGTTACACCCAGTCAATAGTTAGATATTAGACTGTATGAGGAGGACTTACACCCAGTCAATAGTTAGATATTAGACTGCATGAGGAGTTACACCCAGTCAATAGTTAGATATTAGACTGTATGAGGAGGAGTTACACCCAGTCAATAGTTAGATATTAGACTGTATGAGGAGGAGTTACACCCAGTCAATAGTTAGATATTAGACTGTATGAGGAGGAGTTACACCCAGTCAATAGTTAGATATTAGACTGTATGAGGAGGAGTTACACCCAGTCAATAGTTAGATATTAGACTGTATGAGGAGTTACACCCAGTCAATAGTTAGATATTAGACTGTATGAGGAGGAGTTACACCCAGTCAATAGTTAGATATTAGACTGTATGAGGAGGAGTTACACCCAGTCAATAGTTAGATATTAGACTGTATGAGGAGGAGTTACACCCAGTCTATAGTTAGATATTAGACTGTATGAAGAGTTACACCCAGTCAATAGTTAGACATTAGACTATATGAGGAGGAGTTACACCCAGTCAATAGTTAGATATTAGACTGTATGAGGAGGAGTTACACCCAGTCAATAGTTAGATATTAGACTGTATGAGGAGGAGTTACACCCAGTCAATAGTTAGATATTAGACTGTATGAGGAGGAGTTACACCCAGTCAATAGTTAGATATTAGACTGTATGAGGAGGAGTTACACCCAGTCAATAGTTAGATATTAGACTGTATGAGGAGGAGTTACACCCAGTCAATAGTTAGATATTAGACTGCATGAGGAGTTAAACCCAGTCAATAGTTAGATATTAGACTGTATGAGGGGGAGTTACACCCAGTCAATAGTTAGATATTAGACTGTATGAGGAGGAGTTACACCCAGTCAATAGTTAGATATTAGACTGTATGAGGAGTTACACCCAGTCAATAGTTAGACATTAGACTATATGAGGAGGAGTTACACCCAGTCAATAGTTAGATATTAGACTGTATGAGGAGTTAAACCCAGTCAATAGTTAGATATTAGACTGTATGAGGGGGAGTTACACCCAGTCAATAGTTAGATATTAGACTGTATGAGGAGGAGTTACACCCAGTCAATAGTTAGATATTAGACTGTATGAGGAGTTACACCCAGTCAATAGTTAGACATTAGACTATATGAGGAGGAGTTACACCCAGTCAATAGTTAGATATTAGACTGTATGAGGAGGAGTTACACCCAGTCAATAGTTAGATATTAGACTGTATGAGGAGGAGTTACACCCAGTCAATAGTTAGATATTAGACTGTATGAGGAGTTACACCCAGTCAATAGTTAGATATTAGACTGCATGAGGAGTTAAACCCAGTCAATAGTTAGATATTAGACTGTATGAGGAGGAGTTACACCCAGTCAATAGTTAGATATTAGACTGTATGAGGAGGAGTTACACCCAGTCAATAGTTAGATATTAGACTCTATGAGGAGGAGTTACACCCAGTCAATAGTTAGATATTAGACTGCATGAGGAGTTACACCCAGTCAATAGTTAGATATTAGACTGTATGAGGAGGAGTTACACCCAGTCAATAGTTAGATATTAGACTGTATGAGGAGTTACACCCAGTCAATAGTTAGATATTAGACTATATGAGGAGGAGTTACACCCAGTCAATAGTTAGATATTAGACTGTATGAGGAGGAGTTACACCCAGTCAATAGTTAGATATTAGACTGTATGAGGAGGAGTTACACCCAGTCAATAGTTAGATATTAGACTGTATGAGGAGGAGTTACACCCAGTCAATAGTTAGATATTAGACTGTATGAGGAGGAGTTACACCCAGTCAATAGTTAGATATTAGACTGTATGAGGAGGAGTTACACCCAGTCAATAGTTAGATATTAGACTGTATGAGGAGGACTTACACCCAGTCAATAGTTAGATATTAGACTGCATGAGGAGTTACACCCAGTCAATAGTTAGATATTAGACTGTATGAGGAGGAGTTACACCCAGTCAATAGTTAGATATTAGACTGTATGAGGAGGAGTTACACCCAGTCAATAGTTAGATATTAGACTGTATGAGGAGGAGTTACACCCAGTCAATAGTTAGATATTAGACTGTATGAGGAGGAGTTACACCCAGTCAATAGTTAGATATTAGACTGTATGAGGAGTTACACCCAGTCAATAGTTAGACATTAGACTATATGAGGAGGAGTTACACCCAGTCAATAGTTAGATATTAGACTGTATGAGGAGGAGTTACACCCAGTCAATAGTTAGATATTAGACTGTATGAGGAGGAGTTACACCCAGTCAATAGTTAGATATTAGACTGTATGAGGAGTTACACACAGTCAATAGTTAGATATTAGACTGCATGAGGAGTTAAACCCAGTCAATAGTTAGATATTAGACTGTATGAGGAGGAGTTACACCCAGTCAATAGTTAGATATTAGACTGTATGAGGAGGAGTTACACCCAGTCAGTAGTTAGATATTAGACTCTATGAGGAGGAGTTACACCCAGTCAATAGTTAGATATTAGACTGCATGAGGAGTTACACCCAGTCAATAGTTAGATATTAGACTGTATGAGGAGGAGTTACACCCAGTCAATAGTTAGATATTAGACTGTATGAGGAGTTACACACAGTCAATAGTTAGATATTAGACTATATGAGGAGGAGTTACACCCAGTCAATAGTTAGATATTAGACTGTATGAGGAGGAGTTACACCCAGTCAATAGTTAGATATTAGACTGTATGAGGAGTTACACCCAGTCAATAGTTAGACATTAGACTATATGAGGAGGAGTTACACCCAGTCAATAGTTAGATATTAGACTGTATGAGGAGGAGTTACACCCAGTCAATAGTTAGATATTAGACTGTATGAGGAGGAGTTACACCCAGTCAATAGTTAGATATTAGACTGTATGAGGAGGAGTTACACCCAGTCAATAGTTAGATATTAGACTGCATGAGGAGTTAAACCCAGTCAATAGTTAGATATTAGACTGTATGAGGAGGAGTTACACCCAGTCAATAGTTAGATATTAGACTGTATGAGGAGGAGTTACACCCAGTCAATAGTTAGATATTAGACTGTATGAGGAGGAGTTACACCCAGTCAATAGTTAGATATTAGACTGTATGAGGAGGAGTTACACCCAGTCAATAGTTAGATATTAGACTGTATGAGGAGGAGTTACACCCAGTCAATAGTTAGATATTAGACTGTATGAGGAGTTACACACAGTCAATAGTTAGATATTAGACTATATGAGGAGGAGTTACACCCAGTCAATAGTTAGATATTAGACTGTATGAGGAGGAGTTACACCCAGTCAATAGTTAGATATTAGACTGTATGAGGAGGAGTTACACCCAGTCAATAGTTAGATATTAGACTGCATGAGGAGTTACACCCAGTCAATAGTTAGATATTAGACTGTATGAGGAGGAGTTACACCCAGTCAATAGTTAGATATTAGACTGTATGAGGAGGAGTTACACCCAGTCAATAGTTAGATATTAGACTGTATGAGGAGGAGTTACACCCAGTCAATAGTTAGATATTAGACTGTATGAGGAGGAGTTACACCCAGTCAATAGTTAGATATTAGACTGTATGAGGAGTTACACCCAGTCAATAGTTAGATATTAGACTGTATGAGGAGGAGTTACACCCAGTCAATAGTTAGATATTAGACTGTATGAGGAGGAGTTACACCCAGTCAATAGTTAGATATTAGACTGTATGAGGAGGAGTTACACACAGTCTATAGTTAGATATTAGACTGTATGAAGAGTTACACCCAGTCAATAGTTAGACATTAGACTATATGAGGAGGAGTTACACCCAGTCAATAGTTAGATATTAGACTGTATGAGGAGGAGTTAGACCCAGTCAATAGTTAGATATTAGACTGTATGAGGAGGAGTTACACCCAGTCAATAGTTAGATATTAGACTGTATGAGGAGGAGTTACACCCAGTCAATAGTTAGATATTAGACTGTATGAGGAGGAGTTACACCCAGTCAATAGTTAGATATTAGACTGTATGAGGAGGAGTTACACCCAGTCAATAGTTAGATATTAGACTGCATGAGGAGTTAAACCCAGTCAATAGTTAGATATTAGACTGTATGAGGGGGAGTTACACCCAGTCAATAGTTAGATATTAGACTGTATGAGGAGGAGTTACACCCAGTCAATAGTTAGATATTAGACTGTATGAGGAGTTACACCCAGTCAATAGTTAGACATTAGACTATATGAGGAGGAGTTACACCCAGTCAATAGTTAGATATTAGACTGTATGAGGAGTTAAACCCAGTCAATAGTTAGATATTAGACTGTATGAGGGGGAGTTACACCCAGTCAATAGTTAGATATTAGACTGTATGAGGAGGAGTTACACCCAGTCAATAGTTAGATATTAGACTGTATGAGGAGTTACACCCAGTCAATAGTTAGACATTAGACTATATGAGGAGGAGTTACACCCAGTCAATAGTTAGATATTAGACTGTATGAGGAGGAGTTACACCCAGTCAATAGTTAGATATTAGACTGTATGAGGAGGAGTTACACCCAGTCAATTGTTAGATATTAGACTGTATGAGGAGTTACACACAGTCAATAGTTAGATATTAGACTGCATGAGGAGTTAAACCCAGTCAATAGTTAGATATTAGACTGTATGAGGAGGAGTTACACCCAGTCAATAGTTAGATATTAGACTGTATGAGGAGGAGTTACACCCAGTCAGTAGTTAGATATTAGACTCTATGAGGAGGAGTTACACCCAGTCAATAGTTAGATATTAGACTGCATGAGGAGTTACACCCAGTCAATAGTTAGATATTAGACTGTATGAGGAGGAGTTACACCCAGTCAATAGTTAGATATTAGACTGTATGAGGAGTTACACACAGTCAATAGTTAGATATTAGACTATATGAGGAGGAGTTACACCCAGTCAATAGTTAGATATTAGACTGTATGAGGAGGAGTTACACCCAGTCAATAGTTAGATATTAGACTGTATGAGGAGGAGTTACACCCAGTCAATAGTTAGATATTAGACTGTATGAGGAGGAGTTACACCCAGTCAATAGTTAGATATTAGACTGCATGAGGAGTTAAACCCAGTCAATAGTTAGATATTAGACTGTATGAGGAGGAGTTACACCCAGTCAATAGTTAGATATTAGACTGTATGAGGAGGAGTTACACCCAGTCAATAGTTAGATATTAGACTGTATGAGGAGGAGTTACACCCAGTCAATAGTTAGATATTAGACTGTATGAGGAGGAGTTACATCCAGTCAATAGTTAGATATTAGACTGTATGAGGAGGAGTTACACCCAAGTCAATAGTTAGATATTAGACTGTATGAGGAGGAGTTACACCCAGTCAATAGTTAGATATTAGACTGTATGAGGAGGAGTTACACCCAGTCAATAGTTAGATATTAGACTGCATGAGGAGTTAAACCCAGTCAATAGTTAGATATTAGACTGTATGAGGGGGCGTTACACCCAGTCAATAGTTAGATATTAGACTGTATGAGGAGGAGTTACACCCAGTCAATAGTTAGATATTAGACTGTATGAGGAGGAGTTACACCCAGTCAATAGTTAGATATTAGACTGTATGAGGAGGACTTACACCCAGTCAATAGTTAGATATTAGACTGCATGAGGAGTTACACCCAGTCAATAGTTAGATATTAGACTGTATGAGGAGGAGTTACGCCCAGTCAATAGTTAGATATTAGACTGTATGAGGAGGAGTTACACCCAGTCAATAGTTAGATATTAGACTGTATGAGGAGGAGTTACACCCAGTCAATAGTTAGATATTAGACTGTATGAGGAGGAGTTACACCCAGTCAATAGTTAGATATTAGACTGTATGAGGAGTTACACCCAGTCAATAGTTAGATATTAGACTGTATGAGGAGGAGTTACACCCAGTCAATAGTTAGATATTAGACTCTATGAGGAGGAGTTACACCCAGTCAATAGTTAGATATTAGACTGCATGAGGAGTTACACCCAGTCAATAGTTAGATATTAGACTGTATGAGGAGGAGTTACACCCAGTCAATAGTTAGATATTAGACTGTATGAGGAGTTACACACAGTCAATAGTTAGATATTAGACTATATGAGGAGGAGTTACACCCAGTCAATAGTTAGATATTAGACTGTATGAGGAGGAGTTACACCCAGTCAATAGTTAGATATTAGACTGTATGAGGAGGAGTTACACCCAGTCAATAGTTAGATATTAGACTGTATGAGGAGGAGTTACACCCAGTCAATAGTTAGATATTAGACTGCATGAGGAGTTAAACCCAGTCAATAGTTAGATATTAGACTGTATGAGGAGGAGTTACACCCAGTCAATAGTTAGATATTAGACTGTATGAGGAGGAGTTACACCCAGTCAGTAGTTAGATATTAGACTCTATGAGGAGGAGTTACACCCAGTCAATAGTTAGATATTAGACTGCATGAGGAGTTACACCCAGTCAATAGTTAGATATTAGACTGTATGAGGAGGAGTTACACCCAGTCAATAGTTAGATATTAGACTGCATGAGGAGTTACACCCAGTCAATAGTTAGATATTAGACTGTATGAGGAGGAGTTACACCCAGTCAATAGTTAGATATTAGACTGTATGAGGAGTTACACACAGTCAATAGTTAGATATTAGACTATATGAGGAGGAGTTACACCCAGTCAATAGTTAGATATTAGACTGTATGAGGAGGAGTTACACCCAGTCAATAGTTAGATATTAGACTGTATGAGGAGGACTTACACCCAGTCAATAGTTAGATATTAGACTGCATGAGGAGTTACACCCAGTCAATAGTTAGATATTAGACTGTATGAGGAGGAGTTACACCCAGTCAATAGTTAGATATTAGACTGTATGAGGAGGAGTTACACCCAGTCAATAGTTAGATATTAGACTGTATGAGGAGGAGTTACACCCAGTCAATAGTTAGATATTAGACTGTATGAGGAGGAGTTACACCCAGTCAATAGTTAGATATTAGACTGTATGAGGAGTTACACCCAGTCAATAGTTAGATATTAGACTGTATGAGGAGGAGTTACACCCAGTCAATAGTTAGATATTAGACTGTATGAGGAGGAGTTACACCCAGTCAATAGTTAGATATTAGACTGTATGAGGAGGAGTTACACACAGTCTATAGTTAGATATTAGACTGTATGAAGAGTTACACCCAGTCAATAATTAGACATTAGACTATATGAGGAGGAGTTACACCCAGTCAATAGTTAGATATTAGACTGTATGAGGAGGAGTTAGACCCAGTCAATAGTTAGATATTAGACTGTATGAGGAGGAGTTACACCCAGTCAATAGTTAGATATTAGACTGTATGAGGAGGAGTTACACCCAGTCAATAGTTAGATATTAGACTGTATGAGGAGGAGTTACACCCAGTCAATAGTTAGATATTAGACTGTATGAGGAGGAGTTACACCCAGTCAATAGTTAGATATTAGACTGTATGAGGAGGAGTTACAACCAGTCAATAGTTAGATATTAGACTGTATGAGGAGTTACACCCAGTCAATAGTTAGATATTAGACTGTATGAGGAGGAGTTACACCCAGTCAATAGTTAGATATTAGACTGTATGAGGAGGAGTTACACCCAGTCAATAGTTAGATATTAGACTGTATGAGGAGGAGTTACACCCAGTCTATAGTTAGATATTAGACTGTATGAAGAGTTACACCCAGTCAATAGTTAGACATTAGACTATATGAGGAGGAGTTACACCCAGTCAATAGTTAGATATTAGACTGTATGAGGAGGAGTTACACCCAGTCAATAGTTAGATATTAGACTGTATGAGGAGGAGTTACACCCAGTCAATAGTTAGATATTAGACTGTATGAGGAGGAGTTACACCCAAGTCAATAGTTAGATATTAGACTGTATGAGGAGGAGTTACACCCAGTCAATAGTTAGATATTAGACTGTATGAGGAGGAGTTACACCCAGTCAATAGTTAGATATTAGACTGCATGAGGAGTTAAACCCAGTCAATAGTTAGATATTAGACTGTATGAGGGGGCGTTACACCCAGTCAATAGTTAGATATTAGACTGTATGAGGAGGAGTTACACCCAGTCAATAGTTAGATATTAGACTGTATGAGGAGGAGTTACACCCAGTCAATAGTTAGATATTAGACTGTATGAGGAGGACTTACACCCAGTCAATAGTTAGATATTAGACTGCATGAGGAGTTACACCCAGTCAATAGTTAGATATTAGACTGTATGAGGAGGAGTTACGCCCAGTCAATAGTTAGATATTAGACTGTATGAGGAGGAGTTACACCCAGTCAATAGTTAGATATTAGACTGTATGAGGAGGAGTTACACCCAGTCAATAGTTAGATATTAGACTGTATGAGGAGGAGTTACACCCAGTCAATAGTTAGATATTAGACTGTATGAGGAGTTACACCCAGTCAATAGTTAGATATTAGACTGTATGAGGAGGAGTTACACCCAGTCAATAGTTAGATATTAGACTGTATGAGGAGGAGTTACACCCAGTCAATAGTTAGATATTAGACTGTATGAGGAGGAGTTACACACAGTCTATAGTTAGATATTAGACTGTATGAAGAGTTACACCCAGTCAATAGTTAGACATTAGACTATATGAGGAGGAGTTACACCCAGTCAATAGTTAGATATTAGACTGTATGAGGAGGAGTTAGACCCAGTCAATAGTTAGATATTAGACTGTATGAGGAGGAGTTACACCCAGTCAATAGTTAGATATTAGACTGTATGAGGAGGAGTTACACCCAGTCAATAGTTAGATATTAGACTGTATGAGGAGGAGTTACACCCAGTCAATAGTTAGATATTAGACTGTATGAGGAGGAGTTACACCCAGTCAATAGTTAGATATTAGACTGCATGAGGAGTTAAACCCAGTCAATAGTTAGATATTAGACTGTATAAGGGGGAGTTACACCCAGTCAATAGTTAGATATTAGACTGTATGAGGAGGAGTTACACCCAGTCAATAGTTAGATATTAGACTGTATGAGGAGTTACACCCAGTCAATAGTTAGACATTAGACTATATGAGGAGGAGTTACACCCAGTCAATAGTTAGATATTAGACTGTATGAGGAGTTAAACCCAGTCAATAGTTAGATATTAGACTGTATGAGGAGGAGTTACACCCAGTCAATAGTTAGATATTAGACTGCATGAGGAGTTAAACCCAGTCAATAGTTAGATATTAGACTGTATGAGGGGGCGTTACACCCAGTCAATAGTTAGATATTAGACTGTATGAGGAGGAGTTACACCCAGTCAATAGTTAGATATTAGACTGTATGAGGAGGAGTTACACCCAGTCAATAGTTAGATATTAGACTGTATGAGGAGGACTTACACCCAGTCAATAGTTAGATATTAGACTGCATGAGGAGTTACACCCAGTCAATAGTTAGATATTAGACTGTATGAGGAGGAGTTACGCCCAGTCAATAGTTAGATATTAGACTGTATGAGGAGGAGTTACACCCAGTCAATAGTTAGATATTAGACTGTATGAGGAGGAGTTACACCCAGTCAATAGTTAGATATTAGACTGTATGAGGAGGAGTTACACCCAGTCAATAGTTAGATATTAGACTGTATGAGGAGTTACACCCAGTCAATAGTTAGATATTAGACTGTATGAGGAGGAGTTACACCCAGTCAATAGTTAGATATTAGACTGTATGAGGAGGAGTTACACCCAGTCAATAGTTAGATATTAGACTGTATGAGGAGGAGTTACACACAGTCTATAGTTAGATATTAGACTGTATGAAGAGTTACACCCAGTCAATAGTTAGACATTAGACTATATGAGGAGGAGTTACACCCAGTCAATAGTTAGATATTAGACTGTATGAGGAGGAGTTAGACCCAGTCAATAGTTAGATATTAGACTGTATGAGGAGGAGTTACACCCAGTCAATAGTTAGATATTAGACTGTATGAGGAGGAGTTACACCCAGTCAATAGTTAGATATTAGACTGTATGAGGAGGAGTTACACCCAGTCAATAGTTAGATATTAGACTGTATGAGGAGGAGTTACACCCAGTCAATAGTTAGATATTAGACTGCATGAGGAGTTAAACCCAGTCAATAGTTAGATATTAGACTGTATAAGGGGGAGTTACACCCAGTCAATAGTTAGATATTAGACTGTATGAGGAGGAGTTACACCCAGTCAATAGTTAGATATTAGACTGTATGAGGAGTTACACCCAGTCAATAGTTAGACATTAGACTATATGAGGAGGAGTTACACCCAGTCAATAGTTAGATATTAGACTGTATGAGGAGTTAAACCCAGTCAATAGTTAGATATTAGACTGTATGAGGGGGAGTTACACCCAGTCAATAGTTAGATATTAGACTGTATGAGGAGGAGTTACACCCAGTCAATAGTTAGATATTAGACTGTATGAGGAGTTACACCCAGTCAATAGTTAGACATTAGACTATATGAGGAGGAGTTACACCCAGTCAATAGTTAGATATTAGACTGTATGAGGAGGAGTTACACCCAGTCAATAGTTAGATATTAGACTGTATGAGGAGGAGTTACACCCAGTCAATAGTTAGATATTAGACTGTATGAGGAGTTACACACAGTCAATAGTTAGATATTAGACTGCATGAGGAGTTAAACCCAGTCAATAGTTAGATATTAGACTGTATGAGGAGGAGTTACACCCAGTCAATAGTTAGATATTAGACTGTATGAGGAGGAGTTACACCCAGTCAGTAGTTAGATATTAGACTCTATGAGGAGGAGTTACCCCCTGTCAATAGTTAGATATTAGACTGCATGAGGAGTTACACCCAGTCAATAGTTAGATATTAGACTGTATGAGGAGGAGTTACACCCAGTCAATAGTTAGATATTAGACTGTATGAGGAGTTACACACAGTCAATAGTTAGATATTAGACTATATGAGGAGGAGTTACACCCAGTCAATAGTTAGATATTAGACTGTATGAGGAGGAGTTACACCCAGTCAATAGTTAGATATTAGACTGTATGAGGAGTTACACCCAGTCAATAGTTAGACATTAGACTATATGAGGAGGAGTTACACCCAGTCAATAGTTAGATATTAGACTGTATGAGGAGGAGTTACACCCAGTCAATAGTTAGATATTAGACTGTATGAGGAGGAGTTACACCCAGTCAATAGTTAGATATTAGACTGTATGAGGAGTTACACCCAGTCAATAGTTAGATATTAGACTGCATGAGGAGGAGTTAACACCCAGTCAATAGTTAGATATTAGACTGTATGAGGAGGAGTTACACCCAGTCAATAGTTAGATATTAGACTGTATGAGGAGGAGTTACACCCAGTCAGTAGTTAGATATTAGACTCTATGAGGAGGAGTTACACCCAGTCAATAGTTAGATATTAGACTGCATGAGGAGTTACACCCAGTCAATAGTTAGATATTAGACTGTATGAGGAGGAGTTACACCCAGTCAATAGTTAGATATTAGACTGTATGAGGAGTTACACACAGTCAATAGTTAGATATTAGACTATATGAGGAGGAGTTACACCCAGTCAATAGTTAGATATTAGACTGTATGAGGAGGAGTTACACCCAGTCAATAGTTAGATATTAGACTGTATGAGGAGGACTTACACCCAGTCAATAGTTAGATATTAGACTGCATGAGGAGTTACACCCAGTCAATAGTTAGATATTAGACTGTATGAGGAGGAGTTACACCCAGTCAATAGTTAGATATTAGACTGTATGAGGAGGAGTTACACCCAGTCAATAGTTAGATATTAGACTGTATGAGGAGGAGTTACACCCAGTCAATAGTTAGATATTAGACTGTATGAGGAGGAGTTACACCCAGTCAATAGTTAGATATTAGACTGTATGAGGAGTTACACCCAGTCAATAGTTAGATATTAGACTGTATGAGGAGGAGTTACACCCAGTCAATAGTTAGATATTAGACTGTATGAGGAGGAGTTACACCCAGTCAATAGTTAGATATTAGACTGTATGAGGAGGAGTTACACACAGTCTATAGTTAGATATTAGACTGTATGAAGAGTTACACCCAGTCAATAGTTAGACATTAGACTATATGAGGAGGAGTTACACCCAGTCAATAGTTAGATATTAGACTGTATGAGGAGGAGTTAGACCCAGTCAATAGTTAGATATTAGACTGTATGAGGAGGAGTTACACCCAGTCAATAGTTAGATATTAGACTGTATGAGGAGGAGTTACACCCAGTCAATAGTTAGATATTAGACTGTATGAGGAGGAGTTACACCCAGTCAATAGTTAGATATTAGACTGTATGAGGAGGAGTTACACCCAGTCAATAGTTAGATATTAGACTGCATGAGGAGTTAAACCCAGTCAATAGTTAGATATTAGACTGTATGAGGGGGCGTTACACCCAGTCAATAGTTAGATATTAGACTGTATGAGGAGGAGTTACACCCAGTCAATAGTTAGATATTAGACTGTATGAGGAGGAGTTACACCCAGTCAATAGTTAGATATTAGACTGTATGAGGAGGACTTACACCCAGTCAATAGTTAGATATTAGACTGCATGAGGAGTTACACCCAGTCAATAGTTAGATATTAGACTGTATGAGGAGGAGTTACGCCCAGTCAATAGTTAGATATTAGACTGTATGAGGAGGAGTTACACCCAGTCAATAGTTAGATATTAGACTGTATGAGGAGGAGTTACACCCAGTCAATAGTTAGATATTAGACTGTATGAGGAGGAGTTACACCCAGTCAATAGTTAGATATTAGACTGTATGAGGAGTTACACCCAGTCAATAGTTAGATATTAGACTGTATGAGGAGGAGTTACACCCAGTCAATAGTTAGATATTAGACTGTATGAGGAGGAGTTACACCCAGTCAATAGTTAGATATTAGACTGTATGAGGAGGAGTTACACACAGTCTATAGTTAGATATTAGACTGTATGAAGAGTTACACCCAGTCAATAGTTAGACATTAGACTATATGAGGAGGAGTTACACCCAGTCAATAGTTAGATATTAGACTGTATGAGGAGGAGTTAGACCCAGTCAATAGTTAGATATTAGACTGTATGAGGAGGAGTTACACCCAGTCAATAGTTAGATATTAGACTGTATGAGGAGGAGTTACACCCAGTCAATAGTTAGATATTAGACTGTATGAGGAGGAGTTACACCCAGTCAATAGTTAGATATTAGACTGTATGAGGAGGAGTTACACCCAGTCAATAGTTAGATATTAGACTGCATGAGGAGTTAAACCCAGTCAATAGTTAGATATTAGACTGTATAAGGGGGAGTTACACCCAGTCAATAGTTAGATATTAGACTGTATGAGGAGGAGTTACACCCAGTCAATAGTTAGATATTAGACTGTATGAGGAGTTACACCCAGTCAATAGTTAGACATTAGACTATATGAGGAGGAGTTACACCCAGTCAATAGTTAGATATTAGACTGTATGAGGAGTTAAACCCAGTCAATAGTTAGATATTAGACTGTATGAGGGGGAGTTACACCCAGTCAATAGTTAGATATTAGACTGTATGAGGAGGAGTTACACCCAGTCAATAGTTAGATATTAGACTGTATGAGGAGTTACACCCAGTCAATAGTTAGACATTAGACTATATGAGGAGGAGTTACACCCAGTCAATAGTTAGATATTAGACTGTATGAGGAGGAGTTACACCCAGTCAATAGTTAGATATTAGACTGTATGAGGAGGAGTTACACCCAGTCAATAGTTAGATATTAGACTGTATGAGGAGTTACACACAGTCAATAGTTAGATATTAGACTGCATGAGGAGTTAAACCCAGTCAATAGTTAGATATTAGACTGTATGAGGAGGAGTTACACCCAGTCAATAGTTAGATATTAGACTGTATGAGGAGGAGTTACACCCAGTCAGTAGTTAGATATTAGACTCTATGAGGAGGAGTTACCCCCTGTCAATAGTTAGATATTAGACTGCATGAGGAGTTACACCCAGTCAATAGTTAGATATTAGACTGTATGAGGAGGAGTTACACCCAGTCAATAGTTAGATATTAGACTGTATGAGGAGTTACACACAGTCAATAGTTAGATATTAGACTATATGAGGAGGAGTTACACCCAGTCAATAGTTAGATATTAGACTGTATGAGGAGGAGTTACACCCAGTCAATAGTTAGATATTAGACTGTATGAGGAGTTACACCCAGTCAATAGTTAGACATTAGACTATATGAGGAGGAGTTACACCCAGTCAATAGTTAGATATTAGACTGTATGAGGAGGAGTTACACCCAGTCAATAGTTAGATATTAGACTGTATGAGGAGGAGTTACACCCAGTCAATAGTTAGATATTAGACTGTATGAGGAGTTACACCCAGTCAATAGTTAGATATTAGACTGCATGAGGAGTTAAACCCAGTCAATAGTTAGATATTAGACTGTATGAGGAGGAGTTACACCCAGTCAATAGTTAGATATTAGACTGTATGAGGAGGAGTTACACCCAGTCAGTAGTTAGATATTAGACTCTATGAGGAGGAGTTACACCCAGTCAATAGTTAGATATTAGACTGCATGAGGAGTTACACCCAGTCAATAGTTAGATATTAGACTGTATGAGGAGGAGTTACACCCAGTCAATAGTTAGATATTAGACTGTATGAGGAGTTACACACAGTCAATAGTTAGATATTAGACTATATGAGGAGGAGTTACACCCAGTCAATAGTTAGATATTAGACTGTATGAGGAGGAGTTACACCCAGTCAATAGTTAGATATTAGACTGTATGAGGAGGACTTACACCCAGTCAATAGTTAGATATTAGACTGCATGAGGAGTTACACCCAGTCAATAGTTAGATATTAGACTGTATGAGGAGGAGTTACACCCAGTCAATAGTTAGATATTAGACTGTATGAGGAGGAGTTACACCCAGTCAATAGTTAGATATTAGACTGTATGAGGAGGAGTTACACCCAGTCAATAGTTAGATATTAGACTGTATGAGGAGGAGTTACACCCAGTCAATAGTTAGATATTAGACTGTATGAGGAGTTACACCCAGTCAATAGTTAGATATTAGACTGTATGAGGAGGAGTTACACCCAGTCAATAGTTAGATATTAGACTGTATGAGGAGGAGTTACACCCAGTCAATAGTTAGATATTAGACTGTATGAGGAGGAGTTACACCCAGTCTATAGTTAGATATTAGACTGTATGAAGAGTTACACCCAGTCAATAGTTAGACATTAGACTATATGAGGAGGAGTTACACCCAGTCAATAGTTAGATATTAGACTGTATGAGGAGGAGTTAGACCCAGTCAATAGTTAGATATTAGACTGTATGAGGAGGAGTTACACCCAGTCAATAGTTAGATATTAGACTGTATGAGGAGGAGTTACACCCAGTCAATAGTTAGATATTAGACTGTATGAGGAGGAGTTACACCCAGTCAATAGTTAGATATTAGACTGTATGAGGAGGAGTTACACCCAGTCAATAGTTAGATATTAGACTGTATGAGGAGGAGTTACACCCAGTCAATAGTTAGATATTAGACTGTATGAGGAGGAGTTACACCCAGTCTATAGTTAGATATTAGACTGTATGAAGAGTTACACCCAGTCAATAGTTAGACATTAGACTATATGAGGAGGAGTTACACCCAGTCAATAGTTAGATATTAGACTGTATGAGGAGGAGTTAGACCCAGTCAATAGTTAGATATTAGACTGTATGAGGAGGAGTTACACCCAGTCAATAGTTAGATATTAGACTGTATGAGGAGGAGTTACACCCAGTCAATAGTTAGATATTAGACTGTATGAGGAGGAGTTACACCCAGTCAATAGTTAGATATTAGACTGTATGAGGAGGAGTTACACCCAGTCAATAGTTAGATATTAGACTGCATGAGGAGTTAAACCCAGTCAATAGTTAGATATTAGACTGTATGAGGGGGAGTTACACCCAGTCAATAGTTAGATATTAGACTGTATGAGGAGGAGTTACACCCAGTCAATAGTTAGATATTAGACTGTATGAGGAGTTACACCCAGTCAATAGTTAGACATTAGACTATATGAGGAGGAGTTACACCCAGTCAATAGTTAGATATTAGACTGTATGAGGAGTTAAACCCAGTCAATAGTTAGATATTAGACTGTATGAGGGGGAGTTACACCCAGTCAATAGTTAGATATTAGACTGTATGAGGAGGAGTTACACCCAGTCAATAGTTAGATATTAGACTGTATGAGGAGTTACACCCAGTCAATAGTTAGACATTAGACTATATGAGGAGGAGTTACACCCAGTCAATAGTTAGATATTAGACTGTATGGGAGGAGTTACACCCAGTCAATAGTTAGATATTAGACTGTATGAGGGGGAGTTACACCCAGTCAATAGTTAGATATTAGACTGTATGAGGAGGAGTTACACCCAGTCAATAGTTAGATATTAGACTGTATGAGGAGTTACACCCAGTCAATAGTTAGATATTAGACTATATGAGGAGGAGTTACACCCAGTCAATAGTTAGATATTAGACTGTATGAGGAGGAGTTACACCCAGTCAATAGTTAGATATTAGACTGTATGAGGAGTTACACCCAGTCAATAGTTAGACATTAGACTATATGAGGAGGAGTTACACCCAGTCAATAGTTAGATATTAGACTGTATGAGGAGGAGTTACACCCAGTCAATAGTTAGATATTAGACTGTATGAGGAGGAGTTACACCCAGTCAATAGTTAGATATTAGACTGTATGAGGAGGAGTTACACCCAGTCAATAGTTAGATATTAGACTGCATGAGGAGTTAAACCCAGTCAATAGTTAGATATTAGACTGTATGAGGAGGAGTTACACCCAGTCAATAGTTAGATATTAGACTGTATGAGGAGGAGTTACACCCAGTCAGTAGTTAGATATTAGACTCTATGAGGAGGAGTTACACCCAGTCAATAGTTAGATATTAGACTGCATGAGGAGTTACACCCAGTCAATAGTTAGATATTAGACTGTATGAGGAGGAGTTACACCCAGTCAATAGTTAGATATTAGACTGTATGAGGAGTTACACACAGTCAATAGTTAGACATTAGACTATATGAGGAGGAGTTACACCCAGTCAATAGTTAGATATTAGACTGTATGAGGAGGAGTTACACCCAGTCAATAGTTAGATATTAGACTGTATGAGGAGGAGTTACACCCAGTCAATAGTTAGATATTAGACTGTATGAGGAGGAGTTACACCCAGTCAATAGTTAGATATTAGACTGTATGAGGAGTTACACCCAGTCAATAGTTAGATATTAGACTGTATGAGGAGGAGTTACACCCAGTCAATAGTTAGATATTAGACTGTATGAGGAGGAGTTACACCCAGTCAATAGTTAGATATTAGACTGTATGAGGAGGAGTTACACCCAGTCAATAGTTAGATATTAGACTGTATGAGGAGTTACACCCAGTCAATAGTTAGATATTAGACTGTATGAGGAGGAGTTACACCCAGTCAATAGTTAGATATTAGACTGTATGAGGAGGAGTTACACCCAGTCAATAGTTAGATATTAGACTGTATGAGGAGGAGTTACACCCAGTCAATAGTTAGATATTAGACTGTATGAGGAGGAGTTACACCCAGTCAATAGTTAGATATTAGACTGTATGAGGAGGAGTTACACCCAGTCAATAGTTAGATATTAGACTGTATGAGGAGGAGTTACACCCAGTCAATAGTTAGATATTAGACTGCATGAGGAGTTAAACCCAGTCAATAGTTAGATATTAGACTGTATGAGGGGGAGTTACACCCAGTCAATAGTTAGATATTAGACTGTATGAGGAGGAGTTACACCCAGTCAATAGTTAGATATTAGACTGTATGAGGAGTTACACCCAGTCAATAGTTAGACATTAGACTATATGAGGAGGAGTTACACCCAGTCAATAGTTAGATATTAGACTGTATGAGGAGTTAAACCCAGTCAATAGTTAGATATTAGACTGTATGAGGGGGAGTTACACCCAGTCAATAGTTAGATATTAGACTGTATGAGGAGGAGTTACACCCAGTCAATAGTTAGATATTAGACTGTATGAGGAGTTACACCCAGTCAATAGTTAGACATTAGACTATATGAGGAGGAGTTACACCCAGTCAATAGTTAGATATTAGACTGTATGAGGAGGAGTTACACCCAGTCAATAGTTAGATATTAGACTGTATGAGGAGGAGTTACACCCAGTCAATAGTTAGATATTAGACTGTATGAGGAGTTACACACAGTCAATAGTTAGATATTAGACTGCATGAGGAGTTAAACCCAGTCAATAGTTAGATATTAGACTGTATGAGGAGGAGTTACACCCAGTCAATAGTTAGATATTAGACTGTATGAGGAGGAGTTACACCCAGTCAATAGTTAGATATTAGACTGTATGAGGAGTTACACCCAGTCAATAGTTAGATATTAGACTGTATGAGGAGGAGTTACACCCAGTCAATAGTTAGATATTAGACTGTATGAGGAGGAGTTACACCCAGTCAATAGTTAGATATTAGACTGTATGAGGAGGAGTTACACCCAGTCAATAGTTAGATATTAGACTGTATGAGGAGGAGTTACACCCAGTCAATAGTTAGATATTAGACTGTATGAGGAGTTACACCCAGTCAATAGTTAGATATTAGACTGTATGAGGAGGAGTTACACCCAGTCAATAGTTAGATATTAGACTGTATGAGGAGGAGTTACACCCAGTCAATAGTTAGATATTAGACTGTATGAGGAGGAGTTACACACAGTCTATAGTTAGATATTAGACTGTATGAAGAGTTACACCCAGTCAATAGTTAGACATTAGACTATATGAGGAGGAGTTACACCCAGTCAATAGTTAGATATTAGACTGTATGAGGAGGAGTTACACCCAGTCAATAGTTAGATATTAGACTGTATGAGGAGGAGTTACACCCAGTCAATAGTTAGATATTAGACTGTATGAGGAGGAGTTACACCCAGTCAATAGTTAGATATTAGACTGTATGAGGAGGAGTTACACCCAGTCAATAGTTAGATATTAGACTGTATGAGGAGGAGTTACACCCAGTCAATAGTTAGATATTAGACTGCATGAGGAGTTAAACCCAGTCAATAGTTAGATATTAGACTGTATGAGGGGGAGTTACACCCAGTCAATAGTTAGATATTAGACTGTATGAGGAGGAGTTACACCCAGTCAATAGTTAGATATTAGACTGTATGAGGAGTTACACCCAGTCAATAGTTAGACATTAGACTATATGAGGAGGAGTTACACCCAGTCAATAGTTAGATATTAGACTGTATGAGGAGTTAAACCCAGTCAATAGTTAGATATTAGACTGTATGAGGGGGAGTTACACCCAGTCAATAGTTAGATATTAGACTGTATGAGGAGGAGTTACACCCAGTCAATAGTTAGATATTAGACTGTATGAGGAGTTACACCCAGTCAATAGTTAGACATTAGACTATATGAGGAGGAGTTACACCCAGTCAATAGTTAGATATTAGACTGTATGAGGAGGAGTTACACCCAGTCAATAGTTAGATATTAGACTGTATGAGGAGGAGTTACACCCAGTCAATAGTTAGATATTAGACTGTATGAGGAGTTACACACAGTCAATAGTTAGATATTAGACTGCATGAGGAGTTAAACCCAGTCAATAGTTAGATATTAGACTGTATGAGGAGGAGTTACACCCAGTCAATAGTTAGATATTAGACTGTATGAGGAGGAGTTACACCCAGTCAGTAGTTAGATATTAGACTCTATGAGGAGGAGTTACACCCAGTCAATAGTTAGATATTAGACTGCATGAGGAGTTACACCCAGTCAATAGTTAGATATTAGACTGTATGAGGAGGAGTTACACCCAGTCAATAGTTAGATATTAGACTGTATGAGGAGTTACACACAGTCAATAGTTAGATATTAGACTATATGAGGAGGAGTTACACCCAGTCAATAGTTAGATATTAGACTGTATGAGGAGGAGTTACACCCAGTCAATAGTTAGATATTAGACTGTATGAGGAGGAGTTACACCCAGTCAATAGTTAGATATTAGACTGTATGAGGAGGAGTTACACCCAGTCAATAGTTAGATATTAGACTGCATGAGGAGTTAAACCCAGTCAATAGTTAGATATTAGACTGTATGAGGAGGAGTTACACCCAGTCAATAGTTAGATATTAGACTGTATGAGGAGGAGTTACACCCAGTCAGTAGTTAGATATTAGACTCTATGAGGAGGAGTTACACCCAGTCAATAGTTAGATATTAGACTGTATGAGGAGTTACACCCAGTCAATAGTTAGATATTAGACTGTATGAGGAGGAGTTACACCCAGTCAATAGTTAGATATTAGACTGTATGAGGGGGAGTTACACCCAGTCAATAGTTAGATATTAGACTGTATGAGGAGGAGTTACACCCAGTCAATAGTTAGATATTAGACTGTATGAGGAGGAGTTACACCCAGTCAATAGTTAGATATTAGACTGTATGAGGAGTTACACCCAGTCAATAGTTAGATATTAGACTGTATGAGGAGGAGTTACACCCAGTCAATAGTTAGATATTAGACTGTATGAGGAGGAGTTACACCCAGTCAATAGTTAGATATTAGACTGTATGAGGAGGAGTTACACCCAGTCAATAGTTAGATATTAGACTGTATGAGGAGTTACACCCAGTCAATAGTTAGATATTAGACTGTATGAGGAGGAGTTACACCCAGTCAATAGTTAGATATTAGACTGTATGAGGAGGAGTTACACCCAGTCAATAGTTAGATATTAGACTGTATGAGGAGGAGTTACACCCAGTCTATAGTTAGATATTAGACTGTATGAAGAGTTACACCCAGTCAATAGTTAGACATTAGACTATATGAGGAGGAGTTACACCCAGTCAATAGTTAGATATTAGACTGTATGAGGAGGAGTTACACCCAGTCAATAGTTAGATATTAGACTGTATGAGGAGGAGTTACACCCAGTCAATAGTTAGATATTAGACTGTATGAGGAGGAGTTACACCCAGTCAATAGTTAGATATTAGACTGTATGAGGAGGAGTTACACCCAGTCAATAGTTAGATATTAGACTGTATGAGGAGGAGTTACACCCAGTCAATAGTTAGATATTAGACTGCATGAGGAGTTAAACCCAGTCAATAGTTAGATATTAGACTGTATGAGGAGGAGTTACACCCAGTCAATAGTTAGATATTAGACTGTATGAGGAGGAGTTACACCCAGTCAATAGTTAGATATTAGACTGTATGAGGAGGAGTTACACCCAGTCAATAGTTAGATATTAGACTGTATGAGGAGGAGTTACACCCAGTCAATAGTTAGATATTAGACTGTATGAGGAGGAGTTACACCCAGTCAATAGTTAGATATTAGACTGTATGAGGAGTTACACCCAGTCAATAGTTAGATATTAGACTGTATGAGGAGGAGTTACACCCAGTCAATAGTTAGATATTAGACTGTATGAGGAGGAGTTACACCCAGTCAATAGTTAGATATTAGACTGTATGAGGAGGAGTTACACCCAGTCTATAGTTAGATATTAGACTGTATGAAGAGTTACACCCAGTCAATAGTTAGACATTAGACTATATGAGGAGGAGTTACACCCAGTCAATAGTTAGATATTAGACTGTATGAGGAGGAGTTAGACCCAGTCAATAGTTAGATATTAGACTGTATGAGGAGGAGTTACACCCAGTCAATAGTTAGATATTAGACTGTATGAGGAGGAGTTACACCCAGTCAATAGTTAGATATTAGACTGTATGAGGAGGAGTTACACCCAGTCAATAGTTAGATATTAGACTGTATGAGGAGGAGTTACACCCAGTCAATAGTTAGATATTAGACTGCATGAGGAGTTAAACCCAGTCAATAGTTAGATATTAGACTGTATGAGGGGGAGTTACACCCAGTCAATAGTTAGATATTAGACTGTATGAGGAGGAGTTACACCCAGTCAATAGTTAGATATTAGACTGTATGAGGAGTTACACCCAGTCAATAGTTAGACATTAGACTATATGAGGAGGAGTTACACCCAGTCAATAGTTAGATATTAGACTGTATGAGGAGTTAAACCCAGTCAATAGTTAGATATTAGACTGTATGAGGGGGAGTTACACCCAGTCAATAGTTAGATATTAGACTGTATGAGGAGGAGTTACACCCAGTCAATAGTTAGATATTAGACTGTATGAGGAGTTACACCCAGTCAATAGTTAGATATTAGACTATATGAGGAGGAGTTACACCCAGTCAATAGTTAGATATTAGACTGTATGAGGAGGAGTTACACCCAGTCAATAGTTAGATATTAGACTGTATGAGGAGGAGTTACACCCAGTCAATAGTTAGATATTAGACTGTATGAGGGGAGTTACACCCAGTCAATAGTTAGATATTAGACTGCATGAGGAGTTAAACCCAGTCAATAGTTAGATATTAGACTGTATGAGGAGGAGTTACACCCAGTCAATAGTTAGATATTAGACTGTATGAGGAGGAGTTACACCCAGTCAGTAGTTAGATATTAGACTCTATGAGGAGGAGTTACACCCAGTCAATAGTTAGATATTAGACTGCATGAGGAGTTACACCCAGTCAATAGTTAGATATTAGACTGTATGAGGAGGAGTTACACCCAGTCAATAGTTAGATATTAGACTGTATGAGGAGTTACACACAGTCAATAGTTAGATATTAGACTATATGAGGAGGAGTTACACCCAGTCAATAGTTAGATATTAGACTGTATGAGGAGGAGTTACACCCAGTCAATAGTTAGATATTAGACTGTATGAGGAGGAGTTACACCCAGTCAATAGTTAGATATTAGACTGTATGAGGAGGAGTTACACCCAGTCAATAGTTAGATATTAGACTGCATGAGGAGTTAAACCCAGTCAATAGTTAGATATTAGACTGTATGAGGAGGAGTTACACCCAGTCAATAGTTAGATATTAGACTGTATGAGGAGGAGTTACACCCAGTCAGTAGTTAGATATTAGACTCTATGAGGAGGAGTTACACCCAGTCAATAGTTAGATATTAGACTGCATGAGGAGTTACACCCAGTCAATAGTTAGATATTAGACTGTATGAGGAGGAGTTACACCCAGTCAATAGTTAGATATTAGACTGTATGAGAGAGTTACACCCAGTCAATAGTTAGATATTAGACTATATGAGAAGGAGTTACACCCAGTCAATAGTTAGATATTAGACTGTATGAGGAGGAGTTACACCCAGTCAATAGTTAGATATTAGACTGTATGAGGAGGACTTACACCCAGTCAATAGTTAGATATTAGACTGTATGAGGAGTTACACCCAGTCAATAGTTAGATATTAGACTGTATGAGGAGGAGTTACACCCAGTCAATAGTTAGATATTAGACTGTATGAGGAGGAGTTACACCCAGTCAATAGTTAGATATTAGACTGTATGAGGAGGAGTTACACCCAGTCAATAGTTAGATATTAGACTGTATGAGGAGTTACACCCAGTCAATAGTTAGATATTAGACTGTATGAGGAGGAGTTACACCCAGTCAATAGTTAGATATTAGACTGTATGAGGAGGAGTTACACCCAGTCAATAGTTAGATATTAGACTGTATGAGGAGGAGTTACACCCAGTCAATAGTTAGATATTAGACTGTATGAGGAGGAGTTACACCCAGTCAATAGTTAGATATTAGACTGTATGAGGAGGAGTTACACCCAGTCAATAGTTAGATATTAGACTGTATGAGGAGTTACACCCAGTCAATAGTTAGATATTAGACTGTATGAGGAGTTACACCCAGTCAATAGTTAGATATTAGACTGTATGAGGAGGAGTTACACCCAGTCAATAGTTAGATATTAGACTGTATGAGGAGGAGTTACACCCAGTCAATAGTTAGATATTAGACTGTATGAGGAGGAGTTACACCCAGTCAATAGTTAGATATTAGACTGTATGAGGAGTTACACCCAGTCAATAGTTAGATATTAGACTGTATGAGGAGGAGTTACACCCAGTCAATAGTTAGATATTAGACTGTATGAGGAGGAGTTACACCCAGTCAATAGTTAGATATTAGACTGTATGAGGAGGAGTTACACCCAGTCTATAGTTAGATATTAGACTGTATGAGGAGTTACACCCAGTCAATAGTTAGACATTAGACTATATGAGGAGGAGTTACACCCAGTCAATAGTTAGATATTAGACTGTATGAGGAGGAGTTACACCCAGTCAATAGTTAGATATTAGACTGTATGAGGAGGAGTTACACCCAGTCAATAGTTAGATATTAGACTGTATGAGGAGGAGTTACACCCAGTCAATAGTTAGATATTAGACTGTATGAGGAGGAGTTACACCCAGTCAATAGTTAGATATTAGACTGTATGAGGAGGAGTTACACCCAGTCAATAGTTAGATATTAGACTGCATGAGGAGTTAAACCCAGTCAATAGTTAGATATTAGACTGTATGAGGGGGAGTTACACCCAGTCAATAGTTAGATATTAGACTGTATGAGGAGGAGTTACACCCAGTCAATAGTTAGATATTAGACTGTATGAGGAGTTACACCCAGTCAATAGTTAGACATTAGACTATATGAGGAGGAGTTACACCCAGTCAATAGTTAGATATTAGACTGTATGAGGAGTTAAACCCAGTCAATAGTTAGATATTAGACTGTATGAGGGGGAGTTACACCCAGTCAATAGTTAGATATTAGACTGTATGAGGAGGAGTTACACCCAGTCAATAGTTAGATATTAGACTGTATGAGGAGTTACACCCAGTCAATAGTTAGACATTAGACTATATGAGGAGGAGTTACACCCAGTCAATAGTTAGATATTAGACTGTATGAGGAGGAGTTACACCCAGTCAATAGTTAGATATTAGACTGTATGAGGAGGAGTTACACCCAGTCAATAGTTAGATATTAGACTGTATGAGGAGTTACACCCAGTCAATAGTTAGATATTAGACTGCATGAGGAGTTAAACCCAGTCAATAGTTAGATATTAGACTGTATGAGGAGGAGTTACACCCAGTCAATAGTTAGATATTAGACTGTATGAGGAGGAGTTACACCCAGTCAGTAGTTAGATATTAGACTCTATGAGGAGGAGTTACACCCAGTCAATAGTTAGATATTAGACTGCATGAGGAGTTACACCCAGTCAATAGTTAGATATTAGACTGTATGAGGAGGAGTTACACCCAGTCAATAGTTAGATATTAGACTGTATGAGGAGTTACACACAGTCAATAGTTAGATATTAGACTATATGAGGAGGAGTTACACCCAGTCAATAGTTAGATATTAGACTGTATGAGGAGGAGTTACACCCAGTCAATAGTTAGATATTAGACTGTATGAGGAGGAGTTACACCCAGTCAATAGTTAGATATTAGACTGTATGAGGAGGAGTTACACCCAGTCAATAGTTAGATATTAGACTGTATGAGGAGGAGTTACACCCAGTCAATAGTTAGATATTAGACTGTATGAGGAGGAGTTACACCCAGTCAATAGTTAGATATTAGACTGTATGAGGAGGAGTTACACCCAGTCAATAGTTAGATATTAGACTGTATGAGGAGGAGTTACACCCAGTCAATAGTTAGATATTAGACTGCATGAGGAGTTAAACCCAGTCAATAGTTAGATATTAGACTGTATGAGGGGGCGTTACACCCAGTCAATAGTTAGATATTAGACTGTATGAGGAGGAGTTACACCCAGTCAATAGTTAGATATTAGACTGTATGAGGAGGAGTTACACCCAGTCAATAGTTAGATATTAGACTGTATGAGGAGGAGTTACACCCAGTCAATAGTTAGATATTAGACTGCATGAGGAGTTACACCCAGTCAATAGTTAGATATTAGACTGTATGAGGAGGAGTTACACCCAGTCAATAGTTAGATATTAGACTGTATGAGGAGGAGTTACACCCAGTCAATAGTTAGATATTAGACTGTATGAGGAGGAGTTACACCCAGTCAATAGTTAGATATTAGACTGTATGAGGAGGAGTTACACCCAGTCAATAGTTAGATATTAGACTGTATGAGGAGTTACACCCAGTCAATAGTTAGATATTAGACTGTATGAGGAGGAGTTACACCCAGTCAATAGTTAGATATTAGACTGTATGAGGAGGAGTTACACCCAGTCAATAGTTAGATATTAGACTGTATGAGGAGGAGTTACACCCAGTCTATAGTTAGATATTAGACTGTATGAAGAGTTACACCCAGTCAATAGTTAGACATTAGACTATATGAGGAGGAGTTACACCCAGTCAATAGTTAGATATTAGACTGTATGAGGAGGAGTTACACCCAGTCAATAGTTAGATATTAGACTGTATGAGGAGGAGTTACACCCAGTCAATAGTTAGATATTAGACTGTATGAGGAGGAGTTACACCCAGTCAATAGTTAGATATTAGACTGTATGAGGAGGAGTTACACCCAGTCAATAGTTAGATATTAGACTGTATGAGGAGGAGTTACACCCAGTCAATAGTTAGATATTAGACTGCATGAGGAGTTAAACCCAGTCAATAGTTAGATATTAGACTGTATGAGGAGGAGTTACACCCAGTCAATAGTTAGATATTAGACTGTATGAGGAGGAGTTACACCCAGTCAATAGTTAGATATTAGACTGTATGAGGAGTTACACCCAGTCAATAGTTAGACATTAGACTATATGAGGAGGAGTTACACCCAGTCAATAGTTAGATATTAGACTGTATGAGGAGTTAAACCCAGTCAATAGTTAGATATTAGACTGTATGAGGAGGAGTTACACCCAGTCAATAGTTAGATATTAGACTGCATGAGGAGTTAAACCCAGTCAATAGTTAGATATTAGACTGTATGAGGGGCGTTACACCCAGTCAATAGTTAGATATTAGACTGTATGAGGAGGAGTTACACCCAGTCAATAGTTAGATATTAGACTGTATGAGGAGGAGTTACACCCAGTCAATAGTTAGATATTAGACTGTATGAGGAGGACTTACACCCAGTCAATAGTTAGATATTAGACTGCATGAGGAGTTACACCCAGTCAATAGTTAGATATTAGACTGTATGAGGAGGAGTTACGCCCAGTCAATAGTTAGATATTAGACTGTATGAGGAGGAGTTACACCCAGTCAATAGTTAGATATTAGACTGTATGAGGAGGAGTTACACCCAGTCAATAGTTAGATATTAGACTGTATGAGGAGGAGTTACACCCAGTCAATAGTTAGATATTAGACTGTATGAGGAGTTACACCCAGTCAATAGTTAGATATTAGACTGTATGAGGAGGAGTTACACCCAGTCAATAGTTAGATATTAGACTGTATGAGGAGGAGTTACACCCAGTCAATAGTTAGATATTAGACTGTATGAGGAGGAGTTACACACAGTCTATAGTTAGATATTAGACTGTATGAAGAGTTACACCCAGTCAATAGTTAGACATTAGACTATATGAGGAGGAGTTACACCCAGTCAATAGTTAGATATTAGACTGTATGAGGAGGAGTTAGACCCAGTCAATAGTTAGATATTAGACTGTATGAGGAGGAGTTACACCCAGTCAATAGTTAGATATTAGACTGTATGAGGAGGAGTTACACCCAGTCAATAGTTAGATATTAGACTGTATGAGGAGGAGTTACACCCAGTCAATAGTTAGATATTAGACTGTATGAGGAGGAGTTACACCCAGTCAATAGTTAGATATTAGACTGCATGAGGAGTTAAACCCAGTCAATAGTTAGATATTAGACTGTATAAGGGGGAGTTACACCCAGTCAATAGTTAGATATTAGACTGTATGAGGAGGAGTTACACCCAGTCAATAGTTAGATATTAGACTGTATGAGGAGTTACACCCAGTCAATAGTTAGACATTAGACTATATGAGGAGGAGTTACACCCAGTCAATAGTTAGATATTAGACTGTATGAGGAGTTAAACCCAGTCAATAGTTAGATATTAGACTGTATGAGGGGGAGTTACACCCAGTCAATAGTTAGATATTAGACTGTATGAGGAGGAGTTACACCCAGTCAATAGTTAGATATTAGACTGTATGAGGAGTTACACCCAGTCAATAGTTAGATATTAGACTATATGAGGAGGAGTTACACCCAGTCAATAGTTAGATATTAGACTGTATGAGGAGGAGTTACACCCAGTCAATAGTTAGATATTAGACTGTATGAGGAGGAGTTACACCCAGTCAATAGTTAGATATTAGACTGTATGAGGAGTTACACACAGTCAATAGTTAGATATTAGACTGCATGAGGAGTTAAACCCAGTCAATAGTTAGATATTAGACTGTATGAGGAGGAGTTACACCCAGTCAATAGTTAGATATTAGACTGTATGAGGAGGAGTTACACCCAGTCAATAGTTAGATATTAGACTGTATGAGGAGGAGTTACACCCAGTCAATAGTTAGATATTAGACTGTATGAGGAGTTACACCCAGTCAATAGTTAGATATTAGACTGTATGAGGAGGAGTTACACCCAGTCAATAGTTAGATATTAGACTGTATGAGGAGGAGTTACACCCAGTCAATAGTTAGATATTAGACTGTATGAGGAGGAGTTACACACAGTCTATAGTTAGATATTAGACTGTATGAAGAGTTACACCCAGTCAATAGTTAGACATTAGACTATATGAGGAGGAGTTACACCCAGTCAATAGTTAGATATTAGACTGTATGAGGAGGAGTTAGACCCAGTCAATAGTTAGATATTAGACTGTATGAGGAGGAGTTACACCCAGTCAATAGTTAGATATTAGACTGTATGAGGAGGAGTTACACCCAGTCAATAGTTAGATATTAGACTGTATGAGGAGGAGTTACACCCAGTCAATAGTTAGATATTAGACTGTATGAGGAGGAGTTACACCCAGTCAATAGTTAGATATTAGACTGCATGAGGAGTTAAACCCAGTCAATAGTTAGATATTAGACTGTATAAGGGGGAGTTACACCCAGTCAATAGTTAGATATTAGACTGTATGAGGAGGAGTTACACCCAGTCAATAGTTAGATATTAGACTGTATGAGGAGTTACACCCAGTCAATAGTTAGACATTAGACTATATGAGGAGGAGTTACACCCAGTCAATAGTTAGATATTAGACTGTATGAGGAGTTAAACCCAGTCAATAGTTAGATATTAGACTGTATGAGGGGGAGTTACACCCAGTCAATAGTTAGATATTAGACTGTATGAGGAGGAGTTACACCCAGTCAATAGTTAGATATTAGACTGTATGAGGAGTTACACCCAGTCAATAGTTAGACATTAGACTATATGAGGAGGAGTTACACCCAGTCAATAGTTAGATATTAGACTGTATGAGGAGGAGTTACACCCAGTCAATAGTTAGATATTAGACTGTATGAGGAGGAGTTACACCCAGTCAATAGTTAGATATTAGACTGTATGAGGAGTTACACACAGTCAATAGTTAGATATTAGACTGCATGAGGAGTTAAACCCAGTCAATAGTTAGATATTAGACTGTATGAGGAGGAGTTACACCCAGTCAATAGTTAGATATTAGACTGTATGAGGAGGAGTTACACCCAGTCAGTAGTTAGATATTAGACTCTATGAGGAGGAGTTACCCCCTGTCAATAGTTAGATATTAGACTGCATGAGGAGTTACACCCAGTCAATAGTTAGATATTAGACTGTATGAGGAGGAGTTACACCCAGTCAATAGTTAGATATTAGACTGTATGAGGAGTTACACACAGTCAATAGTTAGATATTAGACTATATGAGGAGGAGTTACACCCAGTCAATAGTTAGATATTAGACTGTATGAGGAGGAGTTACACCCAGTCAATAGTTAGATATTAGACTGTATGAGGAGTTACACCCAGTCAATAGTTAGACATTAGACTATATGAGGAGGAGTTACACCCAGTCAATAGTTAGATATTAGACTGTATGAGGAGGAGTTACACCCAGTCAATAGTTAGATATTAGACTGTATGAGGAGGAGTTACACCCAGTCAATAGTTAGATATTAGACTGTATGAGGAGTTACACCCAGTCAATAGTTAGATATTAGACTGCATGAGGAGTTAAACCCAGTCAATAGTTAGATATTAGACTGTATGAGGAGGAGTTACACCCAGTCAATAGTTAGATATTAGACTGTATGAGGAGGAGTTACACCCAGTCAGTAGTTAGATATTAGACTCTATGAGGAGGAGTTACACCCAGTCAATAGTTAGATATTAGACTGCATGAGGAGTTACACCCAGTCAATAGTTAGATATTAGACTGTATGAGGAGGAGTTACACCCAGTCAATAGTTAGATATTAGACTGTATGAGGAGTTACACACAGTCAATAGTTAGATATTAGACTATATGAGGAGGAGTTACACCCAGTCAATAGTTAGATATTAGACTGTATGAGGAGGAGTTACACCCAGTCAATAGTTAGATATTAGACTGTATGAGGAGGACTTACACCCAGTCAATAGTTAGATATTAGACTGCATGAGGAGTTACACCCAGTCAATAGTTAGATATTAGACTGTATGAGGAGGAGTTACACCCAGTCAATAGTTAGATATTAGACTGTATGAGGAGGAGTTACACCCAGTCAATAGTTAGATATTAGACTGTATGAGGAGGAGTTACACCCAGTCAATAGTTAGATATTAGACTGTATGAGGAGGAGTTACACCCAGTCAATAGTTAGATATTAGACTGTATGAGGAGTTACACCCAGTCAATAGTTAGATATTAGACTGTATGAGGAGGAGTTACACCCAGTCAATAGTTAGATATTAGACTGTATGAGGAGGAGTTACACCCAGTCAATAGTTAGATATTAGACTGTATGAGGAGGAGTTACACACAGTCTATAGTTAGATATTAGACTGTATGAAGAGTTACACCCAGTCAATAGTTAGACATTAGACTATATGAGGAGGAGTTACACCCAGTCAATAGTTAGATATTAGACTGTATGAGGAGGAGTTAGACCCAGTCAATAGTTAGATATTAGACTGTATGAGGAGGAGTTACACCCAGTCAATAGTTAGATATTAGACTGTATGAGGAGGAGTTACACCCAGTCAATAGTTAGATATTAGACTGTATGAGGAGGAGTTACACCCAGTCAATAGTTAGATATTAGACTGTATGAGGAGGAGTTACACCCAGTCAATAGTTAGATATTAGACTGCATGAGGAGTTAAACCCAGTCAATAGTTAGATATTAGACTGTATGAGGGGGCGTTACACCCAGTCAATAGTTAGATATTAGACTGTATGAGGAGGAGTTACACCCAGTCAATAGTTAGATATTAGACTGTATGAGGAGGAGTTACACCCAGTCAATAGTTAGATATTAGACTGTATGAGGAGGACTTACACCCAGTCAATAGTTAGATATTAGACTGCATGAGGAGTTACACCCAGTCAATAGTTAGATATTAGACTGTATGAGGAGGAGTTACGCCCAGTCAATAGTTAGATATTAGACTGTATGAGGAGGAGTTACACCCAGTCAATAGTTAGATATTAGACTGTATGAGGAGGAGTTACACCCAGTCAATAGTTAGATATTAGACTGTATGAGGAGGAGTTACACCCAGTCAATAGTTAGATATTAGACTGTATGAGGAGTTACACCCAGTCAATAGTTAGATATTAGACTGTATGAGGAGGAGTTACACCCAGTCAATAGTTAGATATTAGACTGTATGAGGAGGAGTTACACCCAGTCAATAGTTAGATATTAGACTGTATGAGGAGGAGTTACACACAGTCTATAGTTAGATATTAGACTGTATGAAGAGTTACACCCAGTCAATAGTTAGACATTAGACTATATGAGGAGGAGTTACACCCAGTCAATAGTTAGATATTAGACTGTATGAGGAGGAGTTAGACCCAGTCAATAGTTAGATATTAGACTGTATGAGGAGGAGTTACACCCAGTCAATAGTTAGATATTAGACTGTATGAGGAGGAGTTACACCCAGTCAATAGTTAGATATTAGACTGTATGAGGAGGAGTTACACCCAGTCAATAGTTAGATATTAGACTGTATGAGGAGGAGTTACACCCAGTCAATAGTTAGATATTAGACTGCATGAGGAGTTAAACCCAGTCAATAGTTAGATATTAGACTGTATAAGGGGGAGTTACACCCAGTCAATAGTTAGATATTAGACTGTATGAGGAGGAGTTACACCCAGTCAATAGTTAGATATTAGACTGTATGAGGAGTTACACCCAGTCAATAGTTAGACATTAGACTATATGAGGAGGAGTTACACCCAGTCAATAGTTAGATATTAGACTGTATGAGGAGTTAAACCCAGTCAATAGTTAGATATTAGACTGTATGAGGGGGAGTTACACCCAGTCAATAGTTAGATATTAGACTGTATGAGGAGGAGTTACACCCAGTCAATAGTTAGATATTAGACTGTATGAGGAGTTACACCCAGTCAATAGTTAGACATTAGACTATATGAGGAGGAGTTACACCCAGTCAATAGTTAGATATTAGACTGTATGAGGAGGAGTTACACCCAGTCAATAGTTAGATATTAGACTGTATGAGGAGGAGTTACACCCAGTCAATAGTTAGATATTAGACTGTATGAGGAGTTACACACAGTCAATAGTTAGATATTAGACTGCATGAGGAGTTAAACCCAGTCAATAGTTAGATATTAGACTGTATGAGGAGGAGTTACACCCAGTCAATAGTTAGATATTAGACTGTATGAGGAGGAGTTACACCCAGTCAGTAGTTAGATATTAGACTCTATGAGGAGGAGTTACCCCCTGTCAATAGTTAGATATTAGACTGCATGAGGAGTTACACCCAGTCAATAGTTAGATATTAGACTGTATGAGGAGGAGTTACACCCAGTCAATAGTTAGATATTAGACTGTATGAGGAGTTACACACAGTCAATAGTTAGATATTAGACTATATGAGGAGGAGTTACACCCAGTCAATAGTTAGATATTAGACTGTATGAGGAGGAGTTACACCCAGTCAATAGTTAGATATTAGACTGTATGAGGAGTTACACCCAGTCAATAGTTAGACATTAGACTATATGAGGAGGAGTTACACCCAGTCAATAGTTAGATATTAGACTGTATGAGGAGGAGTTACACCCAGTCAATAGTTAGATATTAGACTGTATGAGGAGGAGTTACACCCAGTCAATAGTTAGATATTAGACTGTATGAGGAGTTACACCCAGTCAATAGTTAGATATTAGACTGCATGAGGAGTTAAACCCAGTCAATAGTTAGATATTAGACTGTATGAGGAGGAGTTACACCCAGTCAATAGTTAGATATTAGACTGTATGAGGAGGAGTTACACCCAGTCAGTAGTTAGATATTAGACTCTATGAGGAGGAGTTACACCCAGTCAATAGTTAGATATTAGACTGCATGAGGAGTTACACCCAGTCAATAGTTAGATATTAGACTGTATGAGGAGGAGTTACACCCAGTCAATAGTTAGATATTAGACTGTATGAGGAGTTACACACAGTCAATAGTTAGATATTAGACTATATGAGGAGGAGTTACACCCAGTCAATAGTTAGATATTAGACTGTATGAGGAGGAGTTACACCCAGTCAATAGTTAGATATTAGACTGTATGAGGAGGACTTACACCCAGTCAATAGTTAGATATTAGACTGCATGAGGAGTTACACCCAGTCAATAGTTAGATATTAGACTGTATGAGGAGGAGTTACACCCAGTCAATAGTTAGATATTAGACTGTATGAGGAGGAGTTACACCCAGTCAATAGTTAGATATTAGACTGTATGAGGAGGAGTTACACCCAGTCAATAGTTAGATATTAGACTGTATGAGGAGGAGTTACACCCAGTCAATAGTTAGATATTAGACTGTATGAGGAGTTACACCCAGTCAATAGTTAGATATTAGACTGTATGAGGAGGAGTTACACCCAGTCAATAGTTAGATATTAGACTGTATGAGGAGGAGTTACACCCAGTCAATAGTTAGATATTAGACTGTATGAGGAGGAGTTACACACAGTCTATAGTTAGATATTAGACTGTATGAAGAGTTACACCCAGTCAATAGTTAGACATTAGACTATATGAGGAGGAGTTACACCCAGTCAATAGTTAGATATTAGACTGTATGAGGAGGAGTTAGACCCAGTCAATAGTTAGATATTAGACTGTATGAGGAGGAGTTACACCCAGTCAATAGTTAGATATTAGACTGTATGAGGAGGAGTTACACCCAGTCAATAGTTAGATATTAGACTGTATGAGGAGGAGTTACACCCAGTCAATAGTTAGATATTAGACTGTATGAGGAGGAGTTACACCCAGTCAATAGTTAGATATTAGACTGCATGAGGAGTTAAACCCAGTCAATAGTTAGATATTAGACTGTATGAGGGGGAGTTACACCCAGTCAATAGTTAGATATTAGACTGTATGAGGAGGAGTTACACCCAGTCAATAGTTAGATATTAGACTGTATGAGGAGTTACACCCAGTCAATAGTTAGACATTAGACTATATGAGGAGGAGTTACACCCAGTCAATAGTTAGATATTAGACTGTATGAGGAGTTAAACCCAGTCAATAGTTAGATATTAGACTGTATGAGGGGGAGTTACACCCAGTCAATAGTTAGATATTAGACTGTATGAGGAGGAGTTACACCCAGTCAATAGTTAGATATTAGACTGTATGAGGAGTTACACCCAGTCAATAGTTAGACATTAGACTATATGAGGAGGAGTTACACCCAGTCAATAGTTAGATATTAGACTGTATGAGGAGGAGTTACACCCAGTCAATAGTTAGATATTAGACTGTATGAGGAGGAGTTACACCCAGTCAATAGTTAGATATTAGACTGTATGAGGAGTTACACACAGTCAATAGTTAGATATTAGACTGCATGAGGAGTTAAACCCAGTCAATAGTTAGATATTAGACTGTATGAGGAGGAGTTACACCCAGTCAATAGTTAGATATTAGACTGTATGAGGAGGACTTACACCCAGTCAATAGTTAGATATTAGACTGCATGAGGAGTTACACCCAGTCAATAGTTAGATATTAGACTGTATGAGGAGGAGTTACACCCAGTCAATAGTTAGATATTAGACTGTATGAGGAGGAGTTACACCCAGTCAATAGTTAGATATTAGACTGTATGAGGAGGAGTTACACCCAGTCAATAGTTAGATATTAGACTGTATGAGGAGGAGTTACACCCAGTCAATAGTTAGATATTAGACTGTATGAGGAGTTACACCCAGTCAATAGTTAGATATTAGACTGTATGAGGAGGAGTTACACCCAGTCAATAGTTAGATATTAGACTGTATGAGGAGGAGTTACACCCAGTCAATAGTTAGATATTAGACTGTATGAGGAGGAGTTACACACAGTCTATAGTTAGATATTAGACTGTATGAAGAGTTACACCCAGTCAATAGTTAGACATTAGACTATATGAGGAGGAGTTACACCCAGTCAATAGTTAGATATTAGACTGTATGAGGAGGAGTTAGACCCAGTCAATAGTTAGATATTAGACTGTATGAGGAGGAGTTACACCCAGTCAATAGTTAGATATTAGACTGTATGAGGAGGAGTTACACCCAGTCAATAGTTAGATATTAGACTGTATGAGGAGGAGTTACACCCAGTCAATAGTTAGATATTAGACTGTATGAGGAGGAGTTACACCCAGTCAATAGTTAGATATTAGACTGCATGAGGAGTTAAACCCAGTCAATAGTTAGATATTAGACTGTATGAGGGGGAGTTACACCCAGTCAATAGTTAGATATTAGACTGTATGAGGAGGAGTTACACCCAGTCAATAGTTAGATATTAGACTGTATGAGGAGTTACACCCAGTCAATAGTTAGACATTAGACTATATGAGGAGGAGTTACACCCAGTCAATAGTTAGATATTAGACTGTATGAGGAGTTAAACCCAGTCAATAGTTAGATATTAGACTGTATGAGGGGGAGTTACACCCAGTCAATAGTTAGATATTAGACTGTATGAGGAGGAGTTACACCCAGTCAATAGTTAGATATTAGACTGTATGAGGAGTTACACCCAGTCAATAGTTAGACATTAGACTATATGAGGAGGAGTTACACCCAGTCAATAGTTAGATATTAGACTGTATGAGGAGGAGTTACACCCAGTCAATAGTTAGATATTAGACTGTATGAGGAGGAGTTACACCCAGTCAATAGTTAGATATTAGACTGTATGAGGAGTTACACACAGTCAATAGTTAGATATTAGACTGCATGAGGAGTTAAACCCAGTCAATAGTTAGATATTAGACTGTATGAGGAGGAGTTACACCCAGTCAATAGTTAGATATTAGACTGTATGAGGAGGAGTTACACCCAGTCAGTAGTTAGATATTAGACTCTATGAGGAGGAGTTACACCCAGTCAATAGTTAGATATTAGACTGCATGAGGAGTTACACCCAGTCAATAGTTAGATATTAGACTGTATGAGGAGGAGTTACACCCAGTCAATAGTTAGATATTAGACTGTATGAGGAGTTACACACAGTCAATAGTTAGATATTAGACTATATGAGGAGGAGTTACACCCAGTCAATAGTTAGATATTAGACTGTATGAGGAGGAGTTACACCCAGTCAATAGTTAGATATTAGACTGTATGAGGAGGAGTTACACCCAGTCAATAGTTAGATATTAGACTGTATGAGGAGGAGTTACACCCAGTCAATAGTTAGATATTAGACTGCATGAGGAGTTAAACCCAGTCAATAGTTAGATATTAGACTGTATGAGGAGGAGTTACACCCAGTCAATAGTTAGATATTAGACTGTATGAGGAGGAGTTACACCCAGTCAGTAGTTAGATATTAGACTCTATGAGGAGGAGTTACACCCAGTCAATAGTTAGATATTAGACTGCATGAGGAGTTACACCCAGTCAATAGTTAGATATTAGACTGTATGAGGAGGAGTTACACCCAGTCAATAGTTAGATATTAGACTGTATGAGGAGTTACACACAGTCAATAGTTAGATATTAGACTATATGAGAAAGAGTTACACCCAGTCAATAGTTAGATATTAGACTGTATGAGGAGGAGTTACACCCAGTCAATAGTTAGATATTAGACTGTATGAGGAGGACTTACACCCAGTCAATAGTTAGATATTAGACTGCATGACGAGTTACACCCAGTCAATAGTTAGATATTAGACTGTATGAGGAGGAGTTACACCCAGTCAATAGTTAGATATTAGACTGTATGAGGAGGAGTTACACCCAGTCAATAGTTAGATATTAGACTGTATGAGGAGGAGTTACAACCAGTCAATAGTTAGATATTAGACTGTATGAGGAGTTACACCCAGTCAATAGTTAGATATTAGACTGTATGAGGAGGAGTTACACCCAGTCAATAGTTAGATATTAGACTGTATGAGGAGGAGTTACACCCAGTCAATAGTTAGATATTAGACTGTATGAGGAGGAGTTACACCCAGTCTATAGTTAGATATTAGACTGTATGAAGAGTTACACCCAGTCAATAGTTAGACATTAGACTATATGAGGAGGAGTTACACCCAGTCAATAGTTAGATATTAGACTGTATGAGGAGGAGTTACACCCAGTCAATAGTTAGATATTAGACTGTATGAGGAGGAGTTACACCCAGTCAATAGTTAGATATTAGACTGTATGAGGAGGAGTTACACCCAAGTCAATAGTTAGATATTAGACTGTATGAGGAGGAGTTACACCCAGTCAATAGTTAGATATTAGACTGTATGAGGAGGAGTTACACCCAGTCAATAGTTAGATATTAGACTGCATGAGGAGTTAAACCCAGTCAATAGTTAGATATTAGACTGTATGAGGGGGCGTTACACCCAGTCAATAGTTAGATATTAGACTGTATGAGGAGGAGTTACACCCAGTCAATAGTTAGATATTAGACTGTATGAGGAGTTACACCCAGTCAATAGTTAGATATTAGACTGTATGAGGAGGAGTTACACCCAGTCAATAGTTAGATATTAGACTGTATGAGGAGGAGTTACACCCAGTCAATAGTTAGATATTAGACTGTATGAGGAGGAGTTACACCCAGTCAATAGTTAGATATTAGACTGTATGAGGAGGAGTTACACCCAGTCAATAGTTAGATATTAGACTGTATGAGGAGTTACACCCAGTCAATAGTTAGATATTAGACTGTATGAGGAGGAGTTACACCCAGTCAATAGTTAGATATTAGACTGTATGAGGAGGAGTTACACCCAGTCAATAGTTAGATATTAGACTGTATGAGGAGGAGTTACACACAGTCTATAGTTAGATATTAGACTGTATGAAGAGTTACACCCAGTCAATAGTTAGACATTAGACTATATGAGGAGGAGTTACACCCAGTCAATAGTTAGATATTAGACTGTATGAGGAGGAGTTAGACCCAGTCAATAGTTAGATATTAGACTGTATGAGGAGGAGTTACACCCAGTCAATAGTTAGATATTAGACTGTATGAGGAGGAGTTACACCCAGTCAATAGTTAGATATTAGACTGTATGAGGAGGAGTTACACCCAGTCAATAGTTAGATATTAGACTGTATGAGGAGGAGTTACACCCAGTCAATAGTTAGATATTAGACTGCATGAGGAGTTAAACCCAGTCAATAGTTAGATATTAGACTGTATGAGGGGGAGTTACACCCAGTCAATAGTTAGATATTAGACTGTATGAGGAGGAGTTACACCCAGTCAATAGTTAGATATTAGACTGTATGAGGAGTTACACCCAGTCAATAGTTAGACATTAGACTATATGAGGAGGAGTTACACCCAGTCAATAGTTAGATATTAGACTGTATGAGGAGTTAAACCCAGTCAATAGTTAGATATTAGACTGTATGAGGGGGAGTTACACCCAGTCAATAGTTAGATATTAGACTGTATGAGGAGGAGTTACACCCAGTCAATAGTTAGATATTAGACTGTATGAGGAGTTACACCCAGTCAATAGTTAGACATTAGACTATATGAGGAGGAGTTACACCCAGTCAATAGTTAGATATTAGACTGTATGAGGAGGAGTTACACCCAGTCAATAGTTAGATATTAGACTGTATGAGGAGGAGTTACACCCAGTCAATAGTTAGATATTAGACTGTATGAGGAGTTACACACAGTCAATAGTTAGATATTAGACTGCATGAGGAGTTAAACCCAGTCAATAGTTAGATATTAGACTGTATGAGGAGGAGTTACACCCAGTCAATAGTTAGATATTAGACTGTATGAGGAGGAGTTACACCCAGTCAGTAGTTAGATATTAGACTCTATGAGGAGGAGTTACACCCAGTCAATAGTTAGATATTAGACTGCATGAGGAGTTACACCCAGTCAATAGTTAGATATTAGACTGTATGAGGAGGAGTTACACCCAGTCAATAGTTAGATATTAGACTGTATGAGGAGTTACACACAGTCAATAGTTAGATATTAGACTATATGAGGAGGAGTTACACCCAGTCAATAGTTAGATATTAGACTGTATGAGGAGGAGTTACACCCAGTCAATAGTTAGATATTAGACTGTATGAGGAGGAGTTACACCCAGTCAATAGTTAGATATTAGACTGTATGAGGAGGAGTTACACCCAGTCAATAGTTAGATATTAGACTGCATGAGGAGTTAAACCCAGTCAATAGTTAGATATTAGACTGTATGAGGAGGAGTTACACCCAGTCAATAGTTAGATATTAGACTGCATGAGGAGTTAAACCCAGTCAATAGTTAGATATTAGACTGTATGAGGAGGAGTTACACCCAGTCAATAGTTAGATATTAGACTGTATGAGGAGGAGTTACACCCAGTCAGTAGTTAGATATTAGACTCTATGAGGAGGAGTTACACCCAGTCAATAGTTAGATATTAGACTGCATGAGGAGTTACACCCAGTCAATAGTTAGATATTAGACTGTATGAGGAGGAGTTACACCCAGTCAATAGTTAGATATTAGACTGTATGAGGAGTTACACACAGTCAATAGTTAGATATTAGACTATATGAGAAAGAGTTACACCCAGTCAATAGTTAGATATTAGACTGTATGAGGAGGAGTTACACCCAGTCAATAGTTAGATATTAGACTGTATGAGGAGGACTTACACCCAGTCAATAGTTAGATATTAGACTGCATGAGGAGTTACACCCAGTCAATAGTTAGATATTAGACTGTATGAGGAGGAGTTACACCCAGTCAATAGTTAGATATTAGACTGTATGAGGAGGAGTTACACCCAGTCAATAGTTAGATATTAGACTGTATGAGGAGGAGTTACAACCAGTCAATAGTTAGATATTAGACTGTATGAGGAGTTACACCCAGTCAATAGTTAGATATTAGACTGTATGAGGAGGAGTTACACCCAGTCAATAGTTAGATATTAGACTGTATGAGGAGGAGTTACACCCAGTCAATAGTTAGATATTAGACTGTATGAGGAGGAGTTACACCCAGTCTATAGTTAGATATTAGACTGTATGAAGAGTTACACCCAGTCAATAGTTAGACATTAGACTATATGAGGAGGAGTTACACCCAGTCAATAGTTAGATATTAGACTGTATGAGGAGGAGTTACACCCAGTCAATAGTTAGATATTAGACTGTATGAGGAGGAGTTACACCCAGTCAATAGTTAGATATTAGACTGTATGAGGAGGAGTTACACCCAAGTCAATAGTTAGATATTAGACTGTATGAGGAGGAGTTACACCCAGTCAATAGTTAGATATTAGACTGTATGAGGAGGAGTTACACCCAGTCAATAGTTAGATATTAGACTGCATGAGGAGTTAAACCCAGTCAATAGTTAGATATTAGACTGTATGAGGGGGCGTTACACCCAGTCAATAGTTAGATATTAGACTGTATGAGGAGGAGTTACACCCAGTCAATAGTTAGATATTAGACTGTATGAGGAGTTACACCCAGTCAATAGTTAGATATTAGACTGTATGAGGAGGAGTTACACCCAGTCAATAGTTAGATATTAGACTGTATGAGGAGGAGTTACACCCAGTCAATAGTTAGATATTAGACTGTATGAGGAGGAGTTACACCCAGTCAATAGTTAGATATTAGACTGTATGAGGAGGAGTTACACCCAGTCAATAGTTAGATATTAGACTGTATGAGGAGTTACACCCAGTCAATAGTTAGATATTAGACTGTATGAGGAGGAGTTACACCCAGTCAATAGTTAGATATTAGACTGTATGAGGAGGAGTTACACCCAGTCAATAGTTAGATATTAGACTGTATGAGGAGGAGTTACACACAGTCTATAGTTAGATATTAGACTGTATGAAGAGTTACACCCAGTCAATAGTTAGACATTAGACTATATGAGGAGGAGTTACACCCAGTCAATAGTTAGATATTAGACTGTATGAGGAGGAGTTAGACCCAGTCAATAGTTAGATATTAGACTGTATGAGGAGGAGTTACACCCAGTCAATAGTTAGATATTAGACTGTATGAGGAGGAGTTACACCCAGTCAATAGTTAGATATTAGACTGTATGAGGAGGAGTTACACCCAGTCAATAGTTAGATATTAGACTGTATGAGGAGGAGTTACACCCAGTCAATAGTTAGATATTAGACTGCATGAGGAGTTAAACCCAGTCAATAGTTAGATATTAGACTGTATGAGGGGGAGTTACACCCAGTCAATAGTTAGATATTAGACTGTATGAGGAGGAGTTACACCCAGTCAATAGTTAGATATTAGACTGTATGAGGAGTTACACCCAGTCAATAGTTAGACATTAGACTATATGAGGAGGAGTTACACCCAGTCAATAGTTAGATATTAGACTGTATGAGGAGTTAAACCCAGTCAATAGTTAGATATTAGACTGTATGAGGGGGAGTTACACCCAGTCAATAGTTAGATATTAGACTGTATGAGGAGGAGTTACACCCAGTCAATAGTTAGATATTAGACTGTATGAGGAGTTACACCCAGTCAATAGTTAGACATTAGACTATATGAGGAGGAGTTACACCCAGTCAATAGTTAGATATTAGACTGTATGAGGAGGAGTTACACCCAGTCAATAGTTAGATATTAGACTGTATGAGGAGGAGTTACACCCAGTCAATAGTTAGATATTAGACTGTATGAGGAGTTACACACAGTCAATAGTTAGATATTAGACTGCATGAGGAGTTAAACCCAGTCAATAGTTAGATATTAGACTGTATGAGGAGGAGTTACACCCAGTCAATAGTTAGATATTAGACTGTATGAGGAGGAGTTACACCCAGTCAGTAGTTAGATATTAGACTCTATGAGGAGGAGTTACACCCAGTCAATAGTTAGATATTAGACTGCATGAGGAGTTACACCCAGTCAATAGTTAGATATTAGACTGTATGAGGAGGAGTTACACCCAGTCAATAGTTAGATATTAGACTGTATGAGGAGTTACACACAGTCAATAGTTAGATATTAGACTATATGAGGAGGAGTTACACCCAGTCAATAGTTAGATATTAGACTGTATGAGGAGGAGTTACACCCAGTCAATAGTTAGATATTAGACTGTATGAGGAGGAGTTACACCCAGTCAATAGTTAGATATTAGACTGTATGAGGAGGAGTTACACCCAGTCAATAGTTAGATATTAGACTGCATGAGGAGTTAAACCCAGTCAATAGTTAGATATTAGACTGTATGAGGAGGAGTTACACCCAGTCAATAGTTAGATATTAGACTGTATGAGGAGGAGTTACACCCAGTCAGTAGTTAGATATTAGACTCTTTGAGGAGGAGTTACACCCAGTCAATAGTTAGATATTAGACTGCATGAGGAGTTACACCCAGTCAATAGTTAGATATTAGACTGTATGAGGAGGAGTTACACCCAGTCAATAGTTAGATATTAGACTGTATGAGGAGTTACACACAGTCAATAGTTAGATATTAGACTATATGAGAAAGAGTTACACCCAGTCAATAGTTAGATATTAGACTGTATGAGGAGGAGTTACACCCAGTCAATAGTTAGATATTAGACTGTATGAGGAGGACTTACACCCAGTCAATAGTTAGATATTAGACTGCATGAGGAGTTACACCCAGTCAATAGTTAGATATTAGACTGTATGAGGAGGAGTTACACCCAGTCAATAGTTAGATATTAGACTGTATGAGGAGGAGTTACACCCAGTCAATAGTTAGATATTAGACTGTATGAGGAGGAGTTACAACCAGTCAATAGTTAGATATTAGACTGTATGAGGAGTTACACCCAGTCAATAGTTAGATATTAGACTGTATGAGGAGGAGTTACACCCAGTCAATAGTTAGATATTAGACTGTATGAGGAGGAGTTACACCCAGTCAATAGTTAGATATTAGACTGTATGAGGAGGAGTTACACCCAGTCTATAGTTAGATATTAGACTGTATGAAGAGTTACACCCAGTCAATAGTTAGACATTAGACTATATGAGGAGGAGTTACACCCAGTCAATAGTTAGATATTAGACTGTATGAGGAGGAGTTACACCCAGTCAATAGTTAGATATTAGACTGTATGAGGAGGAGTTACACCCAGTCAATAGTTAGATATTAGACTGTATGAGGAGGAGTTACACCCAAGTCAATAGTTAGATATTAGACTGTATGAGGAGGAGTTACACCCAGTCAATAGTTAGATATTAGACTGTATGAGGAGGAGTTACACCCAGTCAATAGTTAGATATTAGACTGCATGAGGAGTTAAACCCAGTCAATAGTTAGATATTAGACTGTATGAGGGGGCGTTACACCCAGTCAATAGTTAGATATTAGACTGTATGAGGAGGAGTTACACCCAGTCAATAGTTAGATATTAGACTGTATGAGGAGTTACACCCAGTCAATAGTTAGACATTAGACTATATGAGGAGGAGTTACACCCAGTCAATAGTTAGATATTAGACTGTATGAGGAGTTAAACCCAGTCAATAGTTAGATATTAGACTGTATGAGGGGGAGTTACACCCAGTCAATAGTTAGATATTAGACTGTATGAGGAGGAGTTACACCCAAGTCAATAGTTAGATATTAGACTGTATGAGGAGGAGTTACACCCAGTCAATAGTTAGATATTAGACTGTATGAGGAGTTAAACCCAGTCAATAGTTAGATATTAGACTGTATGAGGGGGCGTTACACCCAGTCAATAGTTAGATATTAGACTGTATGAGGAGGAGTTACACCCAAGTCAATAGTTAGATATTAGACTGTATGAGGAGGAGTTACACCCAGTCAATAGTTAGATATTAGACTGTATGAGGAGGAGTTACACCCAGTCAATAGTTAGATATTAGACTGCATGAGGAGTTACACCCAGTCAATAGTTAGATATTAGACTGTATGAGGAGGAGTTACACCCAGTCAGTAGTTAGATATTAGACTCTTTGAGGAGGAGTTACACCCAGTCAATAGTTAGATATTAGACTGCATGAGGAGTTACACCCAGTCAATAGTTAGATATTAGACTGTATGAGGAGGAGTTACACCCAGTCAATAGTTAGATATTAGACTGTATGAGGAGTTACACACAGTCAATAGTTAGATATTAGACTATATGAGAAAGAGTTACACCCAGTCAATAGTTAGATATTAGACTGTATGAGGAGGAGTTACACCCAGTCAATAGTTAGATATTAGACTGTATGAGGAGGACTTACACCCAGTCAATAGTTAGATATTAGACTGCATGAGGAGTTACACCCAGTCAATAGTTAGATATTAGACTGTATGAGGAGGAGTTACACCCAGTCAATAGTTAGATATTAGACTGTATGAGGAGGAGTTACACCCAGTCAATAGTTAGATATTAGACTGTATGAGGAGGAGTTACAACCAGTCAATAGTTAGATATTAGACTGTATGAGGAGTTACACCCAGTCAATAGTTAGATATTAGACTGTATGAGGAGGAGTTACACCCAGTCAATAGTTAGATATTAGACTGTATGAGGAGGAGTTACACCCAGTCAATAGTTAGATATTAGACTGTATGAGGAGGAGTTACACCCAGTCTATAGTTAGATATTAGACTGTATGAAGAGTTACACCCAGTCAATAGTTAGACATTAGACTATATGAGGAGGAGTTACACCCAGTCAATAGTTAGATATTAGACTGTATGAGGAGGAGTTACACCCAGTCAATAGTTAGATATTAGACTGTATGAGGAGGAGTTACACCCAGTCAATAGTTAGATATTAGACTGTATGAGGAGGAGTTACACCCAAGTCAATAGTTAGATATTAGACTGTATGAGGAGGAGTTACACCCAGTCAATAGTTAGATATTAGACTGTATGAGGAGGAGTTACACCCAGTCAATAGTTAGATATTAGACTGCATGAGGAGTTAAACCCAGTCAATAGTTAGATATTAGACTGTATGAGGGGGCGTTACACCCAGTCAATAGTTAGATATTAGACTGTATGAGGAGGAGTTACACCCAGTCAATAGTTAGATATTAGACTGTATGAGGAGTTACACCCAGTCAATAGTTAGACATTAGACTATATGAGGAGGAGTTACACCCAGTCAATAGTTAGATATTAGACTGTATGAGGAGTTAAACCCAGTCAATAGTTAGATATTAGACTGTATGAGGGGGAGTTACACCCAGTCAATAGTTAGATATTAGACTGTATGAGGAGGAGTTACACCCAGTCAATAGTTAGATATTAGACTGTATGAGGAGTTACACCCAGTCAATAGTTAGACATTAGACTATATGAGGAGGAGTTACACCCAGTCAATAGTTAGATATTAGACTGTATGAGGAGGAGTTACACCCAGTCTATAGTTAGATATTAGACTGTATGAAGAGTTACACCCAGTCAATAGTTAGACATTAGACTATATGAGGAGGAGTTACACCCAGTCAATAGTTAGATATTAGACTGTATGAGGAGGAGTTACACCCAGTCAATAGTTAGATATTAGACTGTATGAGGAGGAGTTACACCCAGTAAATAGTTAGATATTAGACTGTATGAGGAGGAGTTACACCCAAGTCAATAGTTAGATATTAGACTGTATGAGGAGGAGTTACACCCAGTCAATAGTTAGATATTAGACTGTATGAGGAGGAGTTACACCCAGTCAATAGTTAGATATTAGACTGCATGAGGAGTTAAACCCAGTCAATAGTTAGATATTAGACTGTATGAGGGGGCGTTACACCCAGTCAATAGTTAGATATTAGACTGTATGAGGAGGAGTTACACCCAGTCAATAGTTAGATATTAGACTGTATGAGGAGTTACACCCAGTCAATAGTTAGACATTAGACTATATGAGGAGGAGTTACACCCAGTCAATAGTTAGATATTAGACTGTATGAGGAGTTAAACCCAGTCAATAGTTAGATATTAGACTGTATGAGGGGGAGTTACACCCAGTCAATAGTTAGATATTAGACTGTATGAGTAGGAGTTACACCCAGTCAATAGTTAGATATTAGACTGTATGAGGAGTTACACCCAGTCAATAGTTAGACATTAGACTATATGAGGAGGAGTTACACCCAGTCAATAGTTAGATATTAGACTGTATGAGGAGGAGTTACACCCAGTCAATAGTTAGATATTAGACTGTATGAGGAGGAGTTACACCCAGTCAATAGTTAGATATTAGACTGTATGAGGAGTTACACCCAGTCAATAGTTAGATATTAGACTGTATGAGGAGGAGTTACACCCAGTCAATAGTTAGATATTAGACTGTATGAGGAGGAGTTACACCCAGTCAATAGTTAGATATTAGACTGTATGAGGAGGAGTTACACCCGGTCAGTAGTTAGATATTAGACTCTATGAGGAGGAGTTACACCCAGTCAATAGTTAGATATTAGACTGCATGAGGAGTTACACCCAGTCAATAGTTAGATATTAGACTGTATGAGGAGGAGTTACACCCAGTCAATAGTTAGATATTAGACTGTATGAGGAGTTACACACAGTCAATAGTTAGATATTAGACTATATGAGGAGGAGTTACACCCAGTCAATAGTTAGATATTAGACTGTATGAGGAGGAGTTACACCCAGTCAATAGTTAGATATTAGACTGTATGAGGAGGACTTACACCCAGTCAATAGTTAGATATTAGACTGCATGAGGAGTTACACCCAGTCAATAGTTAGATATTAGACTGTATGAGGAGGAGTTACACCCAGTCAATAGTTAGATATTAGACTGTATGAGGAGGAGTTACACCCAGTCAATAGTTAGATATTAGACTGTATGAGGAGTTACACCCAGTCAATAGTTAGACATTAGACTATATGAGGAGGAGTTACACCCAGTCAATAGTTAGATATTAGACTGTATGAGGAGTTAAACCCAGTCAATAGTTAGATATTAGACTGTATGAGGGGGAGTTACACCCAGTCAATAGTTAGATATTAGACTGTATGAGGAGGAGTTACACCCAGTCAATAGTTAGATATTAGACTGTATGAGGAGGAGTTACACCCAGTCAATAGTTAGATATTAGACTGTATGAGGAGTTACACCCAGTCAATAGTTAGACATTAGACTATATGAGGAGGAGTTACACCCAGTCAATAGTTAGATATTAGACTGTATGAGGAGTTAAACCCAGTCAATAGTTAGATATTAGACTGTATGAGGGGGAGTTACACCCAGTCAATAGTTAGATATTAGACTGTATGAGGAGGAGTTACACCCAGTCAATAGTTAGATATTAGACTGTATGAGGAGTTACACCCAGTCAATAGTTAGACATTAGACTATATGAGGAGGAGTTACACCCAGTCAATAGTTAGATATTAGACTGTATGAGGAGGAGTTACACCCAGTCAATAGTTAGATATTAGACTGTATGAGGAGGAGTTACACCCAGTCTATAGTTAGATATTAGACTGTATGAAGAGTTACACCCAGTCAATAGTTAGACATTAGACTATATGAGGAGGAGTTACACCCAGTCAATAGTTAGATATTAGACTGTATGAGGAGGAGTTACACCCAGTCAATAGTTAGATATTAGACTGTATGAGGAGGAGTTACACCCAGTCAATAGTTAGATATTAGACTGTATGAGGAGGAGTTACACCCAAGTCAATAGTTAGATATTAGACTGTATGAGGAGGAGTTACACCCAGTCAATAGTTAGATATTAGACTGTATGAGGAGGAGTTACACCCAGTCAATAGTTAGATATTAGACTGCATGAGGAGTTAAACCCAGTCAATAGTTAGATATTAGACTGTATGAGGGGGCGTTACACCCAGTCAATAGTTAGATATTAGACTTTATGAGGAGGAGTTACACCCAGTCAATAGTTAGATATTAGACTGTATGAGGAGTTACACCCAGTCAATAGTTAGACATTAGACTATATGAGGAGGAGTTACACCCAGTCAATAGTTAGATATTAGACTGTATGAGGAGTTAAACCCAGTCAATAGTTAGATATTAGACTGTATGAGGGGGAGTTACACCCAGTCAATAGTTAGATATTAGACTGTATGAGTAGGAGTTACACCCAGTCAATAGTTAGATATTAGACTGTATGAGGAGTTACACCCAGTCAATAGTTAGACATTAGACTATATGAGGAGGAGTTACACCCAGTCAATAGTTAGATATTAGACTGTATGAGGAGGAGTTACACCCAGTCAATAGTTAGATATTAGACTGTATGAGGAGGAGTTACACCCAGTCAATAGTTAGATATTAGACTGTATGAGGAGTTACACCCAGTCAATAGTTAGATATTAGACTGTATGAGGAGGAGTTACACCCAGTCAATAGTTAGATATTAGACTGCATGAGGAGTTACACCCAGTCAATAGTTAGATATTAGACTGTATGAGGAGGAGTTACACCCAGTCAATAGTTAGATATTAGACTGTATGAGGCGTTACACACAGTCAATAGTTAGATATTAGACTATATGAGGAGGAGTTACACCCAGTCAATAGTTAGATATTAGACTGTATGAGGAGGAGTTACACCCAGTCAATAGTTAGATATTAGACTGTATGAGGAGGACTTACACCCAGTCAATAGTTAGATATTAGACTGCATGAGGAGTTACACCCAGTCAATAGTTAGATATTAGACTGTATGAGGAGGAGTTACACCCAGTCAATAGTTAGATATTAGACTGTATGAGGAGGAGTTACACCCAGTCAATAGTTAGATATTAGACTGTATGAGGAGTTACACCCAGTCAATAGTTAGACATTAGACTATATGAGGAGGAGTTACACCCAGTCAATAGTTAGATATTAGACTGTATGAGGAGTTAAACCCAGTCAATAGTTAGATATTAGACTGTATGAGGGGGAGTTACACCCAGTCAATAGTTAGATATTAGACTGTATGAGGAGGAGTTACACCCAGTCAATAGTTAGATATTAGACTGTATGAGGAGTTACACCCAGTCAATAGTTAGACATTAGACTATATGAGGAGGAGTTACACCCAGTCAATAGTTAGATATTAGACTGTATGAGGAGGAGTTACACCCAGTCAATAGTTAGATATTAGACTGTATGAGGAGGAGTTACACCCAGTCAATAGTTAGATATTAGACTGTATGAGGAGTTACACCCAGTCAATAGTTAGATATTCGACTGTATGAGGAGGAGTTACACCCAGTCAATAGTTAGATATTAGACTGTATGAGGAGGAGTTACACCCAGTCAATAGTTAGATATTAGACTGTATGAGGAGGAGTTACACCCGGTCAGTAGTTAGATATTAGACTCTATGAGGAGGAGTTACACCCAGTCAATAGTTAGATATTAGACTGCATGAGGAGTTACACCCAGTCAATAGTTAGATATTAGACTGTATGAGGAGGAGTTACACCCAGTCAATAGTTAGATATTAGACTGTATGAGGAGTTACACACAGTCAATAGTTAGATATTAGACTATATGAGGAGGAGTTACACCCAGTCAATAGTTAGATATTAGACTGTATGAGGAGGAGTTACACCCAGTCAATAGTTAGATATTAGACTATATGAGGAGGAGTTACACCCAGTCAATAGTTAGATATTAGACTGTATGAGGAGGAGTTACACCCAGTCAATAGTTAGATATTAGACTGTATGAGGAGGACTTACACCCAGTCAATAGTTAGATATTAGACTGCGTTGAGGAGTTACACCCAGTCAATAGTTAGATATTAGACTGTATGAGGAGGAGTTACACCCAGTCAATAGTTAGATATTAGACTGTATGAGGAGGAGTTACACCCAGTCAATAGTTAGATATTAGACTGTATGAGGAGTTACACCCAGTCAATAGTTAGACATTAGACTATATGAGGAGGAGTTACACCCAGTCAATAGTTAGATATTAGACTGTATGAGGAGTTACACCCAGTCAATAGTTAGATATTAGACTGTATGAGGGGGAGTTACACCCAGTCAATAGTTAGATATTAGACTGTATGAGGAGGAGTTACACCCAGTCAATAGTTAGATATTAGACTGTATGAGGAGTTACACCCAGTCAATAGTTAGACATTAGACTATATGAGGAGGAGTTACACCCAGTCAATAGTTAGATATTAGACTGTATGAGGAGGAGTTACACCCAGTCAATAGTTAGATATTAGACTGTATGAGGAGGAGTTACACCCAGTCAATAGTTAGATATTAGACTGTATGAGGAGTTACACCCAGTCAATAGTTAGATATTAGACTGTATGAGGAGGAGTTACACCCAGTCAATAGTTAGATATTAGACTGTATGAGGAGGAGTTACACCCAGTCAATAGTTAGATATTAGACTGTATGAGGAGGAGTTACACCCAGTCAATAGTTAGATATTAGACTGTATGAGGAGGAGTTACACCCAGTCTATAGTTAGATATTAGACTGTATGAAGAGTTACACCCAGTCAATAGTTAGACATTAGACTATATGAGGAGGAGTTACACCCAGTCAATAGTTAGATATTAGACTGTATGAGGAGGAGTTACACCCAGTCAATAGTTAGATATTAGACTGTATGAGGAGGAGTTACACCCAGTCAATAGTTAGATATTAGACTGTATGAGGAGGAGTTACACCCAAGTCAATAGTTAGATATTAGACTGTATGAGGAGGAGTTACACCCAGTCAATAGTTAGATATTAGACTGTATGAGGAGGAGTTACACCCAGTCAATAGTTAGATATTAGACTGCATGAGGAGTTAAACCCAGTCAATAGTTAGATATTAGACTGTATGAGGGGGCGTTACACCCAGTCAATAGTTAGATATTAGACTTTATGAGGAGGAGTTACACCCAGTCAATAGTTAGATATTAGACTGTATGAGGAGTTACACCCAGTCAATAGTTAGACATTAGACTATATGAGGAGGAGTTACACCCAGTCAATAGTTAGATATTAGACTGTATGAGGAGTTAAACCCAGTCAATAGTTAGATATTAGACTGTATGAGGGGGAGTTACACCCAGTCAATAGTTAGATATTAGACTGTATGAGTAGGAGTTACACCCAGTCAATAGTTAGATATTAGACTGTATGAGGAGTTACACCCAGTCAATAGTTAGACATTAGACTATATGAGGAGGAGTTACACCCAGTCAATAGTTAGATATTAGACTGTATGAGGAGGAGTTACACCCAGTCAATAGTTAGATATTAGACTGTATGAGGAGGAGTTACACCCAGTCAATAGTTAGATATTAGACTGTATGAGGAGTTACACCCAGTCAATAGTTAGATATTAGACTGTATGAGGAGGAGTTACACCCAGTCAATAGTTAGATATTAGACTGCATGAGGAGTTACACCCAGTCAATAGTTAGATATTAGACTGTATGAGGAGGAGTTACACCCAGTCAATAGTTAGATATTAGACTGTATGAGGCGTTACACACAGTCAATAGTTAGATATTAGACTATATGAGGAGGAGTTACACCCAGTCAATAGTTAGATATTAGACTGTATGAGGAGGAGTTACACCCAGTCAATAGTTAGATATTAGACTGTATGAGGAGGACTTACACCCAGTCAATAGTTAGATATTAGACTGTATGAGGAGGAGTTACACCCAGTCAATAGTTAGATATTAGACTGTATGAGGAGGAGTTACACCCAGTCAATAGTTAGATATTAGACTGTATGAGGAGGAGTTACACCCAGTCAATAGTTAGATATTAGACTGCATGAGGAGTTACACCCAGTCAATAGTTAGATATTAGACTGTATGAGGAGGAGTTACACCCAGTCAATAGTTAGATATTAGACTGTATGAGGAGGAGTTACACCCAGTCAATAGTTAGATATTAGACTGTATGAGGAGTTACACCCAGTCAATAGTTAGACATTAGACTGTATGAGGAGGAGTTACACCCAGTCAATAGTTAGATATTAGACTGTATGAGGAGTTAAACCCAGTCAATAGTTAGATATTAGACTGTATGAGGAGGAGTTACACCCAGTCAATAGTTAGATATTAGACTGTATGAGGAGGAGTTACACCCAGTCAATAGTTAGATATTAGACTGTATGAGGAGTTACACCCAGTCAATAGTTAGATATTAGACTGTATGAGGAGGAGTTACACCCAGTCAATAGTTAGATATTAGACTGTATGAGGAGGAGTTACACCCAGTCAATAGTTAGATATTAGACTGTATGAGGAGGAGTTACACCCAGTCAATAGTTAGATATTAGACTGTATGAGGAGTTACACCCAGTCAATAGTTAGATATTAGACTGTATGAGGAGGAGTTACACCCAGTCAATAGTTAGATATTAGACTGCATGAGGAGTTACACCCAGTCAATAGTTAGATATTAGACTGTATGAGGAGGAGTTACACCCAGTCAATAGTTAGATATTAGACTGTATGAGGGGAGTTACACCCAGTCAATAGTTAGATATTAGACTGTATGAGGAGGAGTTACACCCAGTCAATAGTTAGATATTAGACTGTATGAGGAGGAGTTACACCCAGTCAATAGTTAGATATTAGACTGTATGAGGAGGACTTACACCCAGTCAATAGTTAGATATTAGACTGTATGAGGAGTTACACCCAGTCAATAGTTAGATATTAGACTGTATGAGGAGGAGTTACACCCAGTCAATAGTTAGATATTAGACTGTATGAGGAGGAGTTACACCCAGTCAATAGTTAGATATTAGACTGTATGAGGAGGAGTTACACCCAGTCAATAGTTAGATATTAGACTGTATGAGGAGGAGTTACACCCAGTCAATAGTTAGATATTAGACTGTATGAGGAGTTAAACCCAGTCAATAGTTAGATATTAGACTGTATGAGGGGAGTTACACCCAGTCAATAGTTAGATATTAGACTGTATGAGGAGGAGTTACACCCAGTCAATAGTTAGATATTAGACTGTATGAGGAGGAGTTACACCCAGTCAATAGTTAGATATTAGACTCTATGAGGAGGAGTTACACCCAGTCAATAGTTAGATATTAGACTGTATGAGGAGGAGTTACACCCAGTCAATAGTTAGATATTAGACTGTATGAGGAGGAGTTACACCCAGTCAATAGTTAGATATTAGACTGTATGAAGGAGTTACACCCAGTCAATAGTTAGATATTAGACTGTATGAGGAGGAGTTACACCCAGTCAATAGTTAGATATTAGACTGTATGAGGAGGAGTTACACCCAGTCAATAGTTAGATATTAGACTGTATGAGGAGGAGTTACACCCAGTCAATAGTTAGATATTAGACTGTATGAGGAGGAGTTACACCCAGTCAATAGTTAGATATTAGACTGTATGAGGAGTTACACCCAGTCAATAGTTAGATATTAGACTGTATGAGGAGGAGTTACACCCAGTCAATAGTTAGATATTAGACTGTATGAGGAGGAGTTACACCCAGTCAATAGTTAGATATTAGACTGTATGAGGAGGAGTTACACCCAGTCAATAGTTAGATATTAGACTGTATGAGGAGGAGTTACACCCAGTCAATAGTTAGATATTAGACTGTATGAGGAGGAGTTACACCAAGTCAATAGTTAGATATTAGACTGTATGAGGAGGAGTTACACCCAGTCAATAGTTAGATATTAGACTGTATGAGGAGTTACACCCAGTCAATAGTTAGATATTAGACTGTATGAGGAGTTAAACCCAGTCAATAGTTAGATATTAGACTGTATGAGGGGGAGTTACACCCAGTCAATAGTTAGATATTAGACTGTATGAGGAGGAGTTACACCCAGTCAATAGTTAGATATTAGACTCTATGAGGAGTTACACCCAGTCAATAGTTAGACATTAGACTATATGAGGAGGAGTTACACCCAGTCAATAGTTAGATATTAGACTGTATGAGGAGGAGTTACACCCAGTCAATAGTTAGATATTAGACTGTATGAGGAGTTACACACAGTCAATAGTTAGATATTAGACTATATGAGAAGGAGTTACACCCAGTCAATAGTTAGATATTAGACTGTATGAGGAGGAGTTACACCCAGTCAATAGTTAGATATTAGACTGTATGAGGAGGACTTACACCCAGTCAATAGTTAGATATTAGACTGCATGAGGAGTTACACCCAGTCAATAGTTAGATATTAGACTGTATGAGGAGGAGTTACACCCAGTCAATAGTTAGATATTAGACTGTATGAGGAGGAGTTACACCCAGTCAATAGTTAGATATTAGACTGTATGAGGAGGAGTTACAACCAGTCAATAGTTAGATATTAGACTGTATGAGCAGTTACACCCAGTCAATAGTTAGATATTAGACTGTATGAGGAGGAGTTACACCCAGTCAATAGTTAGATATTAGACTGTATGAGGAGGAGTTACACCCAGTCAATAGTTAGATATTAGACTGTATGAGGAGGAGTTACACCCAGTCTATAGTTAGATATTAGACTGTATGAAGAGTTACACACAGTCAATAGTTAGACATTAGACTATATGAGGAGGAGTTACACCCAGTCAATAGTTAGATATAAGACTTTATGAGGAGGAGTTACACCCAGTCAATAGTTAGATATTAGACTGTATGAGGAGGAGTTACACCCAGTCAATAGTTAGATATTAGACTGTATGAGGAGGAGTTACACCCAGTCAATAGTTAGATATTAGACTGTATGAGGAGGAGTTACACCCAGTCAATAGTTAGATATTAGACTGTATGAGGAGGAGTTACACCCAGTCAATAGTTAGATATTAGACTGCATGAGGAGTTAAACCCAGTCAATAGTTAGATATTAGACTATATGAGGAGGAGTTACACCCAGTCAATAGTTAGATATTAGACTGTATGAGGAGTTACACCCAGTCAATAGTTAGACATTAGACTATATGAGGAGGAGTTACACCCAGTCAATAGTTAGATATTAGACTGTATGAGGAGTTAAACCCAGTCAATAGTTAGATATTAGACTGTATGAGGGGGAGTTACACCCAGTCAATAGTTAGATATTAGACTGTATGAGGAGGAGTTACACCCAGTCAATAGTTAGATATTAGACTGTATGAGGAGTTACACCCAGTCAATAGTTAGACATTAGACTATATGAGGAGGAGTTACACCCAGTCAATAGTTAGATATTAGACTGAATGAGGAGGAGTTACACCCAGTCAATAGTTAGATATTAGACTGTATGAGGAGGAGTTACACCCAGTCAATAGTTAGATATTAGACTGTATGAGGAGTTACACCCAGTCAATAGTTAGATATTAGACTGCATGAGGAGTTAAACCCAGTCAATAGTTAGATATTAGACTGTATGAGGAGGAGTTACACCCAGTCAATAGTTAGATATTAGACTGTATGAGGAGGAGTTACACCCAGTCAGTAGTTAGATATTAGACTCTATGAGGAGGAGTTACACCCAGTCAATAGTTAGATATTAGACTGCATGAGGAGTTACACCCAGTCAATAGTTAGATATTAGACTGTATGAGGAGGAGTTACACGCAGTCAATAGTTAGATATTAGACTGTATGAGGAGTTACACACAGTCAATAGTTAGATATTAGACTATATGAGGAGGAGTTACACCCAGTCAATTGTTAGATATTAGACTGTATGAGGAGGAGTTACACCCAGTCAATAGTTAGATATTAGACTGTATGAGGAGGACTTACACCCAGTCAATAGTTAGATATTAGACTGCATGGGGAGTTACACCCAGTCAATAGTTAGATGTTAGACTGTATAAGGAGGAGTTACACCCAGTCAATAGTTAGATATTAGACTGTATGAGGAGGAGTTACACCCAGTCAATAGTTAGATATTAGACTGTATGAGGAGGAGTTACACCCAGTCAATAGTTAGATATTAGACTGTATGAGGAGGAGTTACACCCAGTCAATAGTTAGATATTAGACTGTATGAGGAGTTACACCCAGTCAATAGTTAGATATTAGACTGTATGAGGAGGAGTTACACCCAGTCAATAGTTAGATATTAGACTGTATGAGGAGGAGTTACACCCAGTCAATAGTTAGATATTAGACTGTATGAGGAGGAGTTACACCCAGTCTATAGTTAGATATTACACTGTATGAAGAGTTACACCCAGTCAATAGTTAGATATTAGACTGTATGAGGAGGAGTTACACCCAGTCAATAGTTAGATATTAGACTGTATGAGGAGGAGTTACACCCAGTCAATAGTTAGATATTAGACTGTATGAGGAGGAGTTACAACCAGTCAATAGTTAGATATTAGACTGTATGAGGAGTTACACCCAGTCAATAGTTAGATATTAGACTGTATGAGGAGGAGTTACACCCAGTCAATAGTTAGATATTAGACTGTATGAGGAGGAGTTACACCCAGTCAATAGTTAGATATTAGACTGTATGAGGAGGAGTTACACCCAGTCAATAGTTAGATATTAGACTGTATGAGGAGGAGTTACACCCAGTCAATAGTTAGATATTAGACTGTATGAGGAGGAGTTACACCCAGTCAATAGTTAGATATTAGACTGCATGAGGAGTTAAACCCAGTCAATAGTTAGATATTAGACTGTATGAGGGGGCGTTACACCCAGTCAATAGTTAGATATTAGACTGTATGAGGAGGAGTTACACCCAGTCAATAGTTAGATATTAGACTGTATGAGGAGTTACACCCAGTCAATAGTTAGACATTAGACTATATGAGGAGGAGTTACACCCAGTCAATAGTTAGATATTAGACTGTATGAGGAGTTAAACCCAGTCAATAGTTAGATATTAGACTGTATGAGGGGGAGTTACACCCAGTCAATAGTTAGATATTAGACTGTATGAGGAGGAGTTACACCCAGTCAATAGTTAGATATTAGACTGTATGAGGAGTTACACCCAGTCAATAGTTAGACATTAGACTATATGAGGAGGAGTTACACACAGTCAATAGTTAGATATTAGACTGAATGAGGAGGAGTTACACCCAGTCAATAGTTAGATATTAGACTGTATGAGGAGGAGTTACACCCAGTCAATAGTTAGATATTAGACTGTATGAGGAGTTACACCCAGTCAATAGTTAGATATTAGACTGCATGAGGAGTTAAACCCAGTCAATAGTTAGATATTAGACTGTATGAGGAGGAGTTACACCCAGTCAATAGTTAGATATTAGACTGTATGAGGAGGAGTTACACCCAGTCAGTAGTTAGATATTAGACTCTATGAGGAGGAGTTACACCCAGTCAATAGTTAGATATTAGACTGCATGAGGAGTTACACCCAGTCAATAGTTAGATATTAGACTGTATGAGGAGGAGTTACACCCAGTCAATAGTTAGATATTAGACTGTATGAGGAGTTACACACAGTCAATAGTTAGATATTAGACTATATGAGGAGGAGTTACACCCAGTCAATAGTTAGATATTAGACTGTATGAGGAGGAGTTACACCCAGTCAATAGTTAGATATTAGACTGTATGAGGAGGACTTACACCCAGTCAATAGTTAGATATTAGACTGCATGGGGAGTTACACCCAGTCAATAGTTAGATGTTAGACTGTATAAGGAGGAGTTACACCCAGTCAATAGTTAGATATTAGACTGTATGAGGAGGAGTTACACCCAGTCAATAGTTAGATATTAGACTGTATGAGGAGGAGTTACACCCAGTCAATAGTTAGATATTAGACTGTATGAGGAGGAGTTACACCCAGTCAATAGTTAGATATTAGACTGTATGAGGAGTTACACCCAGTCAATAGTTACATATTAGACTGTATGAGGAGGAGTTACACCCAGTCAATAGTTAGATATTAGACTGTATGAGGAGGAGTTACACCCAGTCAATAGTTAGATATTAGACTGTATGAGGAGGAGTTACACCCAGTCTATAGTTAGATATTACACTGTATGAAGAGTTACACCCAGTCAATAGTTAGACATTAGACTATATGAGGAGGAGTTACACCCAGTCAATAGTTAGATATTAGACTGTATGAGGAGGAGTTAAACCCATTCAATAGTTAGATATTAGACTGTATGAGGAGGAGTTACACCCAGTCAATAGTTAGATATTAGACTGTATGAGGAGGAGTTACACCCAGTCAATAGTTAGATATTAGACTGTATGAGGAGGAGTTACACCCAGTCAATAGTTAGATATTAGACTGTATGAGGAGGAGTTACACCCAGTCAATAGTTAGATATTAGACTGTATGAGGAGGAGTTACACCCAGTCTATAGTTAGATATTACACTGTATGAAGAGTTACACCCAGTCAATAGTTAGACATTAGACTATATGAGGAGGAGTTAAACCCATTCAATAGTTAGATATTAGACTGTATGAGGAGGAGTTACACCCAGTCAATAGTTAGATATTAGACTGTATGAGGAGGAGTTACACCCAGTCAATAGTTAGATATTAGACTGTATGAGGAGTTACACCCCGTCAATAGTTAGATATTAGACTGTATGAGGAGGAGTTACACCCAGTCAATAGTTAGATATTAGACTGTATGAGGAGGAGTTACACCCAGTCAATAGTTAGATATTAGACTGTATGAGGAGGACTTACACCCAGTCTATAGTTAGATATTAGACTGTATGAAGAGTTACACCCAGTCAATAGTTAGACATTAGACTATATGAGGAGGAGTTACACCCAGTCAATAGTTAGATATTAGACTGTATGAGGAGGAGTTAGACCCAGTCAATAGTTAGATATTAGACTGTATGAGGAGGAGTTACACCCAGTCAATAGTTAGATATTAGACTGTATGAGGAGGAGTTACACCCAGTCAATAGTTAGATATTAGACTGTATGAGGAGGAGTTACACCCAGTCAATAGTTAGATATTAGACTGTATGAGGAGGAGTTACACCCAGTCAATAGTTAGATATTAGACTGCATGAGGAGTTAAACCCAGTCAATAGTTAGATATTAGACTGTATGAGGAGGAGTTACACCCAGTCAATAGTTAGATATTAGACTGCATGAGGAGTTAAACCCAGTCAATAGTTAGATATTAGACTGTATGAGGGGGAGTTACACCCAGTCAATAGTTAGATATTAGACTGTATGAGGAGGAGTTACACCCAGTCAATAGTTAGATATTAGACTGTATGAGGAGTTACACCCAGTCAATAGTTAGACATTAGACTATATGAGGAGGAGTTACACCCAGTCAATAGTTAGATATTAGACTGTATGAGGAGTTAAACCCAGTCAATAGTTAGATATTAGACTGTATGAGGGGGAGTTACACCCAGTCAATAGTTAGATATTAGACTGTATGAGGAGGAGTTACACCCAGTCAATAGTTAGATATTAAACTGTATGAGGAGTTACACCCAGTCAATAGTTAGATATTAGACTGCATGAGGAGTTACACCCAGTCAATAGTTAGATATTAGACTGTATGAGGAGGAGTTACACCCAGTCAATAGTTAGATATTAGACTGTATGAGGAGTTACACACAGTCAATAGTTAGATATTAGACTATATGAGGAGGAGTTACACCCAGTCAATAGTTAGATATTAGACTGTATGAGGAGGAGTTACACCCAGTCAATAGTTAGATATTAGACTGTATGAGGAGGAGTTACACCCAGTCAATAGTTAGATATTAGACTGTATGAGGAGGAGTTACACCCAGTCAATAGTTAGATATTAGACTGTATGAGGAGGAGTTACACCCAGTCAATAGTTAGATATTAGACTGTATGAGGAGGAGTTACACCCAGTCAATAGTTAGATATTAGACTGTATGAGGAGGAGTTACACCCAGTCAGTAGTTAGATATTAGACTCTATGAGGAGGAGTTACACCCAGTCAATAGTTAGATATTAGACTGCATGAGGAGTTACACCCAGTCAATAGTTAGATATTAGACTGTATGAGGAGGAGTTACACCCAGTCAATAGTTAGATATTAGACTGTATGAGGAGGAGTTACACTCAGTCTATAGTTAGATATTAGACTGTATGAAGAGTTACACCCAGTCAATAGTTAGACATTAGACTATATGAGGAGGAGTTACACCCAGTCAATAGTTAGATATTAGACTGTATGAGGAGGAGTTACACCCATTCAATAGTTAGATATTAGACTGTATGAGGAGGAGTTACACCCAGTCAATAGTTAGATATTAGACTGTATGAGGAGGAGTTACACCCAGTCAATAGTTAGATATTAGACTGTATGAGGAGTTACACCCAGTCAATAGTTAGATATTAGACTGTATGAGGAGGAGTTACACCCAGTCAATAGTTAGATATTAGACTGTATGAGGAGGAGTTACACCCAGTCAATAGTTAGATATTAGACTGTATGAGGAGGAGTTACACCCAGTCAATAGTTAGATATTAGACTGTATGAGGAGGAGTTACACCCAGTCAATAGTTAGATATTAGACTGTATGAGGAGGAGTTACACCCAGTCAATAGTTAGATATTAGACTGTATGAGGAGTTACACCCAGTCAATAGTTAGATATTAGACTGTATGAGGAGTTAAACCCAGTCAATAGTTAGATATTAGACTGTATGAGGGGGAGTTACACCCACTCAATAGTTAGATATTAGACTGTATGAGGAGGAGTTACACCCAGTCAATAGTTAGATATTAGACTGTATGAGGAGTTACACCCAGTCAATAGTTAGACATTAGACTATATGAGGAGGAGTTAAACCCAGTCAATAGTTAGATATTAGACTGTATGAGTAGGAGTTACACCCAGTCAATAGTTAGATATTAGACTGTATGAGGAGTTACACACAGTCAATAGTTAGATATTAGACTGCATGAGGAGTTAAACCCAGTCAATAGTTAGATATTAGACTGTATGAGGAGGAGTTACACCCAGTCAATAGTTAGATATTAGACTGTATGAGGTGGAGTTACACCCAGTCAGTAGTTAGATATTAGACTCTATGAGGAGGAGATACACCCAGTCAATAGTTAGATATTAGACTGCATGAGGAGTTACACCCAGTCAATAGTTAGATATTAGACTGTATGAGGAGGAGTTACACCCAGTCAATAGTTAGATATTAGACTGTATGAGGAGTTACACACAGTCAAAGGTTAGATATTAGAATATATGAGGAGGAGTTACACCCAGTCGATAGTTAGATATTAGACTGTATGAGGAGGAGTTACACCCAGTCAATAGTTAGATATTAGACTGTATGAGGAGGAGTTACACCCAGTCAATAGTTAGATATTAGACTGTATGATTAGGAGTTACACCCAGTCAATAGTTAGATATTAGACTGTATGAGGAGGAGTTACACCCAGTCAATAGTTAGATATTAGACTGCATGAGGAGTTAAACCCAGTCAGTAGTTAGATATTAGACTCTATGAAGAGGAGTTACACCCAGTCAATAGTTAGATATTAGACTGCATGAGGAGTTACACCCAGTCAATAGTTAGATATTAGACTGTATGAGGAGGAGTTACACCCAGTCAATAGTTAGATATTAGACTGTATGAGGAGTTACACACAGTCAATAGTTACATATTAGACTATATGAGAAGGAGTTACACCCAGTCAATAGTTAGATATTAGACTGTATGAGGAGGAGTTACACCCAGTCAATAGTTAGATATTAGACTGTATGAGGAGGACTTACACCCAGTCAATAGTTAGATATTAGACTGTATGAGGAGGAGTTACACCCAGTCAATAGTTAGATATTAAACTGTATGAGGAGGAGTTACACCCAGTCAAAGTTAGATATTAGACTGTATGAGGAGTTACACCCAGTCAATAGTTAGATATTAGACTGCATGAGGAGGAGTTACACCCAGTCAATAGTTAGATATTAGACTGTATGAGGAGTTACACCCAGTCAATAGTTAGATATTAGTCTGTATGAGGAGGAGTTACACCCAGTCAATAGTTAGATATTAGACTGTATGAGGAGGAGTTACACCCAGTCAATAGTTAGATATTAGACTGCATGAGGAGGAGTTACACCCAGTCAATCGTTAGATATTAGTCTGCATGAGGAGGAGTTACACCCAGTCAATAGTTAGATAGTAGACTGTATGAGGAGGAGTTACACCCAGTCAATAGTTAGATATTAGACTGTATGAGGAGGAGTTACACCCAGTCAATAGTTAGATATTAGACTGTATGAGGAGTTACACCCAGTCAATAGTTAGATATTAGACTGTATGAGGAGGAGTTACACCCAGTCAATAGTTAGATATTAGACTGTATGAGGAGGAGTTACACCCAGTCAATAGTTAGATATTAGACTGTATGAGGAGGAGTTACACCCAGTCAATAGTTAGATATTAGACTGTATGAGGAGGAGTTACACCCAGTCAATAGTTAGATATTAGACTGTATGAGGAGTTACACCCAGTCAATAGTTAGATATTAGACTGTATGAGGAGGAGTTACGCCCAGTCTATAGTTAGATATTACACTGTATGAGGAGGAGTTACACCCAGTCAATAGTTAGATATTAGACTGTATGAGGAGGAGTTACACCCAGTCAATAGTTAGATATTAGACTGTATGAGGAGGAGTTACACCCAGTCAATAGTTAGATATTAGACTGTATGAGGAGTTACACCCAGTCAATAGTTAGATATTCGACTGTATGAGGAGGAGTTACACCCAGTAAATAGTTATTTATTAGACTGCATGAGGAGGAGTTACACCCAGTCAATAGTTGATATTAGACTGTATGAGGAGGAGTTACACCCAGTCAATAGTTAGATATTAGACTGTATGAGGAGTTACACCCAGTCAATAGTTAGATATTAGACTGTATGAGGAGGAGTTACACCCAGTCAATAGTTAGATATTAGACTGCATGAGGAGGAGTTACACCCAGTCAATTGATAGGTATTAGACTCTATGAGGAGGAGTTACACCCAGTAAATAGTTAGATATTAGATTGCATGAGGAGGAGTTACACCCAGTCAATAGTTAGATATTAGACTGTATGAGGAGGAGTTACACCCAGTCAATAGTTAGATATTAGACTGTATGAGGAGGAGTTACACCCAGTCAATAGTTAGATATTAGACTGTATGAGGAGGAGTTACACCCAGTCAATAGTTAGATATTATACTGTATGAGGAGGAGTTACACCCAGTCAATAGTTAGATAATAGACTGTATTCAGACTTAAAGCTAAGATAACCAAGGACCGTTTGGCTGGCTTTCCAAATGTCACTCAGTCCCCCATGCATTTTAATTAACACACTCTGATCAACTTGATATCGCCAAGAGTACAAATACACACAAACACACACAGTCACACTAGGCTACTACAGCTGAAATGGAGAGGAGACGAGAAGAGAGGGGAGAAGAAAAGAGGAGATGAGAGGAGAGGAGAAGAGGGGAGGGGAGAAGAAGAGAAGAGGAGAGGGTCGGGGGAAGGAGAGAACAGAAGAGGAGAGGAAAGGAAAGGAGAGGATAGCAGAGGAGAGGAGAGGGGAGAAGAGGAGAAGAGAGGAGAGGGGAGGCGAGGAGAGGACAGGACAGGAGAGGCTAGCAGAGGAGAGGACAGGAGAGGATAGCAGAGGAGAAGAGACGAGAGGAGAGGAGAGAAGAGAAGAGAAGTCCTATTGGAAGTTGGACCAGCAAACACAACAACATAACTTTATATTAACGTATTCTTGAACTCTAACTGTTGTGAGTGAAAGTTTTGTCAGGGTCGTTGTGTCTCTCTTCAGACTAAATACAAGTCATGAACCAGTGTTGAGAAGAGCACAGATTACCATCTCAGCCTCAGATAAACTCATGTTTAATGGAAGACACTAGGGTTGAAACATACCCTGGAGTCAAAGCCAGGGAATACATTTTTACAAATAAGTGCTTTTCAGAAGCAATCTTAGTCTAATCATGCAAAATAAAATGAAAATATAGGATAAAGATATGATGGAGTTAAAGACTACTGTTTCAGATGGCATTCATTTGAAATATTTTTGGTGATCCAATCCTGAAGAGAGTGTTTGGTTCAATATCTGTTCTGCTCCAATACTGAAGAGAGTGTTTGGTTCAGTATCTGTACTGCTCCAATACTGAAGAGAGTGTTTGGTTCAGTATCTGTGCTGCTCCAATACTGAAGAAAGTGTTTGGTTCAGTGTCTGTGCTGCTCCAATCCTGAATAGAGTGTTTGGTTCAGTATCTGTGCTGCGCCAATCCTGAAGAGCGTGTTTGGTTCAGTATCTGTACTGCTCTAATCCTGAA
>NC_138310.1:83094983-83202483 GCF_965601325.2 Salmo salar
GCGTGCATATCTTCGAGAAGCTGAAATGGTCAAACCACACGGACACCGTGGTGAGGAAGGCACATCAGCGACACTGTCAGGAAGCTGAAGAAATTGGGCTTGTCCCAGAGGGCCCTCACAGTGTTCTACAGGAGCACCATTAAGAGCATACATTTACACTGCCCCCATCACAATGGACATTTATCATTGCCAGAGTTGTTAATATGTATATATTATTATTTATATCTTTATTATTATTATTATCTATTTTTATTATATTTTATTGTTTTATTTGACTTTGTCTTGCATTGTTGGAGCTCGGAGCTGATCTCCAACCCTATACATGTGACTATTAAACTCTCCAATCTAATTGAATCTCTCTCTCTCTCCCTCCCTCCGTCACTCTCTCTCTCTCCATCCCCCTCTCACTCTCTCTCTCCCTCCCTCCCTTCTCTTTCTCTCTCTTACCCTCCCTCTCTGTGTGTGTGTTTGTGGAGCTATTATCAGAAGGCCCACCTGTCCTGTATGAATACGCGGAGAGATTACCTATGTATACAAACTGAGCAAAACCCACCCACACACACACACACACACACACACACACACACACACACACACACACACACACACACACACACACACACACACACACACACACACACACACACACACACACACACACACACACACACATTCTCTATCCCCTAGGGGTGTGAGTGCAGTGAGAGAGAGAGCCTCTCCTTAAAGGGGAACTCCAATCAAAAATGTTATTTTGGTATTTTTTTTTATTAGTCCACTGTTGATTCAGTCACAAAATGTTTGGCATGTCACCAGTCAAGTTTTCAAGATATTGGATTTCAAAAAGCAAACTGTCACCGGCCACATCATCATGACTGCTGACATGCGAAACAATGAGGGACTGTATCAACAGTGGACTAATTCAAAAAAATACCGCAACATAGTTTTTGAGTGGAGTTCCCCTTTAACTAAACATTAAACACTCTCCTACTCTGAATATGGGCCCTGGAGTCCACTATACCTGCTCTTCTTCCTCTGGGCAAAAACCTTACGTAATCTAAAATTAATTTCTCAGAACAAGAATAGACTGACGAGTTTCAGAAGAAAGTCTTTGTTTCTGGCCTTTTTGAGCCCACAAATGCTGATGTGTAACATCTCCTTCAAACTTACACCCTCAAACACGTAGATCCACTGAACGCAGCTCACTTTCCAGCTCACACCCTCAAACACGTAGATCCCCTGAACGCAGCTCACTTTCCAGCTCACACTCTCAAACACGTAGATCCCCTGAACGCAGCTCACTTTCCAGCTCACACTCTCAAACACGTAGATCCCCTGAACGCAGCTCACTTTCCAGCTCACACTCTCAAACACGTAGATCCCCTGAACGCAGCTCACTTTCCAGCTCACACTCTCAAACACCTAGATCCCCTGAACGCAGCTCACTTTCCAGATCACACTCTCAAACACGTAGATCCCCTGAACGCAGCTCACTTTCCAGATCCCAATCACCTGAATTCTAATCACCTGTTCACACACCTGTATGTCATTATCACACACTATTTAGTTCAGTTCTTTGCACCCCATCACTGTGAGGTATTGTTTGTTTTGAGACACATGTCTTTCAGAGCGTTGTGGTTCCCGTGAGCTACTACTCTTGTGTTTGGCAGTTTTTGCCTGCCTCACTAGCGATGCCGTTTGCCTATTTCCTGCCTGTACTTTAGCCTATTGGATTTCTTGTTATCTACCTATTGCCTGATCTCCCGGACTACGTTACTAGCCTTTTGCCTGCCTGTACTGTTGCCCTTTGGGACCCCCTGTGTATGACCTTCTGCCTGGACCCAGCTACCTGCCGCCTCTTGTGGTCCTCTGCATTAAACACCTGCTACGCCCTAAGCTTGAAACCAGCTCTCTGTCTCCTCGTGTTCATTACATGCTGCTCTAGATACTCAACTAGTCTAAAGAAGGCCTTTTTTTATCAGAACAATAGTTTTCAGCTGTCCTAACATTGCAAAAGGGTTTTCTAATGATCAATTAGCCCTTTAAAATGATAAACTAGGATTAGCTAACAACATGCCATTGGAACACAGGAGTGCTGGTTGCTGATAATGGGCCTCTGTACACCTATGTAGATAATCCATAAAAAATCTGCCGTTTCCAGCTACAATAGTCATTTACAATGTTAACGATGTCTACACAGTATTTCTGATCTATTTTAATGGACAAAAAAAAATTGCTTTTCTTTCAAAAAAACAAGGACATTTCTAGATGACCCCAAACTTTTTAACGGTAATGTATATTCTTATTCCATCCCTTTAGATTAGTGTGTATTAGGTAGTTGTTGTGGAACTGTTAGATTACTTGTTAGATATTGCAGCCCTGTTGGAACTAGAAGCACAAGCATTTCACTACACTCGCAATAACACCTGCTAACCATGTATATGTGACCAGTAAAATTTGATTTGGTACTCATTCACAAACTAGGCGTCTCTGCTCTCAGGGTGCAATAAGCTGATAATGATCTTGAACACATAGTTTCTAGGCGTCTGGCCAAAGTAACAATGTGTTCCTCTCTTTCAGTTCTTCTTTTATCAGTCCCCTCCCTGAGAGCAAAGTCACACAACATCCTAAAACAGTAATCAGGAAACAACACACGCACAGTGCCTTGCAAAAGTATTCACCCCCTTGGCGTTTTTTCTATTTTGTTGCATTACAACCTGTAATTTAAATTTATTTGTGAAGTGAAATGAAAAAAATGACTTGTTTCAAAAAATTAAAACAAATTTTAAACTGAAAAGTGGTGCGTGCATATGTATTCAACCCCTTTGATATGAAGCCCCTAAATAAGATCTGGTGCAACCAATTACCTTCAGAAGTCACAACATGGCAGGGGGAGGAGGACCAGAGAGGGGCTGCTGGGAGACAACATGGCTGGGGGTGGAGGACCAGAGAGGGACTTCTGGGAGACAACATGGCTGGGGGAGGAGGACCAGAGAGGGACTGCTGGGAGACAACATGGCTGGGGGTGGAGGACCAGAGAGGGACTACTGGGAGACAACATGGCTGGGGTGGAGGACCAGAGAGGGGCTGCTGGGAGACAACATGGCTGGGGGTGGAGGACCAGAGAGGGACTTCTGGGAGACAACATGGCTGGGGGAGGAGGTGACATTTTGCCTGAGCAATTGGCAGTGAGCAAAATAACCATAACATGTTTTTAATTAGATGGGCAGTCCTCAAAGATGAAATTCCATTGAATCATATGACTAGATCCATTGATTTCCAGCCCGTAGGGTGGGGTGCCACTAATCTCATTATAATGCTCCATTATGTAGGGCAGAGCAGCTGCTAGTCATCCACGGTGACGTTATAGTATAACCTGTTATAACTGATGTCAGAGTGGACCACTGATAGGGTGTGGTTGTATTAACAGACAACTGAATACACGACAATCAAGTCTGCTTAGGTGCGGTCTCAAAAGGGGGTAAATCCATTTTAATTCAATCACTTTTTGACTGCATCCCTTTTGATTTAAACACACCTTTCCATAAATGTTTGCCGATGGAAGAAGTAGTCAGAAAGTGACATTTTGGACCTTATTGCCAAAACATTCTGGAGATAAAGGTGCTCAAAGTTGACCCACTTTGCATACCCCACCAAACCATGAAACATCCATGTCTTCATAACTTTAAAAGAGAAACGTTTGAATTTGATCTCATTTAACTTTTTACTGCAGTGGGCTAAATCAGGGTCCCGCAAAGTGTTTCTTGATAGGCTTTAAACAAATCTACTATGAAACAAAAGTATACACCTCACACACATGGTTATGGGCTTAAAAAATAAGACACCTGTACTATGTCAGTTAAACATGTAGAGTTTAAATGATTTCAATTATGAGTTTGCATCCCAATATTACACTTTATATACAGTAACTGTCAAAAATTTGGACACACCTACTCATTCAAGGGTTTTTCTTCATTTTTACTATTTTCTACATCAAACTATGAAATAACACATATGAAGTCATGTAGTAACCAAAAATGTGTTAAACAAATCTAAATATATTTTATACTTGAGATTCTTCAAAGTAGCCACCCTTTGCCTGATGACAGCATTGCACACTCTTGGCATTCTCTCAATCAGCTTCACCTGGAATGCTTTTCCAACAGTCTTGAAGGAGTTCTCACATATGCTGAGCACTTGTTGGTTGCTTTTCCTTCACTCTGCGGTCCAACACCTCCCAAACCATCTCATTTGGGTTGAGGCCGGGCGATTGTGGAGGCCAGGTCATGTAACGCAGCACTCCATCACTCTCCTTCTTGGTCAAATAGCCCTTATACAGCCTGGAGGTGTGTTGGATAATTGTCCTGTTGAAAAACAAATTATATTCCCACTAATCGCAAACCAGATGGGATGGCATATCACTGCAGAATGCTGTGGTAGCCATGCTGGTTAAGTTTGCCTTAAATTCTAAATAAATCACAGACAGTTTCACCAGCAAAGCACCCCCCACAACATCACACCTCCTCCTCCATGCTTCACGGTTGGAACCACACACGCAGAGATCATCAGTTCACCTACTCTGCTTCTCGCAAAGACATGGCGGTTGGAACCAAAAATCGCCCATTTTGGACTCATCAGACCAAAGGACAGATTAAAATATACTTTGATTAGTTTAACCTGTTAGGGCTAGGGGGCAGTATTGACACGGCCGGATAAAAAACGTACCCGATTTAATCTGGTTACTACTCCTGCCCAGAAACTAGAATATGCATATAATTATTAGCTTTGGATAGAAAACACTCCAAAGTTTCTAAAACTGTTTGAATGGTGTCTGTGAGTATAACAGAACTCATTTGGCAGGCCAAAACCTGAGAAGATTCCATGCAGGAAGTGCCCTGTCTGACAATTTCTTGCCCTTCTTGATTATCTCTATCCATTACAGAGGATCTCTGCTGTTACGTGACACTTCCTACGGCTCCCATGGGCTCTCAGAAGGCGGCAAAAAGCTGAATCGTGGCTTTGCAGGCTCTTGCTGAAAAAAAGTAGCGCGTTTGGGTAGTGGCTGGTTACAGTACTGTGAGACTCAGGCGCGTGCCCGAGTCGACCTCATGCTTTGTTTTCTTTCGTCTGTTTACCTAAACGCAGATTCCCGGTCGGAATATTATCGCTTTTTTACGAGAAAAATTGCATAAAAATGGATTTTAAACAGCGGTTGACATGCTTCGAAGTACGGTAATGGAATATTTAGAATTTTTTTGTCACGAAATGCGCCATGCTCGTGACCCTTATTTACACTTCGGATAGTGTCTTGAACGCACGAACAAAATGCCGCTGTTTGGATATAACTATGGATTATTTTGGACCAAACCAACATTTGTTATTGAAGTAGCAGTCCTGGGAGTGCATTCTGACGAAGAACACCAAAGGTAATCAAACTTTTGTAATAGTAAATCGGAGTTTGGTCAGGGCTAAACTTGGTGGGTGTCTAAATAGCTAGCCGTGATGGCTGGGCTATGTACTCAGAATATTGCAAAATGTGCTTTCAACGAAAAGCTATTTTAAAATCGGACACCTCGATTGCACAAAGGAGTTCTGTATCTATAATTCTTAAAATAATTGTTATGTTTTTTGTGAACGTTTATCGTGAGTAATTTAGTAAATTCACCGGAGCTTTGCGGGGGGTATGCTAGTTCTGAACGTCACATGCTAATGTAAAAAGCTGTTTTTTGATATAAATATGAACTTGATTGAACAAAACATGCATGTATTGTATAACATAATGTCCTAGGTGTGTCATCTGATGAAGATCATCAAAGGTTAGTGCTGCATTTAGCTGTCTTCTGGGTTTTTGTGACATTATATGCTAGCTTGAAAAATGGGTGTCTGATTATTTCTGGCTGGGTACTCTGCTGACATAATCTAATGTTTTGCTTTCGTTGTAAAGCCTTTTTGAAATCGGACAGTGTGGTTAGATTAACGAGAGTCTTGTCTTTAAAATGGTGTAAAATAGTCATATGTTTGAGAAATTAAAGTAATAGCATTTCTAAGGTATTTGAAAATCGCGCCACGGGATTACACTGGCTGTTGCGTAGGTGGAACGATTTCGTCCCACCTAGCCCAGAGAGGTTTTAACACTTTTTTGCTTACTACATGATTCCATATGTGTTATTTCATAGTTTTGATGTTTTCACTATTATTCTACAGTCTAGAAAATAGTAAAAATAATGAAAAACCCTGGAATGAGTTTGTGTCCAAACTTTTGACTGGTACTGTACATCACAAAAGACTGAAATATCACAAAACTGTTTGAGATAGAAACACCAGATTTTCGGCATTAACAACAATGAATGTTGATTATTTATGAAATTATGAAAATATTAATAACATTTCACCCTTGAGACAACTAGGTAATTTGACTGCAGGAAAGGGATACAATCTTACAAACAGTGTTGTCCAATTATTTTATTATTTCTTTAAATGTTTTTGAAAAAAATATTGAAATTTTAAACCTTTACTGTCATTTATTTAAAAATGTGTCAAATCTGATTTACATTTTTTTTCAGATAACATAGCTTAGAACCTATTTCATACCATCTGAGGTTTTTGTGTTGTGCCAGCTATCAGTTGAGACACAACGTGTTCTTGAATACAGGGTGGGTGTCATTTCAATCATAGAAATAGAATGGACCTATCCCTTTAGACCTCTGCCATTTTAGCTGGTTTAATTTTTATTTAACTAGGTAAGTAAGTTAAGAACAAATGCTCATTTACAATGACAGCCTACCCCGGCCAAACCCTCCTCTAACCCGGACGACACTGGGCCAATTGTGTACCGCGCTATGGGACTCGCAATCACAGCCAGATGTGATACAGCCTGGATTCAAACCAGGTACTATAGTGATGCCTTTTGCACTGAGATGTAGTGCCTTAGACTGCTGCGCCACTCGGTCCCCAATGGTACAACATTGACTTTTAAATTGAATTGAAATGTTAACTTCTAATTACTACCACAAAGATGACAGCCGGTCCACCCACCGTTGAATGTCAACTTAAATGGTAATGTCTATTCTATTATCTGTATTTCTATCATTTCAATATGTTCCCTATGGAGGTTTGACAGTATAATATAAAACAACATATATTCCCATTCAAGTCAACATTCTGTTGTGTGGTCCTCCAACCATCTTTGAGGTACCATTTTAAAGTTGAAATGTTCATTTGAATCCCATTTTAGTACATTTATCAGCCACAACGTGACATCCACCCTGTATTCAAGAGCATCTTGTGTCTCAACTGATGGTGGGCACAACACAAACCCCTTAGATGATGTAAAATAGGGTAGATAAAGATAAAACACATGCAAATATGAAACAATTTTAGTTGCTAACATTTCGATGGCCATAATAAATAGATATACCGATAGTGGACAACCTTGTTTTACCCCCCTTGACAGTTTAATACTTCCTGAGAAGTAGCCATTATTTACTGTTTTACACTTAGAGTTACTGTACATAACTTCAATATGTTTTTTAAGAGATTCTCAAAAATTGAAATATTCCAGGCATTTATATATAAATTCCAGTTGTACTTTATCAAAAGTCAGCTATGAATACCAGATTTTTCATAGTGTTCTATTGTTTCCAGTACTTGTCTTTTATTATGTCCAATGTATCATCCATGTAAAAAAATCTGTCTGATTAGGATGAATAATATCCGACAATACCTTTTTAATTCTATGTGCTATGGATTTTGCTATAATTTTTTACATCACAACACTGAAGTGTAAGGGGCCTCAGATTTTTATAATGGACCAGATCTTTATATTTACCACTTGGATCCAGTTTCAGTAATAATGAAGTCAGACTTTCCTGTTGAGTATCTGATAATCTTCTATTTTTGTAATGGTTAAAACATGCTAATAACGATCCTCTGAGTATAAACATTTTGGGGCGTCAGGTAGCCTACTTGTTAGAGCATTCGACTAGCAACCAAAAGGTTGCAAGATCAAGTCCCCGAGCTGATAAGGTTAAAAATTGTCGTTCTGCCCCTGTTCCTAGACCATCATTGAAAATAAGAATTTCTTCTTAACTGACTTGCCTAGTTAAATAAAAAAAATATCAAAAAAGGTTTGGTATGCCATCCAACCCTGGAGTTTTCCTAGCATTAAAGGCTAATTGCATCAACAAGTTCCTCCTCTTTAATTTGGCCTTCACATGAGTCTTTCTGTACAGCTGTTAATTTTACATTATTATTAGAAAAAAATCCATACAATTATCTTCGGTTAGTGGAGATGGAGGAGACTGAAACAAAAACGTGCTTAAAGTACATTGCTTCTTCATTCAAAATATTATTTGACGAATCATGGGTGACTCCATCATTTGTAACAAGTTTCAGTAAATTCTTTTTTGGTAGCATTTCTATGTTGAAGACCCCAAAAAATATTTGGTGCATTTTTCCCCATATTCCATCCAGTTCACTTAATTTGTATAATATATTACACTGGATCTTTCTTGAATAAGTTCCTCCATTTCTTTTTGTTTTTCCTCTAACTTATTCTGTGCCTCTATGGTACAGTTTTTATTGCTATCTAACTGTACTGTTATTTCCTTTGTTAATGCTGTACTTATGTTATGTCGGAAAAAGTCCTTTATAAATTCTCCTGTTCTTGTTAAGAACAAGGTATCATCCAATAGGCTTTGATAACATTTCCAATATCCTCGCCACATGGAAATTCTGTATGAGTAATATTTAACCTTGTTTTACTCCTCTTCACAGTTTTATACTTTCTGAGAAGTAGCTATTATTTACTATTTTACACCTAGGGTTACTATACATAACAATAAAGCCATTGTATAAGCGATTCTCCAAAATTGAATTTATATATAAATTCGAGTGTACTTTTTCAGTAAAGTCAGCTATGAATAGCAGGCCTGGTTTCCCAGATTTTTCATAGTGTTAGATTGTTTCCAATACTGGCCTTATATATTCTTCACACCTTTTTTTGTGGATTGATTATTCCTTATCTCCTTCATTTAAGTATAATTTTATTGTGATGTTGTGTGATCTCTTTAGAAGTAAAATTAATTATTCTCAAATGATGAGTACCTAATGATGAACCCTTCTATTTTCAGGGAAAGAAAATGCAAAACGTGAACACTGAGCATATTGTCTTACATCAACATGTGACTATAGAGACATTGAAAACGCATGCGCCATTAAAAAATCATAAATACCTTCATAAAAACATCCCGGAGTATCCTAAAGAAGTGGAATTCCAAATATCCAAAGTTTCCCATGTTACTAACAAAGCAGGTCTGGATGGGATCCTGAAGTCAGATGGATTTAAGGGTGGACAAAGAAGAGGTTCTTTCATGTGGTGGGGTCTTAACATTGAGGACAGCCTTATCAAGGATGCTGAGAATCGCTACCTTGACAGGGAGATCCCTATCAGGCACTCCTCAAGTGCACAACCTGAAAAGAGTCAGGTATCATTCCTGAAAAAGTTTACCACCTCCCCTGTCTTCCAAAAAGGATCTCGGTATGGGAACTTTAAGTTCACCTTCCCATTGGAGGATCTCATGCAGATGTACACAGAGCAGATCTGTGGAGGAGAGAAGCCTGTCCTGAGAGTCTACCAAACTGTGGTTTACCAGCAGGAGATCATGTACGCAGTGGTTGTCCACAGTCCAAAGGTGACAGAGTTTGATGAGTTCCCACTTCTTGAAGGTGCTAAAGCTATGTGTAGCTATAGAGATGGCACAATTGCCTGGAACGCACAGGCTGTGTCTGAGACCCACAACTATGAATTGATCAGAGAGCACAATAAGATCAAAGCCAAAAAGGTTCGCAAAGGCAGACATCAGTTTTTTGTGTGGGATCATGTGACACTAGCATTTCACATGCCTGATGACACTGCCCTACATGCTGATAGGAAGGACCTGATTGAAAGCCTCAAAGCATGTGATAGTGTTCAACCTTTGTATAGGAAAGAAGACGCAGTGATGTCACTTGAAAGAGCAGCAATCATTGTTGAAAATGTTCCCAGAATAGTGCAAACTGGCTCTAACCAGCAAAAAACCTAATCGTGGAGTACTATAGAGTACAAGATAAATAGATCTTAACTTCTAAAGGGGGGGGTGTCACGTCCTGACCAATATAGGAGTTATTTGTGATTGTAGTTCGGTCAGGACGTGGCAGGGTGTGTTTGCTTTATGTCGTTCAGGGTGTGTTTTGTGTATGTGTTTAGGTAGAGGGGTATTTGATTTTTTAGTCCGGGGTTTGTTAGTCATTGTTCTATGTTAGTATATTTCTATGTTCTATCTAGTCTTTTGTATTTCTATGTTTAGTTAATTGGGGTTGGACCTTCAATTGAAGGCAGCTGGTTATTGTTGCCTCTGATTGAGGGTCCAATAATTAGGAGTTTGTTTTTCATGGGTTTTTGTGGGAGATTGTTCTTGTTTAGCTGTTTTGCCTGACAAGACTGTCAAGTTCGTTTTGTTTTGTATACGTTTATGTGTTTTCCTTCTTCACCAAATAAAAAGAAGATGAGTGTACATTTTCCCGCTGCGTCTTGGTCTCTACCCTATGACACCTGTGACAGGGGGTCTACAAATCTAACATATGGAATTGTTTTAAAGTGGTCATACCATTGATTATTTAGTTATTTGATTTAGAATTGTAGGACCCCTTTAGGTATAAAAAAACCCCAAAATAAAATAAAGATGGCGGCAAGCTGTTGATGCTGAAAACTCCATTCTTCTGATGAAAATAACCAACCAACAAGAAAACAGGAGTATCAATTAAAAAATAAATGTAAAAAAGGTTTCCACAGTTGCTTGCAATTCTGAGCCAACCTGGATAGTAAGGAGATCCTGAGGGAAATCGACAAGTAACAACAGCTTTATGCTATGGAGGAACATCATACTCCATTGTGAATAAACGCCCCAACCTCACAAAATAACTCTAACCCGACTAAAAAAAGAAAGACTGATTAATCTACAGACACAGACAATTTGCTTACCGTTGAAGTAGAGGCTAGTGGTCTTGCAGGAATCCATGCAATACTTGAAAAGTTATGTGAGGAGGTAGCAGGGTTGAGGGGGAGTTTAGCCAAGAGTTACTCCAAGAGAGAAAAAAGCACTCACCGCCAAGGAAAACCCCTTGATTCCAACATTGTCTAATCAGGGAAAACAGAAGAAGTCGGGAGAGCCTACTAGACATACAAAGCCGACACATGCGCCTTGAAACTTCCTCTAGAGACTGGCTTTCCACCGAGTGCACAGACTTGGAGCTCGGCGCGACAAGACCAAGGGTCCCCGACCTATCCTAGCAAAATTTGAACACTACCAACAAAAGGAGCTGATCAAAAGCAGGAAAAGGGAGCTTAAAGGGACAACATTTAGTCTCAATGACCAATTTCCCCGGGAGATAAACGTCGCAAGAGACTGTATCCTGTACAGAGGCAACAGAGGGAGAGGGGTAAGCATGCCTTTCTCATTGTGGACAAACTCTTTATAGATGGACAACTTCTCTGAGACAGCTCCATAATACCATGGCTGTACTAAATTCTACTGGGACGTCAGGATACGAAAACAAAAGAAGGGAACTAAGATATCTGAACACTATGAAGTTGATACTCGCACACAAGCACTTAATTTCACGCTCGCTTACACACACCGATCCACACACACTCATTTGATCTCTCTCTCTCTCTCTCTCTCTCTCTCTCTCTCTCTCTCTCTTCTCTCTCTCTCTCCTCCTCTCTCTCTTCCCTCCTCTCTCTCTCTTCCCTCCTCTCACTCTCTCTTCTCTCTCTTCTCTTTCTCTCCTGTCTCTCTTTCTCTCTTCCCTCCTTCTCTCCTCTCTCTCTTCCCTCCTTCTCTCCTCTCTCTCTCTATTGTTGAGAATTTTTCTATAATCTATGTTTTCTGTTTGTGTATCTTTTGTATGTCTGTCTACATACTTATGTATGTTTACAACAAGCAATGGGAAGATATCAGAACAGAATAATAACATCTTATACCGGACACATTTGTACTGTAGTGAAGCCGTCTCTATAGTAATGCAATTTCTTTTTCATAATCACTTGAAACGTTAATTACTATGGAAATGCTGTGGAAATGCTGTGTTTTTCTATGAAAATTATATTAAATGTAACTGTGATGCAACTATGATGTTGATATGGATTACAATTATCATCCTGAGAATTAAGGCTATATTCACTTCATGTTACACACATAGACACTCATCCACCAAATTGGCTGGGTTATTATTTATTATAGTCTTACTCTTATTCAGACATCATACACACTCTCACTAAATCACATACAATATCACACACATTAACCTACTCAGATCTACTTAGATTCTTTGCTATTAGGTTGACTGTTTCTTCCCAAAGGTAAATGGTGTAGCTGTTGTTGTCAAATTAACATTTTGGTGGTAATTAAATATGTATTTATGTTTATTAGGTCAATGATTCTGATTTGAATGATGTCCTTAATGTGATAATATAATATATTCTAAGCTTGAGCATGTGGCTCTCAGCGTTGCATCAATGCAACTGTAACAAAACCAGAGAACTGTAATACGTTGACTCTCAGTTTCTCTGGATAAGAGCGTCTGCTAAATCAGGGCTTCCCAACTTTTTTCCCCAAGGGTCCTCTTTATTTTACATTTGAAGATGTCACCCCCCCTTTTGTATTATTGTTTGTTGAGATAGTCTATATTAAAAACACAGCCAAAAGCTTAAATACACCCCTCGAATCAAGGAAAGTCTCAAGACCACCCAGGAAACTTTGGAGCCCCACTATGGGGGGCGCGACCCCTAGGTTGGGATCCCCTGTGCTAAATGACCAGAATGTAAATATAGTCTGATAAATAATCATGTTCATCATTCTACCTTTTTGTGTTGTAACCATGTTACACTGCTTCCTCTTCATTAAACTATGATTAAATCTTGTGTCTGGGAATTTTACTCGCTTTCTGTTGTTTGATATAACTGAATACATATGATGAAGCCTGAGAAACTATGTATTGTGTGTTTTTGAATATACTCTACATACTATATGTAATTGAAACAGCTTTATGCTTTTTTGTTTTCAATTCACAAGTGAATAACTGACCCATGTAAGGAAGCAAGTGAATAACTGACCCATAGAAGGAAGCAATGGATTAACTGACCCATAGAAGGAAGCAAGGGAATAACTGACCCATAGAAGGAAGCAAGGAAATAACTGACCCATATAAGGTAGTATAAAAGGTCAGAACAACTCAGTACTTTCCTCCTTGACCTAAATGCACTGATTCTGAGGGAGTTATTATTTCATTCAACTCCCCCTTCACATTCAATTACACATGCCTGAGTTTATCACCTTTCAAGGCCGCTGTTGGCATCTCCTTGTGATCTGTTGTATAATTCCCATTACTGTATATGACTGTACAGCATGTCTCTGCCAAAACCAATGTAGACAAAGAGGGAGAGTTCTCTCATTCAAATATCTATTTCCATGCCTTCCAATAAAATATAATAAAATTCAAAGTTTAAGGAATATGTGGCTTTCAAAGAAAATAAATGTTAAATATTTGGAATGAGATCAACTCAACATTAGCAGCAGACAATACAAATAGGACAGCAACTGGAGGGTTCTAATCCCAAGTTTATCAACCCTCCTTTACTTCTGTATCTGACAAAGAGTCTCTCTTGCAGGTGCAGCTAGTGTATGTCCCAAGTCTTGCCTGACATCATTGGGTGCTGGTGACCTGAAAAAAAGGGTTAATGTGAGTAGTAGGGAGGTTAGACCTACAGGGGGAGACCATGAGATGAGGACCAGAGAGGGACTGCTGGGAGAAAACATGGCTGGGGGAGGTTGGACCAGAGAGGGACTGCTGGGAGACAACATGACCAGGAAATGAAGACCAGAGAGGAACTGCTGGGAGAAAATATGGCTGGGGGAGGATGGACCAGAGAGGGACTGCTGGGAGACAACATGACCAGGAGATGAGGACCAGAGAGGGACTGCTGGGAGACAACATGACCAGGAGATGAGGACCAGAGAGGGACTGCTGGGAGACAACATGACCAGGAGATGAGGACCAGAGAGGGACTGCTGGGAGAAAACATGACAGGGGGAGGAGGACCATATAGGGACTGCTGGGAGATACCATGGCTGGGGGAGGAGGACCAGAGACGGACTGCTGGGAGATACCATGGCTGGGGGAGGAGGACCAGAGAGGGATTTCTGGGAGAAAGCATGACAAGGAGGACCAGAGAGTGTTTGCAGGAGGACAGCATTGCAGGGCTGGGTTAGAGAGGCAGGGGTCTTACACTGGGTTGAGTCCTGAGGAAGAGAGGTTAAAAGTATAGTTTTATTGGAGAAATGTATACAGGATGTTAGAAGGCCTGGGAGATCCATAAAAGGCCAAAGGAGGTCACATATGCAAAAATATTGCATGTCAACTTGTGACAGGGGACAGTATGTGTCTGTTAGTGAGGGGAGAGTAAAGAGAGGTGTCCCTCTGGGCTAGTAGGATGTCAGTGGAGGTCACTTCTACATGGTGGAAACTCAGAGTGAAATCCAGATCCACTCCAGAGATTGAGTGACACATGACTTTAATGGAAAGGAAAGCAGATTAGTCTGCTCGGACTATTTTACTGATTCAGCCACACACACACACACACACACACACACACACCCACACACACACACACACACACAAACACACACAGACAGACAGACAAACGGACGGACGGACGGGGAGACAGAGGGACGGGGAGAGAGAGGGATGGGGAGAGAGAAAAAGAGAGAGAGAGTGATGGGGAGAGGGACGGCGACGTTAACATGTGAATAGCATTTCAGCACCTTGGAGAGGGAAGGAGTAGTTTGTCAAACAAAAAGATCTGAGTTCGCAGGAGGACGGAGAGAGAGTAAGTGTAGGGGTTGACCCCTTGACCTTTAAACAAAGCTACACTTACAGAACAGGGACAATGCCTCCAGCGCTGTCCTAACTTCAGGGTCATGGTGAACAGACATAGAACCAATCTCTGTTTAGGCCTCAAGCGCTGTCCTAACTTCAGGTTTATGGTGTTCAGACATAGGACCAATCTCTGTTTAGGCCTTCAGCGCTCTCCTAACTTCAGGGTAATGGTGATCAGTCATAGAACCAATCTCTGTTTATCGTTCATCAAAGGCTCACTCCCATTGGAGAAAAGCAAGCAATAAATACAATATTTCGATGGATGCAGAAAACCAACTGAAGGGCATGTTGGGAGAATGGGCTCATTGTTGAAACACACACACACACACACACACACACACACACACACACACACACACACACACACACACACACACACACACACACACACACACACACACACACACACACACACACACACACACACACACACACACACACACACACACGTCTGTCCAATTCAATCAGTGATAAAAAATAAGTTAATCAGTGACCTCAGCCATATACTGTCACATGAATGTTTGTCAGTGACTTGTGATGTCACTGAGGATCATTGCTGAGCCAGTCATCATTGTCATTTCCTGCCTTCAGTTAGTGTGTGTTAATGTGTGTGCCTTGAGCGGTGGGTGCATCGCTGTGCCTCGAGTGGTGTGTTTCTATGTGTGTGTGTGTGTGTGTGTGTGTCAGATGTAGAGTTGAAATGTATTACATTTTGAGTTTGCATCGCAATATTGCATCTTATAAACATCACAGAAGATGGAAATATAACAAAACGTTTTGACATAGAAACACTGGATTTTAGTCTTTAAAAAAGATATAATTTTAATTAATATTAATAACATTCCACCCATGAGGCCACTAGGTAATTTGACTGCAGGAAAGGGCTATTGCAACGGCTGTCGTACTGGAGAGAAGACCAAGGTGCAGCGGAGTTAGTGTTCATCATTTAATATTTAATTGAACAACGTGAACACTATACAAAAACAAGAAAAGAGAAAACCGACAGCCAACAGTCCTGTCAGGTGCAAACACTAACAGAAACAATTACCCACAAAACCCCAACGGAAAAACATGCTCCTTATGTGTGACTCCCAATCAACAACAACGAACTTCAGCTGTGCCTGATTGGGAGCCACACACGGCCCAAAACAAAGAAATACAAAAACATAGAAAAATAACATAGAACGCCCACCCAATGTAACACCCTGGCCTAACCAAAATAAAGAACAAAAAAACCCTCTCTATGGCCAGGGCGTTACAGTACCCCCCCCCCCCCCAAGGTGCGGACTCCAGCCGCAAAACCTGACACTGAAGGGGAGGGTCTGGGTGGGCCTTCTTACAGCGGCGGCTCAGGTGCGGGACATGGCCTCTGCCCCACCCTTGGCTTCGCCCTCTTAGGTGGCGCACCTGGCCGCGCCGAAGGTCTGGTGGGCGACCCTGACTTCGCCCGACTGGCGGGCGACCCTTGTTGCGCCCAGCTGGCGGACGACCCTGGCTGCGCCCGGCTGGCGGGTGTCCCTTGCTGCGCCCGGCTGGCGGGCGGGGATGGCTGCGCCCGGCTGGCGGATGACCCTGGCTGCGCCCGGCTGGCTGGCGGCGATGGCAGATCCGGACAGGCGGGCGCAGCAAGGGAGGGTCTGGGTGGGCCTTCTTACGGCGGCGGCTCAGGTGCGGGACGTGGCCTCTGCCCCACCCTTGGCGTCGCCCTCTTAGGTGGCGCACCTGGCCGTGCTGTAGGTCTGGTGGGTGACCCTGACTTCGCCCGACTGGCAGGCGACCCTTGTTGCGCCCGGCTGGCGGACGACCCTGGCTGCGCCTGGCTGGCGGGTGTCCCTTGCTGCGCCCGGCTGGCGGGCGGTGATGGCTGCACCCGGCTGGCGGGTGTCCCTAACATAGAACGCCCACCCAATGTAACACCCTGGCCTAACCAAAATAAAGAACAAAAAAACCATCTCTATGGCCAGGGCGTTACAGCTATTAACTTACAAACGGTGTTGCCCAGTTATTGTATTGTTTGTTCTATAACAATTGCAAATGTTAAACCTTTACTGTAATTTATTTAAAAACCCATTAAATCAACAAAAACAAATAATATTTGCATATGTGTCACGTCCTGACCAGTAAAGCGGCTGTTTGTTATTGTAGTTTGGTCAGGGCGTGGCAGGGGGTGTTTGTTCAGGGTGTTTCGGGGTTGTTTGGGTTATGTTCTATGTTAGTGTATTTCTATGTTATTTCTAGTTGGTCTATTTGTATGTGGTGTTTATTGGGTTGACCTTCAATTGGAGGCAGCTGCTTCTCGTTGACTCTGATTGAAGGTCCTATTTATAGGGGGGTTTGTTCTATGGGGGTTTGTGGGTAGTTATTTCCTAGTTTAGTGTTTGTTGCACCTGACGGGACTGTTTGGAGTTGTTTGTTTTTTATACGTGTTTATTTTGTTTTTCCTTCTTCAAATAAAAAAAGAAAATGAGTATACATTTTCCCGCTGCGTTTGGTTCACTCCTTACGACAATCGTGACAATATGTTGTAGCTTAGACTCTATTTAACAACATCTGAGGTGTTTGTGTTGTGCCAGCTATCGGTTGAGACAGAACATTCGGTTGAATACAGGGTGGTTGTAAATTCAATCATAGAAATTGAATTAATAGAACAGACCTATCACGTTAGACCACTGCAATTTAGCTGTTACACCATTGACTTTTAAGTTGAATTGAAATGTTACCTTCTAATTATTACCACAAAGATGACAGCCGGTCCACCCACCGTTGAACGTCAACTTAACCTGTTGGGTCTAGGGGGCAGCATTTGCACGTCTGGATAAAAAAAATGTACCCGATTTAATCTGGTTACTAATCCTACCCAGTAACTAGAATATGCATATACTTATTATATATTGATAGAAAACACTCTAAAGTTTCCAAAACTGTTTGAATGGTGTCTGTGAGTATAACAGAACTCATTTGGCAGGCAAAACCCTGAGACATTTTCTGACAGGAAGTGGATACCTGATGTGTTGTATTGACTTTAAACCTCTCCCATTGAAAAACACAGGGGTTTAGGAATATTTTGGCACTTCCTATTGCTTCCACTAGATGTCACCAGCCTTTACAAAGTGTTTTGAGTCTTCTGGAGGGAGATCTGACCGAACAAGAGCCATGGAACGGTGATGTCCCATTAGACACCTGGCGCGCTACTTCATGTTGGGTACCCTCGTTCCAATACGTTATAAAAGGCTATGCATTCGTCCACCTTGAATATTATTCATGTTCTGGTTAAAAAAGGCCCTAATGATTTATGCTATACAACGTTTGACATGTTTGAACGAACGGAAATATATTTTTTCCCCTCGTTCATGACGAGAAGTCCGGCTGGCTTACATCATGTGCTAACGAGACGGAGATTTTTGGACATAAATGATGAGCTTTTTTTGAACAAAACTACATTCGTTATGGACCTGTGATACCTGGAAGTGACATCTGATGAAGAGAATCAAAGGTAATGGATTATTTACATAGTATTTTCGATTTTAGATCTCCCCAACATGACGTCTAGTCTGTATCGCAACGCGTATTTTTCTGGGCACAGTGCTCAGATTATTGCAAAGTGTGATTTCCCAGTAAGGTTATTTTTAAATCTGGCAAGTTGATTGCGTTCAAAAGATGTAAATCTATAATTCTTTAAATGACAATATAATATTTTACCAATGTTTTCTAATTTTAATTATTTAATTTCTGACGCTGACTTGACTGCCGGTTATTGGAGGGAAACGATTTCCTCAACATCAATGCCATAGTAAAACGCTGTTTTTGTATATAAATATGAACTTGATAGAACTAAAAATGCATGCATTGTCTAACATAATGTCCTAGGAGTGTCATCTGATGGAGATTGTAAAAGGTTAGTGTATCATTTTAGCTGGTTTTATGGTTTTGGTGACCCTGTCTTTGACTTGACAAAACATTACACACAACTCTTGTAAATGTACTGTCCTAACATACTCTAAATTTATGCTTTCGCCGTAAAACCTTTTTGAAATCGTAAAACGTGGTTAGATTAAGGAGATGTTTATCTTTCAAATGGTGTAACATAGTTGTATTTTTGAAAAATTTGAATTTTGACATTTATTTGGATTCAAATTTGCCGCTCTTGAAATGCACCTGCTGTTGATGGAGTGCACCACAGGTGGCACGCTAGCGTCCCACCTAGCCCCAAGAGGTTAAATGGTCATGTCTATTTTATTATCTATATTTCTATGATTTCAATATCTTTCCTATGGAGGGTTGACAGCGTAATTTAAAACAACTGATATTTCTATTCAAGTCAACATTCTAATGTGTGGACCTCCAACGACCTTTGTGGTACCATTTGAAAGTTGAAAATTAAATAATCACATTTTAGTACATTTATCAGCCACAACATGACATCCACCCCGTATTCAAGAGCATCTTGTGTCTCAACCGATGGTGGGCACAACACAAACCCCTTAAATGATGTAAAATAGGGTCTAAGCTACAGCATATGCAAATATGAAACAAATCGGAGTTATTGTGTTCAGTTAATTAAGGTTTATGGTAAAAAAAAATGGTCATACAGTGCCTTTAGAAAGTACCCCTTGACTTATTCCACATTTTGTTGTGTTACAGCCTGAATTCAAAATGCATTAAATTGATTATTTTTCTCACACATCTACACACAATACCCCATAATGACTAAGTGAAAACCTTTTTAGAAATGTTTGCAAATGTATTGAAAATTAGATACAGAAATATCTAGTTTACACAAGTATTCAAACCCCTGAGTCAATAATTTTCAAGATTCTTCAAGCTCTGTCAAATTGGTTGTTGATTATTGCTAGACAACCATTTTCAGGTCTTGCCATAGATTTTCAAGTAGATTTAAGTTAAAACTGTAACTCGGCCAATCAGGAACATTCACTGTCTTCTTGGTAAGCAACTCCAGTGTAGATTTGGCCTTGTGTTTTAGGTTTTATTGTTCTGCTGAAAGATGAATTCATCTCCCAGTGTCTAGTGGAAAGCAGAGCAAGTTTTCCTCTAGTATTTTGTCTGTGCTTAGCTCTATTATGTTTTTTTTATCCTGAAAAACTGCCCAGTGCTTAACGATTACAAGCATACTCATAACATGATGCAGACACCCCTATGTTTGAAAATGTGAGGAGTGGTACTAAGTAATGTGTTGTATTGGATTTGCCCCAAACATGACACTTATTCAGGACAAAAAAGTAATTTGCTTTACCAGAATTTTTAGCATTATTACTTTAGTGCCTTGTTGCAAACAGGATGAATGTTTTGTAATATTTTTTTTCTGAACAGACTTCCTTGTTTTCACTCTGTCGATTCGGTTAGTATTGTGGAGTAACTAGAATGTTGTTGATCCATCCTCAGTTTCTCCTATCACAGCCATTAAACTCTGTAATTTTTATAAAGTTACCATTGGCCAAACCATGGGGAAAACAGAGGGTTAAATAATGAACATGTAATTGGGGAATTGAAACCAGGTGAGAAAAACAAAGACAAAACAAATGGACAATGAAAAGTGGAAGAAAATGGAAAATGAAGGCTTCGACCGCCAAACGCTGCCCGAACAAGAAGAGGGACCGACTTCTGCGGAAGTCGTGACACTCTCTTTCATATCGTCTGACATCCCTAAAGATTGGAAAGCTGCCGCGGTCATCCCCCTCTTCAACAGTGGAGATACTCCAGACCTAAACTGTTAAAAACCTACAGTTGAAGTCGGAAGTTTACATACACTTAGATTGGAGTCATTAAAACTTATTTTGCAACCACTCCACTAATTTCTTGTTAACAAACTAAATTTTGTCAAGTCGGTTAGGACATCTACTTTGTGCATGACACAAGTTATTTTTCCAACAATTGATTACAGACAGGTTATTTCACTTATAATTACTTTATCACAAGTCCAGTGGGTCAGAAGTTACTTACACTAAGTTCACTGTGCCTTTAAACAGCTTGGAAAATTCCAGAAAATTATGTCACAGCTTAAGAATCTTCTGATTGGCTAATTGACGTAATTTGAGTCAATTGGAGGTGTATTTGTGGATGTATTTCAAGGCCTACCTTCAAACTCAGTGCCTCTTTGCTTGACATCACGGGAAAATCAAAAGAAATCAGCCAAGAAATTGTAGACCCCCACAAGTCTGGTTGATCCTTGGGAGCAATGTCCAAATGCCTGAAGGCACCACGTTCACCTGTACGCAAGTATAAACACCATGGGACCACACAGTCGTCATACCGCTCAGGAAGGAGACGCGTTCTGTCTCCTGGAGATGAATGTACTTTGGAGCGACAAGTGCAAATCAATCCCAGAACAACAGCAAAGGACCTTGTGAAAATGCTGGAGGAAACAGGTACAAAGTATCTATATCCACAGTAAAACGAGTCCTATATCGACATAACCTGAAAGGCCGCTCAGCAAGGAAGAAGCCACTGCTCCAAAACTGCCATAGTAATGTCAGACTATGGTATGCAACTTCACATGGGGACAAAGATTGTACTTTTTGGAGAAATGTCCTCTGGTCTGATGAAACAAAAATAGAACTGTTTGGCCATAATGAACATCGTTATGTTTGGAGGAAAAAGGGGGAGGCTTGCAAGCCGAATAACACCATCCCAATCGTGAAGCACGGGGGTGGCAGCATCATGTTGTGGTGGTGCTTTGCTGCAGGAGGGACTAGTGCGCTTCACAAAATAGATATATTGAAGCAACATCTCAAGACATCAGTCAGGAAGTTTATGTGGGACGCTAGCGTGCCACCCGTGGTGCACCCTATCAACAGCAGGTGCATTTCAAGAGCGGCAAATTTGAAACCAAATAAATGTCAAAATTCTAATTTTTAAAACATACACTCTTTGAAAGATAAACATCTCCTTAATCTAACCACGTTGTCCGATTTCAAAAAGGCTTTACAGCGAAAGCAAAACATTAGATAATGTCAGCAGAGTACCAAGCCAGAAATAATCAGACACCCATTTTTCAAGCTAGCATATAATGTCACATAAACCCAGAAGACAGCTAAATGCAGCACTAACCTTTTACAAACTTCATCAGATGACACACCTAGGACATCATGTTACACACAGCATGCATTCTTTTGTTCAATAACGGTCATATTTATATATAAAAACAGCATTTTACATCGGCGTCTGACGTTGACTAACTATTTTCCCCTCAAATGCGTCCTGGGAAACAGTGCATAATTCCCTTTATTACTATTCGAAAACAATTTTTTACATTTATATTGTCAATCTAACATTTATAGATGAATATCTCTTGAGAACACCTGTCATACCAGATTTTAAATTAACTTTACTGGGTAATCACACTTTGCGATAAAAGGAGATGCGATACTCAGAAAATGAGCCTGGAAAACTAGCGCCGCGCCATCTTGGAACAATCGCAAGTCACATCTGATCTTGTATAATATTGTCAATAATCGCCTACCTTTAGTTGTCTTCATCAGAAAGCACTTCCAGGAATCCCAGGTCCACAACAGATGTATTTTCGGTCGAAAAAGTCCATCATTCATGTTCCATTAGCCTGCTGTTGGTAGCGTGTCCTAGGGCTCTCTCCCAATGCTCCGACGTGCGCGGGACAGTAGTTTCGGAAAATCTTTTTTTTTCTCCTCTAGGTTCGTTCAAACATGTCAAACGTTGTAAAACATTAATCTTCAGGGCCTGTAACACCAAGAGAGCCAATAAGATTCGACGGGGACGATTGCAGAGTGTTTTGAAACGTTTCCAAAGGTGGGGGTAGACAGGGCTGCCGGCGTCATAATGGTGATGGCCCATCCCCTGTGACCAATTTCCAATGCGTCTCATTCACTGAGTTTCGACTGTATAAGGCTCAAACCACTGTGAAAAGACTGGGGACATCTAGTGGAAGCAATAGGAAGTGCTCAGTGAACCATTGCTCACGGTGTGATTAATAGGCAAAGTGATGAAGTCGAGTCCACAATTCAGAATTACACTTCCTGTTTCAATCGGTCTCGGGGTTTTGACTGCCATATGAGTTCTGTTATACTCACAGACACCATTCAAACAGTTTTAGAAACTTTAGGGTGTTTTCTATCCATATATAATAAGTATATGCATGTCCTAGCTTCTGAGTTTGATTAGTAGGCCGTTGAAAATGGGAACGAATTTTTTTCAAAATGTGCTGTGGCGCCCCCTATCCTAGGGTATCCCCAAGAGGTTAAAGCTTGGTTGCAAATGGGTCTTGCAAATGGACAATGACCCCAAGCATACTTCCAAAGTTGTGGCAAAATGCTTAAGGACAACAAAGTCAAGTTATTGGAGTGGCTGTCACAAAGCCCTGACCTCAATTCTATAGAACATTTGTGGGCAGAACTGAAAAAGTGTGTGAGAGCAAGGAGGCCTACAAACCTGACTCAGCTACACTAGCTCTGTCACGAGGAATGGGCCAAAATTCACCCAACTTATTGTGGGAAGCTTGTGGAAGGCTACCCGAAATGTTTGACCCAAGTTAAACAATTTAAAGGCAATGCTACCAAATACTAATTGAGTGTATGGCAACTTTTGACCCACTGGGAATGCGATGAAAGAAATAAAAGCTAAAATAAATCATTCTCTCTACTATTATTCTGACATTTCACATTCTTAAAATAAAGTGGTGAACCTAATTTTTACTCGGATTAAATGTCAGGAATTGTGAAACACTGATTTTAAATGTATTTGGCTAAGGTGTATGTAAACCTCTGACTTCAACAGTATGTGTGGGGTACAGAGATGAGGTAGTCATAAAACAATCAAGTTAAACACACAGAGTGAGTCCATGCAACTTTATTATGTGACATGTTAAACACATTTTTACTATTTCAGAACAAAGGGGTTGAACATTTGTTGACTCAAGACGTTTCAGTTTTCCATTTTTAATGAATTTAATTAATGAATGAATTAAAAACAAAATTACACTTTGACATTATGGGATCTGAATACTTTCCGAATGCACTGTATAGTATAGGCCCCTCAAACTCAACTCTAAACCTCCAAGCCAGTTCTTCTAATCAGGGACTGATTTAGACCTGGGACACCAGGTTCTCCTCCAATCAGGGACTGATTTAGACCTGGGACACCAGGTTCTCCTCCAATCAGGGACTGATTTAGACCTGGGACACCAGGTTCCCCTCTAATCAGGGACTGATTTAGACCTGGGAAACCAGGGGTGTGCAATTAATTATCAGGTAGAACAGAAAACCAGCAGGCTTTGGACATCGTAGGGTAAAAGTTGAGTACCGCTACTCTAAGGGGTTGAATGACTGACACCCCCACAGGTCAATCTGATCATGTCCACACACCACTGGAGGCATGAAGGTGATGATGCATGCACAGCCAGGGGGCGGGAGGGAGAGATGGGCCAGAACAGGTCTCCTAAATTACTCGCATTAATTCACATTTGACCAGCTCTAATCCTGCAAAAATGACACATTTGTTGACACAATTTGTGTGTCAACAATGTGTGTGTCTGTGTGTGTGTAAACAATGTGTGTGTGTGTCAACAATATGTGTCTGTGTGTCAACAACGTGTGTGTGTGTCAACAACGTGTTTGTGTGTGTCAACAATGTGTGTGTGTGTGTCAACAATGTGTGTGTGTCAACAATATATGTGTGTGTGTGTGTCAACAATGTGTGTGTCTGTGTGTGTGTTAACAATGTGTGTGTGAGTGTGTGTGTGAAAACAATGTGTGTGTGTGTCAACAATGTGTGTGTGTGTGTATCAACAATGTGTGTGTGTGTGTCAACAATGTGTGTGTGTGTGCCAACAATGTGTGTTGCACTTACCCCACTATCTGTGTTATAAAAGGGTAAATAAACAGTTACTTCAAGTTTTAATGTCAGTAAATACCTCAATAATTTCAAATGAAGAAACTAACATAAGCTCGACAGAGCTATAACTTTGCTGCAGATAAGTAACAGGAATGTATTTTTAAAAAATGTATCTGAGCTTTCTCTTTTAGATTTAGAGTCCTTTAGATTCATTGGTCCACATTGAATAGAGACTTCTACCCTCCAGTATCAATATGTCCCTTCTTCCATTATTGTTTTACACTGTATGTCAGGGACCATCCAATTCCTGCATCCAGTCCCAAGACACTGACCAACAAATAACTTTTCAAATACAATTTGTTTTCCTGTAATCTATTTAGCTTCACCTTGTAAGAACTTCTACCAATCTTGAGTTTTCACAGAGAGGACATGAGTTGACAGTAACGGTGCGTGGGTAAAATCACTGGGGAAGCCAGAAAAAAAGCCATATTACAACCTATGTGTTGTGATAATAGTGTTGTTTGCTCTATAATCTGTTAAATTCATATGCCTTGACACTGTGATATAAGGGCCTAAAGGCCTGAGACAATACGAAGACACAGTGTTAGAATAAATTCAACCACACCTTTGTTTTATCACAACCCCGGAGAGCAGCCTCTGTCTGGTGAAGTCCTCAAAGCATATTACATGTAACAGACATTTACATGACCTGTTGCATGGTCAAGCAAGTTCATGTTTCCCACATTTTCGGACTACTAAACAACTATTGATTTAGAACCACAGTAAGTTACTTCAAGTCGCAAAGAAAACAGGAGCTGCCGCCACTATTCCAGCACCATTTCACCTTCAACATTTCAACATCATCAAATCACCTCTGCTTTGTCTAATACAGTGACAACTAAAAGATACCAAAAACTATTTAGTCCAATTAACGTAAGCTAAATATGATGTGGCTGTCCATGGTTCTGGTGTGTGTGTGTGTGTGTGTGTGTGTGTGTGTGTGTGTGTGTGTGTGTGTGTGTGTGTGTGTGTGTGTGTGTGTGTGTGTGTGTGTGTGTGTGTGTGTGTGTGTGTGTGTGTGTGTGTATGTGCGTGCGTGCGTCCAAGTAGAAAAATAATATGTTGACTCACCCTACCTGTAGAGAAACGCCAAAGCAATCCTCTCTTTCGTGTTGACGAAACAGTCACTCTGTCATATGGTACACATTGTATTTTTTGTTGTCCTACTCTACCTGGCTAAAATGCTTTCCTTTACCTAGCAAAGGCTTATAGATGACCTGGAGCCAGTGGGTTTGGCAATGATACGTAGCGAGGGCCAGCAAACGAGAGCATACAGGTCGCAGTGGTGGGTAGTATATGGGGCTTTGGTGACAAAACGGATGACACTGTGATAGACTGCATCCAATTTGCTGAGTAGATTGTTAGAGGCTATTTCGCAAATGACATTGCCGAAGTCAAGGATCGGTAGGATAGTCAGTTTTACGAGGGTATGTTTGGTAGCATGGGTGAAGGTGTCATGACTTCCGCCGAAGTCAGGTCTTCTCCTTGTACGGGCGGCGGTCGGCGTCGTCGGTCTTCTAGCCATCATTGATCTACTTTTCATTTTCTATGTGTTTTGTCTTGTTTTTCCTCACACCTGGTTTCAATTCCCTCAATCACTTGTGTATTTAACCCTCTGTTCCCCCATGTCTTTGTGTGGGATTGTTTACTGTAAGTGCTTGTGCACGTGTTGATTGGTGCGCAACGAGTTTTTGTACCCATATCTTGTTATTTTTATGCCGTTGGTTTTGCTATTAAACTGCTCTGGCTATTACCAAGTACTGCTCTCCTGCGTCTGACTTCCCTGCCACCAGTTATGCACCCCTTACAGAAGGAGTGTCATAATCTTCGTCTTCAGATGAAGAGTAAGAAATATCGGACCAATACGCAGCGTGGTAAGTGTCCATACTTATATTTTCTTTTAACCGTGAACACTAAACAAAACAAGAAAACGAACGACAGTCCTGTAAGGTACTACGACTATACAAAGAAACAACCATGTAACGGCTGTCTTCGGGTAGAGAGGACCAAAACGCAGTAGGAATGTGGATGCTCATCTTGAATATTTATTTTAAATAAAGTGAACACCAAAACAACAAAACGAAGAACAACAGTTTAACAGGCTATACTTACTACAGCAGTGCTAAAGACAACTACCCACAAAATACCAAACCAAACACACACCTATATATAGGACTCTCAATCAGAGGCAACTAGAAACACCTGCCTCCAATTGAGAGTCCAACACCCAATCCTAAACATAGAAAAACTAAACAGAACGTAGAAATACATACAAAACACAAACCCTCTGCCACGTCCTGACCAAAACTAATACAATTACTCCCTCTGCTGGTCAGGACGTGACAAACCACCCACAAACACAAGCGAAAATAAAAGCATATAAATATGGCCTCCAATTAGAAGCAACAACAACCAGCTGCTTCTAATTGGAGGTCGTTCCCAAAACTAACATAGAAATAGAACAACTAGAAATACGAACATAGAAATAAAAAAACATAGAACAATACCCCAAAACCCCGACAACACGAAACAAACACACCCCTGCCACGTCCTGACCAAACTACAATAACAAATAACCCCTTTTACTGGTCAGGACGTGACAAGGAGGCTTTGTTGAGAAATAGGAAGCCGATTCTAGATTTAATTTTGGATTGAAGATGCTTTTGATAGTATCACTGATCTTTAATAAGCTTACGTATTGGCTTCATGGCCTTCATCAGAGCTTTCCTTTTTCCTTCATCTTGTTCAAGTGTTACCATGCACCTGCAAAAAAGATTGCTCAGATGTGCGATTGCCTTTTGAATATTGGATTGAAGATGCTTAATGTGAGTCTGGAAGGAGAGTTTACAGTCTAACCAGACACCTAGGTATTTGTAGTTGTCCACATATTCTAAGTCAGAAGCGTCCAGAGTAGTGATTCTAGGCGGGTGGGCGGGTGCGAGCAGCATGGTTGAAGACCATGCATTTAGTTTTACTAGCATTTAAGAGCAGTTGGAGGCCACAGAAGGAGTGTTGTATCGCATTGAAGCTCGTTTGGAGGTTTGTTAACACAGTGCCCAAAGAAGGGCCAGAAGTAGACCGAATGGTGTTGTCGTGTCTTTGGGGGTACCATTAAACTGAAGATATGTTTATCAATTAGCTCCCTGTAATTATTATCACGCGATCAAACTGATTAATCGTTTAATTGTAATTAACTAGGAGATAGGGGCACCAAGGAGAATTTTCAGATTACAAAGCTATAATTTTCCTAATATAACTTTCCTGTACTATAATATTCTATTCTATTATAGTATAGGCCGATTATCTTCTGGTTTAAATGGTGTATTTTACCTCGAGTCCAGTCTCATTCCAAACGTCGTAAATTGTTGTATCTGCACGAACCCAGTCTTTACTAAAATCATCCATACATCAATTGTCTTAAAATCATTTATTTACTACACTAAGTAATTAACAGAAAACATACAAACAGTAATTATCGTCACAAAGGATTGGTAGAGGAATGTGCCCTGGTGGGATAAACATGCAGGTCGGCCTGTTGAACAATGGATCATAAAAGTTCAGCTGTGGCACACAGAGTTCATTAATATTAACAATTGACAATTGAAGGCTCGCTCATTCGGGAACAATTGCAATCAATATATATTTACGCTCATGTGTCGTCGAGATCCTTGTTCGATCGTCGTTCTGATGGAGAGTCTCTCTCTCGGTTAGAATGGATCTTTCAAAGCGACATTCATTAATGTTGTCATAGAATGGTTGTTTCGTTGGTCTTCGCGTTCAATGATATAATTTACTTAGCTGCAGACTAATAATTAATATCAAAGACTTGTTCTTATTCTGTCGGTATCAATAGTCTAAAAGTTAACCACGTGGTATGGTTCACTTTCAGTAGAGGAATTGGATGGTAAACCTATTGGCCATCGAGTGGAGGCCTGGTCTGAAGAAATGTAAATCAGGGGGTGTTTTATAGTGCCCATCGAACAGGCTTGTCAAATGACGCCTGGTCCTATATGTGTCCCTGGGGCATGCCTATGACTGAGCTAGACTTGGTTACAGAAATACAATTCTATCACATTACATCAGTACAATAGCATCTCAATGTATTATAAAAGCTTTATCCTTATTAATACATTCTATACACCCATTATGATGCGAGTCTCAAGCTGAGGCTATTATATAAACCGTTTTATGGTAATATGGCTATATTGTCTCTTCTGAGTATCACAAAATTGTACCAAGCGGATCAGTTCGTATCTGGATTCTTCACCAATCTTCCATACCTTCTCCAGAACACAAAATGTCACTTGGCTCTCCAATTCTATGAGTTGGAAGAATTTCCTGTGTCTCTCTATGGGCCATGTGGCCAGAGACTCTCCTGGAATTTTAGAGTTTTTACAACCCTTTACACACAGGGTGGATTGGGGGGAAGGTAGGTTGGGTGGTGGTGCAAAAGGGAGGGGGTCAACTGTCCTCCCTGTACCAAAAGAGGCCAACGTCATGACAGTGTCTTCTGTGTAGAGGTGGATCAGAGAATCACCAGCATCAAGAGCGACGTCATTGATATATACAGAGAAAAAAGGGAATTGAACCCTGTGGCACCCCCATAGAGACTGCCAGAGGTCTGGACAACAGGCCCTCCAATTTGACACACTGAACTCTATCTGAAGAAGTGGTTGGTGAACCAGGTGAGGCAGTCATTTGAGAAAACAAGGCTATTGAGTCTGCCGATAAGAACGCGGTGATTGACTGAGTTGAAAGCCTTGGTCAGGTCGACGAAGATGCCTGCACAGTAATGTATTTTATCGATGGTGGTTATGATATCGTTTAGGACCTTGAGCGTGGCTGAGGTGCACCCATGACCAGTTCGGAAACCAGATTGCATAGTGGAGATGGTACTGTGGGATTCGAAATGGTCGGTGATCTGTTTGTTAACTTGGTTTTCGAAGACTTTAGAAAGGCAGAGCAGGATCGATATACAGTTGAAGTCGGATGTTTACATACACCTTAGCCAAATATATTTAAACTCAGTTTTTCACAATTCTGACATTTAATCCTAGTCTTAGGTCAGTTAGGATCACCACTTTATTTTAAGAATAAATGTCAGAATGATAGTAGAGAGAATGATTTATTTCAGCTTTTATTTCTTTCATCACATTCCCAGTATGTCAGAAGTTTACATACACTCAATTAGTATTTGGTAGCATTGCCTTTAAATTGTTTAACTTGGGTAAAACGTTTCGGGTGTTGCTTCAATATATCCACATAATTTTCCTTCCTCATGAAGCCACCAATTATGTGAAGTGCACCAGTCCCTCCTGCAGCAAAGTACCCCCACAATATGATGCTGCCAGCCACGTGCTTCACGGTTGGGATGGTGTTCTTTGGCTTGCAAGCCTCCCTCTTTTTCCTCCAAACATAACGATGGTCATTTTGGCCAAACAGTTCTATTTTTGTTTCATCAGACTAGAGGACATTTCTCCAAGAAGTACGATCTTTTTCCCCATGTGCAGTTGCAAACCGTAGTCTGGCTTTCTTATGGCGGTTTTGGAGCAGTGGCTTCTTCCTTGCTGAGCGGCCTTTCAGGTTAGGGTTAGGGTTAGGGTTAGGGTTATATAGGACTCGTTTTACTGTGGATATAGATACTTTTGTGTCTGTTTTCTCCAGCATCTTCACAAGGTCCTTTGCTGTTGTTCTGGGATTGATTTGTACATTTTGCACCAAAGTACGTTCATCTCTAGGTGACAGAACGCGTCTCCTTCCTGAGCGGTATGATGGCTGCGTGGTCCAATGGTGTTTATACTTGCGTATTATTGTTTGTACAGATGAACGTGGTACCTTCAGGCATTTGGAAATTGCTCCCAAGGATGAACCAGACTTGTGGAGGTCCACCATTTTTTTCTGAGGTCTTGGCTGATTTTTTATTTATTTTCCCGTGATGTTAAGCAAAGAGGCACTGAGTTTGAAGGTAGGCCTTGAAATATATTCACAGGTACACCTTCAATTGACTCAAATGATGTCAATTCGCCTATCAGAAGCTTCTAAAGCCATAACGTAATTGTTTTCAATTTTCCAAGCTGTTTAATGGCACAGTGAACTTAGTGGATGTAAACTTCTGACCCACTGGCATTGTGATAAAGTGAATTACTTCTGACCAACTGGAATTGTGATGAAGTGAATTATAAGTGAAATAATCTGTCTGTAAACAATTGTTGAAAAAATAACTTGTGTCATGCACAAAGTAGATGTCCTAACCGACATGCCAACATTTGTTTTAACAAGAAATTTGTGGAGTGGTTGAAAAACTAGTTTTAATGACTCCTATATACACAACCTAAGTGTATGTAAACGTCCGACTTCAACTGTAGGTTTATAACAGTTTAGGTCTAGAGTATTTCCACCATTGAAGAGGGGGATGACCATGGCAGCTTTCCCATCTTTAGGGATGTCAAACGATATGAAAGAGAGTGTCACGACTTCGTCCGAAGTCGGTCCCTCTTCTCGTTTGGCGTTTGGCGGTCAAGGTCACCGGCCTTCTAGCCATCGCCGATCAACTTTTCATTTTCCATTTGTTTTGTCTTTGTTTTACCCACCTGGTTTCAATTCCCCAATTACATGTTCATTATTTAACCCTCTGTTTTCCCCATGGTTTTTGTGAGTGATTGTTTTATTGTAAGTTCGGTCCGATGTTTGTGGGCTTGGTATTACTTCATGTATTTGGACATTTTGAGTAAAGTTCATTGTGTTACTCATGTCTGCTGTCCTGCGCCTGACTCCTCTGCACCAGCTACACCCAGAACCTTACAGAGAGCAATAGGGGATTGCAACACTTTCGGAGGTTAATTTTAGAAAGAGAGGATCCAGATTGTCTAGCCTAGCTGATTTGAAGGGAACCAGATTTTGCAGCTCTTTGAGAACATCGGCTATCTGGATTTGGGTGAAGGAGTAGCGAGGAGAGGGGGCTTGGGCAATTTGCTGCGGGGGTGCAGAGCTGTTGGCCGGAGTAGGGGTAGCCAGGTGGAAAGCATGGCCAGCCGTAGAAAAATGAAACCAGTGAAGCAGAGAGAGGGAATCTAAGGACCTGAGAGAGAGAGTGAGAGAAAGATACACAGAGAAAGACAGAGTGAGAGAGTGAGAGAGAGAGAGAGAGAGAGAAATGAAACTAAACTCTGTGTTATTCCAGAACAGGATCATGCTGACTATAAGAATAGAGATGCCTTAATAATAATATTTTCATTGTGAGGAATGGTCTGTCCATGTCAGTCTACAGGTAAACAACACACTGTAACATTGTTCTGTCCATGTCAGACTACAGACATACAACACACTGTAACACTGTTCTGTAACACTTTTCTGTCCATGTCACTCTACAGGTAAACAACACACTGTAACACTGTTCTGGAACACTGTTCTGTCCATGTCACTCTACAGGTATACAACACACTGTAACACTGTTCTGCAACACTGTTCTGTAACACTGTTCTGGAGCACTGTTCTGTGACGCTGTTCTGTAACACTTTTCTGTCCATGTCACTCTACAGGTATACCACACACTGTAACACTGTTCTGTAACACTGTTCTGTTATACTGTTTTGTAACACCATTCTGTCCATGTCACTCTACAGGTATACAACACACTGTAATACCATTCTGTAACACTGTTCTGTAACACCATTCTGTCCATCTCACTCTACAGGTATACAACACACTGTAAGACCGTTCTGTAACACTGTTCTGTAACACTGTTCTGTAACACAGTTCTGTAACACTGTTCTGTAACACAGTTCTGTCCATGTTGCTCTACAGTGTCATGACTGGCCTGTTCGGGTCAGGTTTCTGTGGACCGCAGTCCTACAAGAGACATCTCTCACACCCACCAGAGGGTGAGAGATCGAGAGGTGTGGAGGTGGGGGGTTTTATGATACCTCACGCCCATTTTAAATCTTAAGGCAGCAGACAAAATCCCTTTGTCCTCTCACTGTGGAGGAATGGAATGTATGATGGGCCTATGGAGAACCTACCTCTGAACAGTAACATGCAGTAAATAGACTGTGGGACAATACTTTTCATCAGCCAAAACGGTAGTAATGACGACAGATGGAATATGTAAATGAATGTCATTTTTGTTATGTTCTTATAAGTTAACTGACAACGTTATAACGAAAACATTGTAACTTGAAGAGTTTTCACAATATGTACCTGATCTTTGCATAATGTACGTTGTGTGGAAAATGTCCAGATCAAAGAGAATGTGTTTGTAAAGATGAAATGTGAAGTTAGTTGTCTACATTGGATCTGAGTAAAATCCACACCTTGCCTCGTAACTAGTTACGCCCAGAGAACTTGCCCTAAAGGCGTAAACGCCCGTTTCTTACCTGAGGGTATAAAACATGTGAGTTAAGAATTAACATCATGACTAGGTGACCAAGAGCTGCAGCCAAGGTCCGATTAGTTGTAACCCCAAAACAAAATATGAGGTTGAATAAGACAAAGGAACCTTTTAACAATCTATGCAACGGATGAGTAGCTGTGTCTAACCTCTTGGGGCTATGTGGGACGCTAGCGTGCCACCCGTGGTGCACCCTATCAACAGCAGGTGCATTTCAAGAGCGGCAAATTTGAAACCAAATAAATGTCAAAATTCAAATTTTTCAAACATACAACTATCTTACACCCTTTGAAAGATAAACATCTCCTTAATCTAACCACGTTGTCCGATTTCAAAAAGGTTTTACGGCGAAAGCATAAAGTTAGATTACGTTAGGAGAGTACATTGACAATAGCTGTGTGTAATGTTTTGTCAATTCAAAGACAGACGTCACCAAAACCATAAAACCAGCTAAAATGATGCACTAACCTTTGACAATCTCCATCAGATGACACTCCTAGGACATTATGTTAGACAATGCATGCATTTTTAGTTCTATCAAGTTCATATTTATATCCAAAAACAGCGTTTTACTATGGCGTTGATGTTCAGGAAATCGTTTCCCTTCAATAACCGGCAGTCAAGTCAGCACCACAAATTAAATAATTAAAATTAGAAAACATTGGTAAAATATTATATTGTCATTTAAAGAATTATAGATTTACATCTCTTGAACGCAATCGACTTGCCAGATTTAAAAATAACCTTACTGGGAAATCACACTTTGCAATAATCTGAGCACTGCGCCCAGAAAAATACGCTTTGCGATACAGACAAACGGCCATGTTGGAGAGATCTAAAATCGAAAATACTATGTAAATAATCCATTACCTTTGATTCTCTTCATCAGATGTCACTTCCAGGAATCCCAGGTCCATAACGAATGTAGTTTTGTTCAAAAAAGCTCATCATTTATGTCCAAAAAGCTCCGTGTTGTTAGCACATGATCTAAGCCCGCCGGACTTCACTTCATGAACGAGGGGAAAAAATATATTTACGTTCGTTCAAACATGTCAAACGTTGTATAGCATAAATCATTAGTGCCTTTTTTAACCAGAACATGAATAATATTCAAGGTGGACGAATGCATTCTCTTTTAAAACGTATTGGAACGAGGGTACCCAACATGACCTCGCGCGCCAGAGTCTAATCGGCCATCACCGTTCCAAGGCTCTTGTTCGGTCAGATCTCATAGTAGAAGACTCAAAACACTTTGTAAAGGCTGGTGACATCTAGTGGAAGCAATAGGAAGTGCCAAAACATTAATCAGCCCCTGTGTGTTTCAATGGCATAGGCTTAAAGGTAATTCAACACATCAGGTATCCACTTCCTGTCAGAAAATGTCTCAGGGTTTTGCCTGCCAAATGAGTTCTGTTATACTCACAGACACCATTCAAACAGTTTTAGAAACTTTAGGGTGTTTTCTATCCATATATAATAAGTATATGCATATTCTAGTTACTGGGTAGGATTAGTAACCAGATTAAATCGGGTACGTTTTTTTATCCAGCCGTGAAAATACTGCCCCCTAGCCCCAACGGGCTAAGAGAGCGGTTATTCTCTCCAAGTAATCGTGTGTCCACACTGCTTTCATTCCCACGCTGGAACCACCTATATGGCTGATTAGCCGTCCTCAGAAGACCCCTCCTTCAGAACAAGGGCAAGGAAACAGACCACTAAGAGAAAGGACACTGAAATCATGGACAATCAGAGAGTTACACCCGGTAACAACAGAAGTGTCGCCATCAGAGGAGAAGACAGAACTCTGTCCACGAGGAGATACCCCATTGGAGACCTTCGCCACGTAATTACATCATTATATTCTGACCCATAAGAGCGGCAGTTCGGGGCAAGGTTAGGGCTAAACTAAGCATAGTTTACAAATGTACCCAAGTGTGCTTTTCACTCGTGCACTCTCTCTTTCACTCTCTTTTGAAATCCCCATTTTGTGTAACACGTGTCATATGGTGTTGGCCTGCGAGGGACCTGTTTCAGTGTATTATGATCTAATCAATAGCAAAGACTGTGTGTTTGTTTATGTGTATCATATACTATCATTTTAGCTTGTTAGTAAATAAATAATCAACTCAAATGGTGTGGTATGGACTTATTTAATGGGACTCGGGTTTGTGCAGATTCCCGGATTATGCGACGTTCAGAATGAGACTGGAGGAAATTAATTAATTAGCGACTGTTGTAAAATCAAAATTCTGATATTCTTTGAGTTAATTTGGAAATAGAAGCTCAATAAAACCAAACTTTTCCATGGTGCCCCAGGTTTTTGAGCTAATAATTACCTGATTAATTTAATCACGTAATTATAAACAGTTAATCATTCGATGAACAGCAGTCATCACATTAATCAATCCAACGTCACGACAACAAGTATACATCACACTGTAGCACTGTTCTGTCCATGTCAGTCTACAGATATACAACACACTGTAATACTGTTCTGTAACACTGTTCTGTAACACTGTTCTGTAACACTGTTCTGTAACACTGTTCCGTCGATGTCGCTCTACAGGCATTTACATTTTTTTATTTAACTCGGCATGTCAGTTAAGAACAAATTCTTATTTTAAATGACGGCCTACCGGGGAACAATGGGATAACTGCCTTCTTCAGGGGAAATGTTTACCTTGTCAGCTGGGGGATTCGATCCAGCAACCTTTCGGTGACTGGCCCAATGCTCCAAGCACTAGGCTACCTGCCGCCCCAGTATACAAAACACCGTAACACTGTTCTGTCCATGTCACTCTACAGGTAAACAACATACTGTAACACTCCGTACACTGAAAAACAGAGAGAACCAGATTTGAGAGATTAATGCATTTTTTTTACCTCATCCTGAAATCAACCCCTTCATATCTCCTTCTCTATTCACACCCACAGTCATCAGATCTCATAATGTTTGTTGTGTACTCTACAGTTGAAGTCAGAAGTTTACATGCACTTAGGTCGGAGTCATTAAAACTCATTTTTCAACCACCCCACAAATGTCTTGTTAACAAACTACAGTTTTGGCAAGTCAGTTCGGACATCTACTTTGTGCATGACACAAGTCATTTTTCCAACAATTGTTTACAGACAGATAATTTCACTTATAATTCACTGTATCACAATTCCAGTGGGCCAGAAGTTTACATACACTAAGTTCACTGTGCCTTTAAACAGCTCGGAAAATTCCAGAAAATGATGTCACGGCTTTCAAAGCTTCTGATAGGCGAATTGACATAATTTAAGTCAATTGGAGGTGTACCTGTGGATGTATTTCAAGGCCTACCTTAAAACTCAGTGCCTCTTTGCTTGACATCATGGGAAAATCAAAAGAAATCAGCCAAGACCTCAGAAAAAAATGGTAGAACTCCACAACTCCACAATTTCCAAATGCCTGAAGGTACCACGTTCATCTGTATAAACAACATTACGCAAGTATAAACACCATGGGACCACGCAGCCTTCATTCCGCTCAGGAAGGAGACGCGTTCTGTCTCCTAGAGATGAACGTACTTTCGTGTGAAAAGTACAAATCAATCCCAGAACAACAGCAAACGACCTTGTGAAGATGCTGGAGGAAACAGGTACATAGTATCTATAGCCACAGTAAAATGAGTCCTATATCGACATAACCTGAAAGGCCGCTCAGCAAGGAAGAAGACCCTGCTCTAAAACCGCCATTAAAAAGCCAGACTACGGTTTGCAACTTCACATGGGGACAAAGATCGTACTTTTTGGAGAAATGTCCTCTAGTCTGATGAAACAAAAATGGAACTGTTTGGCAATAATGACCATCGTTATGTTTGGAGGAAAAAGGGGGAGGCTTGCAAGCCGAAGAACACCATCCCAAACATGAAGCATGGGGGTGTCAGCATCATGTTGTGGTGGTGCTTTGCTGCAGGAGGTTCTGGTGTACTTCACAAAATAGATGGCATCATGAGGGAGGAAAATTATGTGTATATATTGAAGCAACATCTCAAGACATTAGTCAGGAAGTTAAAGCTTGGTTGCAAATGGGTCTTCCAAATGGACAATGACCCCAAGCATACTTACAAAATTGTGTCAAAATGGCTTAAGGACAACAAAGTCAAGGGTTTGGACTGGCCATCACAAAGCCCTGACCTCAATCCTATGGAGAAAAAAATTGGGCAGAACTGAAAAAGCGTGTGAGAGCAAGGAGGCCTACAATCCTGACTCAGTTACACGAGCTCTGTCAGGAGGAATGGGCCAAAATTCACCCAACTTATTGTGTGAAGCTTGTGGAAGGCTACCCAAAATGTTTGACCCAAGTTAAACAATTTAAACGCAATGCTACCAAATACTAATTGAGTGTATGTAAACTTCTGACCCACTGGGAATGTGATGAAAGAAATAAAAGCTGAAATGAATCATTCTCTCTACTATTATTCTGACATTTCACATTCTTAAATTAAAGTGGTGATCCTAACTGTACTAAGACAGGGAATTTCTACTAGGATTAAATGTCAGGAATTGTGAAAAACTGAGTTTTAATGTATTTGGCTATGGTGTATGTAAACTTCCGACTTCAACTGTATGTTAATATCCATCAACCACCCTAATCTAGTATTCATTATTTTAATGAGGTGCAGGTTCACTCTGGTAATATCTGAAATGCACATCTCATTTCTTAGTGTATGTTTCTGATAGATTCTCATCATATATGCTGATCATTGTCTGTTTCTGATCGGTCAGGATCATACATCATGATAATTGTCTCTCTTCAGTATTGGAGCTACAGATACTGAACCAAACACTCTCTTCAGTATTGGAGCAGCACAGATACTGAACCAAACACTGTCTTCAGCATTGGAACAGCACAGTTACTGAACCAAACATTGTCTTCAGCATTGGAACAGTATTGATACTGAACCAAACACTGTCTTCAGCATTGGAACAGCACAGTTACTGAACCAAACACTGTCTTCAGCATTGGAACAGCACAGTTACTGAACCAAACATTGTCTTCAGCATTGGAACAGTATTGATACTGAACCAAACATTGTCTTCAGCATTGGAACAGCACAGTTACTGAACCAAACACTGTCTTCAGCATTGGAACAGCACAGTTACTGAACCAAACATTGTCTTCAGCATTGGAACAGTATTGATACTGAACCAAACACTGTCTTCAGCATTGGAACAGCACAGTTACTGAACCAAACACTGTCTTCAGCATTGGAACAGCACAGTTACTGAACCAAACACTGTCTTCAGCATTGGAACAGCACAGTTACTGAACCAAACATTGTCTTCAGCATTGGAACAGCACAGTTACTGAACCAAACACTGTCTTCAGCATTGGAACAGCACAGTTACTGAACCAAACACTGTCTTCAGCATTGGAACAGCACAGTTACTGAACCAAACACTGTCTTCAGCATTGGAACAGCACAGTTACTGAACCAAACACTGTCTTCAGCATTGGAACAGCACAGATACTGAACCAAACACTGTCTTCAGTATTGGAGCAGTACAGATACTGAACCAAACACTGTCTTCAGTATTGGAGCAGAACAGATACTGAACCAAACATTGTCTTCAGCATTGGAACAGCACAGATACTGAACCAAACACTGTCTTCAGTATTGGAGCAGTACAGATACTGAACCAAACATTGTCTTCAGCATTGGAACAGCACAGTTACTGAACCAAACACTGTCTTCAGCATTGGAACAGCACAGTTACTGAACCAAACACTGTCTTCAGCATTGGAACAGCACAGATACTGAGCCAAACACTGTCTTCAGTATTGGAGCAGTACAGATACTGAACCAAACACTGTCTTCAGTATTGGAGCAGAACAGATACTGAACCAAACATTGTCTTCAGCATTGGAACAGCACAGATACTGAACCAAACACTGTCTTCAGTATTGGAGCAGTACAGATACTGAACCAAACATTGTCTTCAGCATTGGAACAGCACAGTTACTGAACCAAAACCTCTCTTCAGTAATGGAGCACCAAACATTTCAAATTAATGCCATCTGAAAAATAAATCTTTCACATTTTTTCCCTTATGTCTTTCTTCTTATCTTAATTTTTTATTTTGCATGATTAGAATGAGATTCCTCCTGAAAAGCACTTATTTGTAAAGATGTATTCCCTTGCCCTGATTCCAGGCTATGTCTCTCATTAGTGTCTTCCATTAAACATGAGTTTACCTAAGGCTGCGATGGTAATCTCTGCTCTTCTCAACACTAGTTCATGACTTGTACTTAGTCTGAGGAGAGACACAATGACCCTGACACAACTTTCACTCACAACTCCTCTCCTCCCCTCCCCTCTCCTTTCCTTTCCTTTCCTCTCCTCTTCTCCCCTATCCTCTTCTCCACTTCTCTCCTCTTCTTCCCCCCTCTCCTTTCCTTTCCTCTCTTCTCTTCCCCCTCTCCTCTCTTCTCCTTTCCTCTCCTATTCTCTCCTCTACTCCCCTTTCCTCTCCTTTCCTCTCCTCTTCTCTCCTTTCCTTTCCTCTTCTCTTCTCCCCTCTTCTCCTCTCCTCTCCTCGACTCCCCTTTCCTTTCCTCTCTCCTGTTCTCTTCTCTCATCTTCTTCCCTATCCTCTTCTCTCCTCTCCTCTTCTCCTATTCTCCTATTCTCCCATCTCCTTTCCTTTATTCTCTTCTCCCATCTTTCCTTTATTCTTCTCTCCTCTTCTCCCCTCTATTCTATTCTCCTCTCCTTTCCTCCCCTCTCCCCCCGTCTCCTCTCTTCTCCATTTCAGCTTCAGTAGCCTAGTATGAGTGTGTGTGTTTGTGTGCGTTTGTACTCTTGGCGATATCACATTGAACAGAGTGTGTTAATTAAAATGAGTGACATTTGGAAAGCCAGCCAAACGGTCCTCGGCTATCTTAGCTTTAAGTCTGAATACAGTCTATTATCTAACTATTGACTGGGTGTAACTCCTCATACAGTCTAATATCTAACTATTGACTGGGTGTAACTCCTGCCTTTCCCTCACAACAGCCTAAATACAGTTTACTCCAATGCTTCACACAGGTGTGTGAAGTTGGCTGGATGTCCTGTGGATGGTGGACCATTCTTGATATACACAGGAAACTGTTGAGCGTGAAAATCCCAGCAACATTGCATTTCTTTACACAAACTGGTGCACCTGGCACCTACTACCATACAACATTCTAAGGCAGTTACATTTACCATTTTAGTCATTTAGCAGACGCTCTTATCCAGAGCAACTTACAGTAGTGAATGCATACATTTCATTTCATGCATTTTTTTAAAATATTTTTTTAAATATTTATTTGTACTGGCCCCCGTGGGAATCGAATCCACAACCCTGGCGTTGCACACACCATGCTGGCGTTGCAAACACCATGCTCTACCAACTGAGCCACAGGGAAGACTAAATCTTTTGTCTTGCCCATTAACAATCCGTGTCACAATTTTCCCAATTTTCCCAAGGCTTAAAAATCCTTCTTTAACCTTCTTTAACCTGTTTCCTCCCTTTCATCTACACTGATTGAAGTGGATTTAACAAGTGGCATGAATAAGGGATTAAGCTTTCATCTGGATTCCCCGGGTCAGTCTCTGTCATGGAAAGAGTAGGTGTTCATAATGTTTTGTATAGTCTTTGTTCACTTGAGTTGCTTACCAAGACAACATTGAATGTTCCTGAGTGGCCTAGTTACAGCTTTGACATAATCGTCTTGAAGATCCATGGCAAGATTTGAAAATGGTTGTCTAGCAATGATCATCAACCAACTTGACAGAGCTTGAAGAATAAAACAATATACAATGTGCAAATATTGTACAGTCCAGGTGTGCAAAAATCTTAGCGATTTACCCAGGAAACTCACAGTTGTAATCGCTGTCAAAGCTGATTATTATAATGTTTTGTGTAATCAGTGTTCAGTATTGTAATTATTATAGTGGTTTGTATACTCAGTGTTCAGTATTGTAATTATTATAGTGGGTTGTGTAGTCAGTGTTCAGTATTGTAATTAATATAGTGGTTTGTATACTCAGTGTTCAGTATTGTAATTATTATAGTGGGTTGTGTAGTCAGTGTTCAGTATTGTAATTATTATAGTGGTTTGTATACTCAGTGTTCAGTATTGTAATTATTATAGTGGTTTGTGTAGTCAGTGTTCAGTATTGTAATTATTATAGTGGTTTGTATACTCAGTGTTCAGTATTGTAATTATTATAGTGGTTTGTGTAATCAGTGTTTAGTATTGTAATTATTATAGTGGTTTGTATACTCAGTGTTCAGTATTGTAATTATTATAGTGGTTTGTGTAGTCAGTGTTCAGTATTGTAATTATTATAGTGGTTTGTATACTCAGTGTTCAGTATTGTAATTATTATAGTGGTTTGTGTAGTCAGTGTTCAGTATTGTAATTGTGTACTCAGTGTTCAGAGCTGCAAAATCTGGACCCATACAAATCAGCCGGGCTAGACAATCTGGACCCTCTCTTTTTAAAATGTTCTGCCGAAATTGTTGCAACCCCTGTTACTAGCCTGTTCAACCTCTCTTTCATATCGTCTGAGATTCCCAAAGATTGGAAAGCTGCCGCGGTCATCCCCCTCTTCAAAGGGGGTGACACTCTAGACCCAAACTGCTACAGACCTATATCTATCCTACGCTGTCTTTCTAAGGTCTTCGAAAGCCAAGTTAACAAACAGATTACCGACCATTTCTAATCCCACCGTACCTTCTCCGCTATGCAATCTGGTTTCAGAGCTGGTCATGGGTGCACCTCAGCCACGCTCAAGGTCCTAAACGACATTATAACCGCCATAGATAAGAGACATTACTGTGCTGCCGTATTCATCGACCTGGCCAAGGCTTTCGACTCTGTCAATCAGCACATTCTTATTGGCAGACTCGACAGCCTTGGTTTCTCAAATGATTGCCTCACCTGGTTTACCAACTACTTCTCTGATAGAGTTCAGACGACACCATTCTGTATACTTCTGGCCCCTCTTTTGACACTGTGTTAACTAACCTCCAGACGAGCTTCAATGCCATACAACTCTCCTTCCGTGGCCTCCAACTGCTCTTAAACGCAAGTAAAACTAAATGCATGCTATTCAATCGATCACTGCCCGCACCTGCTTGCACGTCCAGCATCACTACTCTGGATGGCTCTGACTTAGAATACGTGGACAACTACAAATACCTGGGTGTCTGGTTAGACTGTAAACTCTCCTTCCAGACTCACATTAAGCATCTCCAATCCAAAATTAAATCTAGAATCGGCTTCCTATATCACAACAAAGCATCCTTCACTCATGCTGCCAAACACACCCTCGTAAAACTGACCATCCTACCGATCCTCAACTTCGGTGATGTCATCTATAAAATAGCCTCCAACACTCTACTCAACAAACTGGATGCAGTCTATCACAGTGCCATCCGTTTTGTCACCAAAGCCCCATACACTACCCACCATTGCGACCTGTACGCTCTCGTTGGTTGGCCCTCGCTTCATACTCGTCGCCAAACCCACTGCCTACAGGTTATCTAGAAGTCTCTGCTAGGTAGCCCCGCCTTATCTCAGCTCACTGGTCACCATAGCAGCACCCACTCGTAGCATGCGCTCCAGCAGGTATATCTCACTGGTCACCCAAAGCCAATTCCTCCTTTGGACGCCTTTCCTTCCAGTTCTCTGCTGCCAATGACTGGAACGAACTGCAAAAATCTCTGAAGCTGGAGACTCATATCTCCCTCACTAGCTTTAAGTACCAGCTGTCAGAGCAGCTCACAGATCACTGCACCTGTACGTAGCCCATCTGTAAACAGCCCGTCTATCTACCTACCTCATCCCCATAGTGTATTTATTTATTTATCCTGCTCCTTTGCACCCCAGTATCTCTACTTGCACATTCATCTTCTGCACATCTACCATTCCAGTGTTTAATTTCTATATTGTAATTACTTCGCCACCATTGCCTATTTATTGCCTTAACTTACCTCATTTGCACTCACTGTATATAGACTTTTTGTTTCCTTTTGTTCTACTGTATTATTGACTGTATGTTTTGTTTATTCCATGTGTAACTCTGTGTTGTGTGTCGAATTGCTACGCTTTATATTGGCCAGGTTGCAGTTGCAAATGAGAACTTGTTGATGAAATAAAAAATAAAAAGAAATATATTTTTTAATTGTTATCATGGTTTGTATACTCAGTGTTCAGTATTGTAATTATTATAGTAGGTTGTGTAGTCAGTGTTCAGTATTGTAATTATTATAGTGGTTTGAATACTCAGTGTTCAGTATAGTTGGTTGCTGTTTCTGTCTTCTACTTTCTCGCTGAGTGTACAAGTGGGTGTCTTTTTGAGTGCATTTTTGTGTGTGTGTGTGCTCGTTTGTGTGAGTGTGTGTGTGTGCTCGTTTGTGTGTGTGTGTGTGTGTGTGTGTGTGTGTGTGTGTGTGTGTGTGTGTGTGTGTGTGTGTGTGTGTGTGTGTGTGTGTGTGTGTGTGTGTGTGTGAACTTGGCAGTATTGGTGTTTATCTCTGTGTATCTCGTCTCTTGCCCTCTTCTCAATTCCGTGTCTCTCTTCTCTGTTCATTCCTGACAGATCCTTCTAAAAGCCTTAATTTCTTCTGTCTTTGTGTGTTTAATGACAATCCCTGCCAAACAACATGCTAATGAGACAACCTTTCACCTATGGCATTTACCTCCTGGTATCGACCGGCTACACACACACACACACACACACACACACACACACACACACACAAGCCTCAATTAATTCTAGTACTTACTTTGTTTGTATGTTTTTGCATGTCTGTGTGTGTGTTCCTCTCTCTCTCTGTGTGTGTGTGTGTGTGTGTGTGTGTGTGTGTGTGTGTGTGTGTGTGTGTGTGTGTGTGTGTGTGTGTGTGCGTGTTTGGGATTGTTAGGGAATGTACTTATGCATTTGTTTGAGTGTGTGCGTGAATATTCAGGCTCAACGTGTGAGTGTGTGTGCACCTACTTGTGCTTTTGTTTATGTCACAAAGTGTCAGATCGGAAATTGCTTTCTTTCCTTTAGGCTAACAGAGATGACAAGCCCTTTACTGAAAGTGTAAACATGACTTTGGCCACTCACTTCCTAACAACCGCACGCATGCACACAGGCACAAACACACACACGCTCTGAAACCAAAGAGTCGTCAGACAGAGAAGTCGAAAACCTTTTGATCAAATTAAATGAACATGTCAAAATAGCACTGCGAGACTAAGGCTTACGTCACATTCCTCCTGTTATTGAACAAATTAACCATATGTGCCACAGCTCTTTACAGTTTTCTCGATTGTTTACACACATTTTCTGAAAGCATGCCTCATATTCTCAGAACTCTACACACATCAAAAAACACACACACAATGGGCAAAACCCCTCAATTCTCCAGCAAAATGAAACTTTACATTCAAAACAATGTTATTTCTTATCAAAATGGTATTTTGTTTTCAAATGACACACAAACCATCATATGAATAGACATTTACAGTGGGGGAAAAAAGTATTTGATCCCCTGCTGATTTTGTATGTTTGTCCACTGAAAAAGAAATGATCAGTCTATAATTTTAATGGTAGGTTTATTTGAACAGTGAGAGACAGAATAACAAAACATATCGAGAAAAATGCATGTCAAAGATGTTATAAATTGATTTGCATTTTAATGAGGGAAATAAGTATTTGACCCCCTCTCAATCAGAAAGATTTCTGGCTCCCAGGTGTCTTTTATACAGGTAACGAGCTGAGATTAGGAGCACACTCTTAAAGGGAGTGCTCCTAACCGCAGCTTGTTACCTGTATAAAAGACACCTGTCCACAGAAGCAATCAATCAATCAGATTCCAAACTCTCCACCATGGCCAAGACCAAAGAGCTCTCCAAGGATGTCAGGGACAAGATTGTAGACCTACACAAGGCTGGAATGGGCTACAAGACCATCGCCAAGCAGCTTGGTGGGAAGGTGACAACATTTGGTGCGATTATTCGCAAATGGAAGAAACACAAAATAACTGTCAATCTCCCTCGGCCTGGGGCTCCATGCAAGATCTCACCTCGTGGAGTTGCAATGATCATGAGAACGGTGAGGAATCAGCCCAGAACTACACGGGAGGATCTTGTCAATGATCTCAAGGCAGCTGGGACCATAGTCACCAAGAAAACAATTGGTAACACACTACGCCGTGAAGAACTGAAATTCTGCAGCGCCCGCAAGGTCCCCCTGCTCAAGAATACATATACATGCCCGTCTGAAGTTTGCCAATGAACATCTGAATGATTCAAAGGACAACTGGTGAAAGTGTTGTGGTCAGATGAGACCAAAATGGAGCTCTTTGGCATCAACTCAACTCACCATGTTTGGAGGAGGAGAAATGCTGCCTATGACCCCAAGAACACCATCTCCACTGTCAAACATGGAGGTGGAAACATTATGCTTTGGGGGTGTTTTTCTGCTAAGGGGACAGGTCAACTTCACCGCATCATTTCACGGGGCAATGTACTGTCAAATCTTGGGTGAGAACCTCCTTCCCTCAGCCAGGGCATTGAAAATGGGTCGTGGATGGGTATTCCAGCATGACAATGACCCAAAACACACGGCCAAGGCAACAAAGGAGTGGCTCAAGAAGAAGCACATTAAGGTCCTGGAGTGGCCTAGCCAGTCTCCAGACCTTAATCCCATAGAAAATCTGTGGAGGGAGCTGAAAGTTCGAGTTACCAAACATCAGCCTTAAAACCTTAATGACTTGGAGAAGATCTGCAAAGAGGAGTGGGACAAAATCCCTCCTGAGATGTGTGCATACCTGGTGGCCAACTACAAGAAACGTCTGACCTCTGTGATTGCCAACAAGGGTTTTGCCACCAAGTACTAAGTCATGTTTTGCAGTTGGGTTAAATACTTATTTCCCTCATTAAAATGCAAATCAATTTATAACATTTTTGACATGCGTTTTTCTGGATTATTTTGTTGTTATTCTGTCTCTCACTGTTCATATAAACCTACCATTAAAATAATAGACTGATCATTTCTTTGTCAGTGGGCAAACGTACAAAATCAGCAGGGGATCAAATACTTTTTTCCCCCACTGTGTACGAACCAGTTGAACACTGATGTGCTCAATGTAAAACACTATGATGAATGGAAAATACTTCTTCTCCATTCATCATAATGACTTAGTCCTTTTTTTGGTTCAGTGTTGCCATTACTACAGACAGTACATACATAAGTGTGTTGTAAAATATTTGAGAATATTGTTTTTATACTCAGAACACACAAATACACGGTAACAAATATATTTTATTTTTTCCCTCAAAAATGTACACAGTGTACATCCCATTCCCAACCAACACAAAGTTGCACATACAGTGGTCTACATACAAAACAGAAGAATTTAATGTATACAGTTACAGTAAAAAAAAAGAGCAATGTTTTCCCTGGCCAAGCAGCGGGGGAAATATCGCCTAGCATGGCGATTCTAGCCATGAAAAGCATCAGCTGCTATATCTCCACATGCGTCTTCCATAGCTTGGAGAAGAGGTATACGCGTTTGTGGATTTCGGTCATACACTTTCCATCTCCAGGCAGAAAAGAATTCCTCAATAGGATTGAGGAATGGAGAATATGGAGGGAGATAAACAACTAAAAAGTGTGGGTGGGCAGTGAACCAGTTACAAACCAGAGCAGCCCTGTGGAAACTTACCTTGTCCCAAATGACAACGTACCTGAGCTGCTCTGGGCCATCTACCTGATCTGGTGGAATGAATGTGTTGTGTAGGGTGTCCAGGAATGTGATCAGATGGACGGTGTTGTAGGGGCCAAGGGTAGCATGGTGATGGATGATGCCGTGGTGGGTAATCGCTGCACACATTGTGATGTTCCCTCCTCGCTGGCCAGGGACTTGAACAATGGCACGCTGGCCGATGATATTCCTTCCCCTCTTTCGTCTTTTTGTGAGGTTGAATCCAACCTCATCAATGAAGATGAACTGGTGCTCCACTGCAGCCACCTCTAGCTCAAGGACTCTCTGAAACACACATGACAATATCAGAAATAGACATGGAGTGGTCACTATTGTGAAGCACAATCATTATGATTACATTACTGAAATATGTATAATTTATACAGATTATGCATCAATTGTGGGATTGTATAGGACTCACTTGCACATAGTTATATCGCAATTCTTTAACTCTTTCTGAATTGCGTTCAAATGGCACCCTGTAGACCTGCTTCATCCTGAGATTATTTCTGCACAAGACACGGTCCAGTGTTGATAAACTTACCCTATCAATATTTTGAAATATCTCATTGTTTTCTATTATTTTTCTTTGTATTTGCCGTAATGTTATGGTGTTATTTTCTAGGACCATGTTCATGATTTCAGTTTCCTGTTCAGGAGACAGAACACGCTCCTGACCACCTTGTGTTGGTAATCTTTCAGTTCTGACAAACAAATAGTAAAATACTGTAAATACAAAGTAGGAATACATTTCCCAAATACTTGAAACATACTTTATTTTTACAGTCCTACAGAACAGTCCACAGGCAATCCTGTACTACTGTACTCATTGAGTACTGTATTGATATGCAGTACTGCAATTTTCTAGTGAGAGTAGATTTCTTACCTATTCTCATTTCGGAATGTCCGGATGATGGATGCTACAGTGTACCTGCTCAAATTTGGCTGTACTCTTTGCCCAGCCTCCCTCATTGTTAGACCATGGTTGACCACATGATCAACCAACGTGGCTTGGATCTCATCAGAGATTACGGTCCTTGGCCTTCCTCATCCTCGTCCTCGTCCTTGTCCTTGTCCTCCCCGTCCCCGTCCTCTTACTCTCACTCCTCTGGCTCTGCCTCTGTTTCCAATGTTGGTATCCATTGCTCCAAAACAGAAGAGCTCACCTGTTGCCCTTTTATGCTAAAGCTCTGATTGCTAATTGTAAAACTGTGTGACGGGTGTTTGCCCATGTGATGAGTCAGTGTGCATATTTGAATGGCAGTGTTTTCAATGTGAAAACAAGAGATTTTCTGCATGAAAATTGTGCCAAATGCAAAGAATTGTGTGTAGTGTTTTGAAAAAAGTGTGTTTTAGAACTGCAATTTGAGTGTAAAGCAGGAATTGTGCTTGTAGTTTAGCAGAATTGGTTCAGGGGGTTGGTGCATGAGTTACATGTTGTGGTCAGGGCTCCGGGCAGCCGAGCGGAAATGGAGGAAAACTCGCCTCCCTGCGGACCTGGCATCCTTTCACTCCCTCCTCTCTACATTTTCCTCTTCTGTCTCTGCTGCTAAAGCCACTTTCTACCACTCTAAACTCCAAGCATCTGCCTCTAACCCTAGGAAGCTCTTCGCTACCTTCTCCTCCCTCCTGAATCCTCCTCCCCCTCCTCCCTCTCTGCGGATGACTTCGTCAACCATTTTGAAAAGAAGGTTGACGACATCCGATCCTCGTTTGCTAAGTCAAATGACACCGCTGGTCCTGCTCACACTGCCCTACCCTGTGCTTTGACCTCTTTCTCCCCTCTCTCTCCAGATGAAATCTCGCGTCTTGTGACGGCCGGCCGCCCAACAACCTGCCCACTTGACCCTATCCCCTCCTTTCTTCTCCAGACCATTTCCGGAGACCTTCTCCCCTACCTCACCTCGCTCATCAACTCATCCTTGACCGCTGGCTACGTCCCTTCCGTCTTCAAGAGAGCGAGAGTTGCACCCCTTCTGAAAAAACCTACACTCGATCCCTCCGATGTCAACAACTACAGACCAGTATCCCTTCTTTCCTTTCTCTCCAAAACTCTTGAACGTGCCGTCCTTGGCCAGCTCTCTTGCTATCTCTCTCAGAATGACCTTCTTGATCCTAATCAGTCAGGTTTCAAGACTGGGCATTCAACTGAGACTGCTCTTCTCTGTGTCACGGAGGCTCTCCGCACTGCTAAAGCTAACTCTCTCTCCTCTGCTCTAATCCTTCTAGACCTATCTGCTGCCTTTGATACTGTGAACCATCAGATCCTCCTCTCCACCCTCTCCGACCTGGGCATCTCCGGCGCGGCCCACGCTTGGATTGCGTCCTACCTGACAGGTCGCTCCTACCAGGTGGCGTGGCGAGAATCTGTCTCCGCACCACGTGCTCTCACCACTGGTGTCCCCCAGGGCTCTGTTCTAGGCCCTCTCCTATTCTCGCTATACACCAAGTCACTTGGCTCTGTCATATCCTCACATGGTCTCTCATATCATTGCTATGCTGATGACACACAATTAATCTTCTCCTTTCCCCCTTCTGACAACCAGGTGGCGAATCGCATCTCTGCATGTCTGGCAGACATATCAGTGTGGATGACGGATCACCACCTCAAGCTGAACCTCGGCAAGACGGAGCTGCTCTTCCTCCCGGGGAAGGACTGCCCGTTCCATGATCTCGCCATCACGGTTGACAACTCCCTTGTGTCCTCCTCCCAGAGTGCTAAGAGCCTCGGCGTGACCCTGGACAACACCCTGTCGTTCTCCACTAACATCAAGGCGGTGACCCGATCCTGTAGGTTCATGCTCTACAACATTCGCAGAGTACGACCCTGCCTCACACAGGAAGCGGCGCAGGTCCTAATCCAGGCACTTGTCATCTCCCGTCTGGATTACTGCAACTCGTTGTTGGGTGGGCTCCCTGCTTGTGCCATTAAACCCCTACAACTCATCCAGAACGCCGCAGCCCGTCTGGTGTTCAACCTTCCCAAGTTCTCTCACGTCACCCCGCTCCTCCGCTCTCTCCACTGGCTTCCAGTCGAAGCTCGCATCCGCTACAAGACCATGGTGCTTGCCTATGGAGCTGTGAGGGGAACGGCACCTCCGTACCTTCAGGCTCTGATCAGGCCCTACACCCAAACAAGGGCACTGCGTTCATCCACCTCTGGCCTGCTCGCCTCCCTACCTCTGAGGAAGCACAGTTCCCGCTCAGCCCAGTCAAAACTGTTCGCTGCTCTGGCACCCCAATGGTGGAACAAGCTCCCTCACGACGCCAGGACAGCGGAGTCAATCACCACCTTCCGGAGACACCTGAAACCCCACCTCTTTAAGGAATACCTGGGATAGGATAAAGTAATCCTTCTAACCCCCCCTTAAAAGATTTAGATGCACTATTGTAAAGTGGTTGTTCCACTGGATATTATAAGGTGAATGCACCAATTTGTAAGTCGCTCTGGATAAGAGCGTCTGCTAAATGACTTAAATGTAAATGTAAATGTAAATGGTCATTGTGTCTCAAGTACCAGTATTTGTGTGTAAACAATTGAGAAAAACTGTAATTGAGGTAATACTACTGAATGGGCTAGATGAGGAGATCTTAGTTTTACAATCGAGGCCCTTAGTATTTCTCTCTTTCTCTCCCTCTCTCTCTCTCTTCTTCTCCCTCTCTCTCTCTTCTTCTTCTTCTCTCTCTCTCTCTCTCTTCTTCTCTCTCTCTTTCTCTCTTTCTCTTCTCCCTCTCTCTCCCCCTCTCTCTCTCTCTTCTCTCTCTCTCTCTCTTCTTCTCTCTCTCTTTCTCTCTCTCCTCTCTCTTTCTCTCTCTCTCTTTCTCTCTCAATTCAATGTTAATTTAAGGGCTTTATTAGCATGGGAAACATATGCAAGTGAAATTGATAATAAACAATAAAAATGTACTGTAACCATTACACTTACAAAAGTTCCTCTCTCTCTTTCGCTCTCCCTCTCTCTTTCTCTCTCTCTCTCTCTCTTTCTCTCTCAATTCAATTTTAATTTAAGGGCTTTATTAGCATGGGAAACATATGCAAGTGAAATTGACATTAAACAATTTCAATGTACTGTAAACAGTCTCTTAAATCTCAATCTTTATTTTCACTCTTTCTATTCCCGACTTACTACACCAGAGACTATTTCTCTCATTTTAAACAGTAGCTATGAAACAAAGGACATCTTTGCCGCTGCGGGGCTATCACCCATTACAAAAACATCTGGGGAAGATCCATAGAAATAGAGGACAGCATGAGTGTGGGCATCTGTGTGTTTAAGTGTGCACGTTTATGTGTGTGTGTTTATATGTGTTTGTTTAAGTGTGTGTGTTTAAGTGTATGCATTTGTGTGTATTTGTTTATGCATGCCTGTGTGTGTGTGTGTGTTTGTTGATGCATGGCTGTATGTCTGTGTGTGTCTCAAGTACTATATATTGCTTGTCTTGGCACGCATCAGATCTTCTCTAAGCCGCTGCTGAGGAGAGGGAGGAGGAGAGGGAGGAGAGAGAGGAGGAGAGTGGATGAAGAGAAGAGAGTATGGCAATGAAAGCAGAGAGACTCAGAGAGACAGACAGTAGATGGCAGTGGTGCATCATTCATGTAGATGATCTGAACCTTTTTCAGCAGAGAGAGGAGAAAGAAGAGAGAGAGGAGAGAGAGAGAGAGAGAGAGAGAGAGGAGAGGGAGGAGAGACAGGAGAGGGAGGAGAGACACAGGAGAGAGAGGAGAGAGAGAGAGGAGAGAGGAGAGAGACAGGATAGAGAGGAGAGAGAGAGAGAGAGAGAGAGAGAGAGAGGGAGAGAGAGACCGAGAGAGAGAGAGGTACTATAATCCAGAATGGCTAACATAGTACACTCTCCCTGTGTGTTAATATGTACAGTACCAGTGAAAAGCTTGGACACACCTACTCATTCAAGGGTTTTTCATTATACATTGTAGAAAAATAGTGAAGACATCATCAAAACCATGAAAAAACACATATGGAGTCATAGAGTAAGCAAAACATATTTTATAATACAGTATAGTTTAGATTTTAGATTCTTCAAAGTAGCCACCCTTTGCCTTGATGACAGCTTTGCACACTCTTGGCATTTTCTCAACCAGCTTCACCTGGAATGCTTTTCCAACAGTCTTGAAGGAGTTCCCACATATGCTGAGGACTTGTTGGATGCTTTTTCTTCACTCTGCAGTCCAACTCATCCCAAACCATCTCAATCAGGTTGAGGTCAGGTGATTGTGGAGGCCAGGTCATCTGATGCAGCACTCCATCACTCTCCTTCTTGGTTCAATAGCCCTTAGACAGCCTGGAGGTGTGTTTGGTCATTGTCCTGTTGAAAAACAAATGATAGTCCCACTAAGCTCAAACCAGATGGATTGGCACAATCGCTGCAGAATGCTGTGGTAGCGATGCTGGTTAAGTTTACCTTGAATTCTAAATAAATGTGTCTATTACTTGAACTCTGTGAAGCATTAATTTGGGCTGCAATCGGAGGTACTAACTCTAATGAACTTATCCCCGGCTGCAGAGGTAACTCTGGGTGTTCCATTCCAGTTGCGGTCCTCATGAGAGCCGGTTTCATCATAGCTCCTGATGGTTTTTGTGACTGCAAGTTCTTGAAATGTTCTGCATTGACTGACCTTAATGTCTTAAAGTAATGTTGGACTGTTGTTTCTCTTTGCATTTTTGAGATTTTCTTGCCATAATGTGGACTTGGTATTTTACCAAATAGGGCTATCTTCTGTATAGACCCTACCTTATCACAACACAACTAATTGCCTCAAATGCATTTAGAAGTAAAGAAATTCCACAAATGTACTTTTAACAAGGCACACCTGGTTCCAGGTAGAACCCTTTTTATTTCCAGGTAGAACCCTTGTGGGTTCCAAATGGAGAACCGTCTGTGGAAAGGATTCTACATTGAACCCCAAAAGGTTCGAGCTGGAACCTAAGAGGGTTCTTCAAAATATTATCCTATGGAGACAGCCAAAGAAACCTTTTAGGTTCTAGATAGCACCTTTTGTTCTAAGAGTGTACCTGATACTCTTTTAGATTACACACAGTGTGTGCTGAACGGATTGGACCCACACAGGATGTTTATGTTCATGAAATCATAGCTAACCACAAGTTGGCCTATCAACCGTACCATGACAATACAAATTGAAAACAGCATATTAAAAACATAGAAAACTCCCAATTGGGTGCTGCATCAACACAAAATACATGCAGCTTACCAGTGATCTGCTTTCAACTGCACTGAACGATAATGTCTGTGATCTGAACGATAATGTCTGTGAACTGAACGATAATGTCTGTGATCTGAACAATAATGTCGGTGAACTGAACGATAATGTCTGTGATCTGAACGATAATGTCTGTGAACTGAATGATAATGTCTGTGATCTGAACAATAATGTCTGTGAACTGAACTATAATGTCTGTGAACTGAACGATAATGTCTGTGAACTGAATGATAAATGTATAAATGCACTACCTAACGCAAATTAATAACACACACGTACGCACACACACACACACACACACACACACACACACACACACACACACACACACACACACACACACACACACACACACACACACACACACACACACACACACACACACACTCACACTCACACACACAAATAAATACACACACACACACACACACACACACACACACACACACACACACACAAGCATACACATATACACACACACACACGCACGCACGCATGCACACAACACACACCACACATACACTAGTTTGCATGTTCTGTAATTGTATTTTCTGGTTTTCTGTGAGGTTAGGTACCCGTCTTTCTTCATAATAGCTGTGGAGAGGGGCATCTCTTACCCTCCCTTTCATTTATTACTTTATTCATTTTTTTATTCATTCACTTCATTATTTATTTCTGGCTTTGGCCCTGCAATGCAGAGGCTGCAAAATCTCCTCAACCCATTGCAACCTCTTGATCTCCCTATCTCTCCCTCTCTCCCCCTTCTCTCTCTCTCTCTCTCTCTCTCTCTCTCTCTTTCTCTCTCTCTCTTTCACTCTCTCTGTTTCTCTTTCCTTACCTTCTCTTATGCATGTTGTCTTATCTCACCACCTCTCTTCATCTGTTACCTCTTTCTACCTGTTTTTCCCTGTTCTTTTGCCCTTCTTTGCCCTGTATTTCAGTTCTCCAACCCCCACAGTATTTCTCTCCTCTCCTCTCCTCTCCTCTCCTCTCCTCTCCTCTCCTCTCCTCTCCTCTCCTCTCCTCTCCTCTCCTCTCCTCTCCTCTCCTCTCCTCTCCTCTCCTCTCCTCTCCTCTCCTCTCCTCTCCTCTCCTGATTCAGTACAGTATCTCTGCCACCCACAGATCCCTGCCAGTGTCCCCAAAACCTCCTCCCTAAATTAAACTCAGGGGAGATGTGTGTGTGTGTGTATTTATTTTTAATGTGCGTGTGTGTGTATGTGGGTGAATGTGGGAGGTGTGTGTGCGTTAATCTGCGTGTGTGTATGTGGGAAGTGTTTATGTTTCTATTTCTGAATGTGTGTCTGTGTATATTTGACTGAATGTGTGTCTGTGTGTTCTCAGATGCTACAGTAGCAACTCACAGTATAACATCTCTACTCTCTAATTCCCGCTATACATGTCTGACCTTTTGGTATTTGTTTGAGTGTGTGTTTGTGTTTCGGAGTGTCATCCATTCATCAGTTCAGTACTGAAGCAGTCAGTATTCTGAAGCAGTCAGTATTCTGAAACAGTCAGTATTCTGACACAGTCAGTATTCTGAAACAGTCAGTATTCTGAAGCAGTCAGTATTCTGAAGCAGTCAGTACTGAAGCAGTCAGTATTCTGAAGCAGTCAGTATTCTGAAACAGTCAGTATTCTGAAGCAGTCAGTATTCTGAAACAGTGATTATTCTGAAGCAGTCAGTATTCTGAAGCAGTCAGTATTCTGAAGCAGTCAGTATTCTGAAACAGTCAGTATTCTGAAGCAGTCAGTACTGAAGCAGTCAGTATTCTGAAGCAGTCAGAATTCTGAAACAGTCAGTATTCTGAAACAGTCAGTATTCTGAAGCAGTCAGTATTCTGAAGCAGTCAGTACTGAAGCAGTCAGTATTCTGAAGCAGTCAGTATTCTGAAACAGTCAGTATTCTGAAGCAGTCAGTATTCTGAAACAGTGATTATTCTGAAGCAGTCAGTATTCTGAAGCAGTCAGTATTCTGAAGCAGTCAGTATTCTGAAACAGTCAGTATTCTGAAGCAGTCAGTACTGAAGCAGTCAGTATTCTGAAGCAGTCAGAATTCTGAAACAGTCAGTATTCTGAAGCAGTCAGTATTCTGAAACAGTCATTATTCTGAAGCAGTCAGTATTCTGAAGCAGTCAGTATTCTGAAGCAGTCAGTATTCTGAAGCAGTCAGTATTCTGAAGCAGTCAGTATTCTGAAACAGTCAGTATTCTGAAACAGTCAGTATTCTGAAGCAGTCAGTACTGAATCAGTCAGTATTCTGAAGCAGTCAGTATTCTGAAACAGTCAGTATTCTGAAACAGTCAGTATTCTGAAACAGTCATTATTCTGAAGCAGTCAGTACTGAAACAGTCAGTATTCTAAAGCAGTCAGTACTGAAGCAGTCAGTATTCTGAAACAGTCAGTATTCTGAAACAGTCAGTATTCTGAAGCAGTCAGCACTGAAACAGTCAGTATTCTGAAACAGTCAGTATTCTGAAACAGTCAGTATTCTGAAGCAGTCAGTATTCTGAAATAGTCAGTATTCTGAAACAGTCAGTATTCTGAAGCAGTCAGTATTCTGAACCAGTCACTATTCTGGTCTTGATTCACGTATTCCCAGTTGTTTTTTCTAAGTCTTCTTTCTGTGATTGGAGGGCAGGTTTGGTATATTTGTTGTCACTCTGGTGGTTGCCAATTTCCTCCCCCTATTGTGTCAGAAATGCAATTCTGTATTATCCTGTGACATGGTCGGCAATGGATCGATACGTCAGAGGTCAGCGCTAATAACCTGACAACAAACCCAGGTCACGAGGTCATCAGGTGCAGGGTTCATCCAGGAAGTGGTTGCTCTCATGACCGTGACAGATCAAAGATCAGTTTACCCTCCCCAAATCCCAACCTTTACAATCAGGAGGGAATCTGCAAAACTGACCATAGAGAGGAAAGAGGAGTTTGACATACTCTGAAAGGGTGAGGAAGGACATGTTAGAATGAATGTATGATGTCACATCTAACTCCAGAGCTTTGACCCTGTGTGTATGTGCTTGTGTGTGTGTGTTTCTCTGTGTGTGCTTGTGTGTGTGTGTCTGTGTGTGTGTGGTGTGTGTTTCTCCGTCTGTGTGTGTGCATGTGTGTGCGTGTGTGTGTGTGTGTGTGTGTGTGCTTGTATGTGTGTGTCGGTGTGTGTGTGCGTGTGTGTGTGTGTGTGTGTGTGTGTGTGTGTGTGTGTGTGTGTGTGTGTGTGTGTGTGTGTGTGTGTGTGGTGTGTGTTTCTCCATCTGTGTGTGTGCGTGTGTGTGTGTGTGCGTGTGTGTGTGTGTCACACAATAAGTTTGTAGCTCAGTGTCTTACCCCAGAGCTGAGCACTCATGCTCAACTAGCCTAATAAAACCCCAGCTGCCCAAACTGCCACAGAAACCCCATACAATTACGTCCTGTGAGCTAGAAATGGCTAACTGCTAAGCTAATGAATGACAGTGAAGGGACTTGAGCCGGAGAACGTCTAGCAGATAACGATTAGTCACACTGTGCTATGGAGGCCACTGTTCTGCAACAGAGAATCTTAATTCAGACATCACTGTGTACCATGCTAGAGATCAGCATCACATTTATTTACATTCATCCATTATATAAGTATGGGTTTTAGGGCCAAATAATGAAATTGGTGCTTGTGCTTGTATGTGATGTGTGGTTGGAGGCTAGGTTTATTAGCATACAAATGGGCATTTTTACTTCGCAATGTCGCGCTGTCACCGGCGGTGCTTCAGAACTACGATTCCCAACGATCTGCTATGTTCCTGGTGGTGCATCAGAACTGCGATTCCCACTGTGCTGTGCTGATGTATGTAGGGGGGTGGTGCATCAGTTAGAAGGTGTGTGTTGGATTTGAGACAGAACGTATAATTCCACTTATGTCAATGATATCCTTGACACTGTAATTTCTGTGACATCTGTGATATTAGTATTTTAATGATATCCTTGACACTGTAATTTCTGTGACATCTGTGATATTAGTATTTTAATGATATCCTTGACACTGTAATTTCTGTGATATCTGTGATATTCGTATTTTAATGATATCCTTGACACTGTAATTTCTGTGACATCTGTGATATTAGTATTTTAATGATATCCTTGACACTGTAATTTCTGTGATATCTGTGATATTCGTATTTTAATGTCCTAGATATCCTAGAAACAGTGTCAACCTGTTGTGCTTTACCTGACACAATGTCAAATCTGATGAAGAGGATGAACATGATGAAGAACTGCAGGAGGATGATGGAGGATATTTATTATTATTTGTTATATTACTTTTTTTTTCCAATAATCCCTAATCTTCTGTTGGGCCGTTCTTGCTCAGATCCATCAGTTTAGTGGTGAAAACTGCAGATGCTATTGGCTATCCAGGTCATTGAGTTGAGCGATGTTTGAAGTTAGGAACGTTTTTAAGGCTGTTGAACTCAAAGTGGCAAATGGATTTGGAAAATGGATTGATGGCTTAATATATACAGGCTCAAACACACATGACACATGACACACACACACACACACACACACACACACACACACACACACACACACACACACACACACACACACACACACACACACACACACACACACACACACACACACACACACACACACACACACACACACACACACACACACACACACACTCATAAACAGCAGTGGTTCAAAAAGGGGACAGCCGTGTTACGGGGCCAGGGCTAAGGGTGAGGCAGCTTCCGTCTCAGACTGGCTTTAGTAACAGTATTTCAATTGCTACCAAGCATCGGTCAATACTGATGCCTCTTTTTTCAAAACTCTTCACACAGTCTGCATTACCAACATGCATCTTGGCCAAACAGTTAATCTCACCTCCAAAACTCACTCAAACCTCCAAAACACTTCATACATGTCTCAAAATAAGCTCGATCGACCATAACACCAATTCTCACTCAAAACATTAACAACAGGCAGCATTAAATAAATTATTCACTTTTCTCTGAAGTTTGAATGATTTTTCACATAAATCAGTATTTCATTATAGAATAAGAATAACACCTTTTAACTTTATTGACTGTACTAAAGTATATGTAACAAGAATGAATCAGAAATGCAGCAATTTGCTTCAATAGCCTTTATTTTTTCTATATCTTTGCATATAGTAATTAACTTGTGAAAAATAAAAAGTTGAAACAAAAAACTCCTGAAATTCCAGGACTGCAATAATAATTACAAAAATAACAACAACATGTTTAGTATAATCACTCATACTGTACAGTACTGTGAGGGTTCTAGTTCTCATCAACATGTATAATCACTCATACTGTACAGTACTGTGAGGGTTCTAGTTCTCATCAACATGTATAATCACTCATACTGTACAGTACTGTGAGGGTTCTAGTTCTCATCAACATGTATAATCACTCATACTGTACAGTACTGTGAGGGTTCTAGTTCTCATCAACATGTATAATCACTCATACTGTACAGTACTGTGAGGGTTCTAGTTCTCATCAACATGTATAGTATAATCACTCATACTGTCAGTACTGTGAGGGTTCTAGTTCTCATCAACATGTATAGTATAACACTCATACTGTACAGTACTGTGAGGGTTCTAGTTCTCATCAACATGTATAGTATAATCACTCATACTGTACAGTACTGTGAGGGTTCTAGTTCTCATCAACATGTATAGTATAATCACTCATACTGTACAGTACTGTGAGGGTTCTAGTTCTCATCAACATGTATAGTATAATCACTCATACTGTCAGTACTGTGAGGGTTCTAGTTCTCATCAACATGTATAGTATAATCACTCATACTGTACAGTACTGTGAGGGTTCTAGTTCTCATCAACATGTTTAGTATAATCACTCATACTGTACAGTACTGTGAGGGTTCTAGTTCTCATCAACATGTATAATCACTCATACTGTACAGTACTGTGAGGGTTCTAGTTCTCATCAACATGTTTAGTATAATCACTCATACTGTACAGTACTGTGAGGGTTCTAGTTCTCATCAACATGTATAATCACTCATACTGTACAGTACTGTGAGGGTTCTAGTTCTCATCAACATGTATAGTATAATCACTCATACTGTACAGTACTGTGAGGGTTCTAGTTCTCATCAACATGTATAGTATAATCACTCATACTGTACAGTACTGTGAGGGTTCTAGTTCTCATCAACATGTATAATCACTCATACTGTACAGTACTGTGAGGGTTCTAGTTCTCATCAACATGTATAATCACTCATACTGTACAGTACTGTGAGGGTTCTAGTTCTCATCAACATGTATAGTATAATCACTCATACTGTACAGTACTGTGAGGGTTCTAGTTCTCATCAACATGTATAATCACTCATACTGTACAGTACTGTGAGGGTTCTAGTTCTCATCAACATGTATAGTATAATCACTCATACTGTACAGTACTGTGAGGGTTCTAGTTCTCATCAACATGTATAATCACTCATACTGTACAGTACTGTGAGGGTTCTAGTTCTCATCAACATGTATAATCACTCATACTGTACAGTACTGTGAGGGTTCTAGTTCTCATCAACATGTATAGTATAATCACTCATACTGTACAGTACTGTGAGGGTTCTAGTTCTCATCAACATGTATAATCACTCATACTGTACAGTACTGTGAGGGTTCTAGTTCTCATCAACATGTATAGTATAATCACTCATACTGTACAGTACTGTGAGGGTTCTAGTTCTCATCAACATCTATAGTATAACACTCATACTGTACAGTACTGTGAGGGTTCTAGTTCTCATCAACATGTATAATCACTCATACTGTACAGTACTGTGAGGGTTCTAGTTCTCATCAACATGTATAGTATAATCACTCATACTGTACAGTACTGTGAGGGTTCTAGTTCTCATCAACATCTATAGTATAACACTCATACTGTACAGTACTGTGAGGGTTGTAGTTCTCATCAACATGTTTAGTATAATCACTCATACTGTACAGTACTGTGAGGGTTCTAGTTCTCATCAACATGTATAGTATAATCACTCATACTGTACAGTACTGTGAGGGTTCTAGTTCTCATCAACATGTATAGTATAATCACTCATACTGTACAGTACTGTGAGGGTTCTAGTTCTCATCAACATGTATAGTATAATCACTCATACTGTCAGTACTGTGAGGGTTCTAGTTCTCATCAACATGTATAGTATAATCACTCATACTGTACAGTACTGTGAGGGTTCTAGTTCTCATCAACATGTTTAGTATAATCACTCATACTGTACAGTACTGTGAGGGTTCTAGTCCTCATCAACATGTATAGTATAATCACTCATACTGTACAGTACTGTGAGGGTTCTAGTTTTCCCTCTCTCCTGCATTTGGCCACCAGTTCTCATCAACATCAAGTCGATTATGCAGGTCATCCAGAAAAGAAATGAGCCTCTCTGTATTGTAGGGGCCAATGAGTGGTTTGTGTAACAGTAAATCATCATTGGACAGTGCTGGCCATATTATGATGTTAGTGCCTCTCTAGCCTGGGACATCCACGGTTGCTCTCTGTCCAATCACATATCTTCTTCTGTGGCATGTTTTTGCCAGGTTGAATCCAGCTTCATCCACATGCATATGGAGATGGAAGCCAGGCACACTGCACATACATTCATATATACATATTAATGTATGTGCAGTGTGCATGGCTTCCATCTCCATTACTCTCTAAAATACAGTAAATCCACAGTTTTACAGTACTTTACATTATGCATAGCTGTGTATGTACCCTGTTTGGTTATTGAACAGACATCTTACCTGGACATATTGATACCAGAGTTCTTTCACACGTTCACCATTTCTCTCAAAAAGTACAGTGTATAACTGCTTCCGCCTTATTTTCTGTTTCTCTAGGACTCTGGCAATTGTCGTTGTGCTGACCGTATTCACATTCCCTAAAGTGATTTTGTCTGCCTGCACTCTGTCCCGAATTTCCCGCAGTTTTATTGCGTTGCTGCCAATTACCATGGCAGAATATCTGATAATATTCTGCTGAGATTTTCTATATGTTTCAATCTGGTAACTGCAGAAATGCACAACATTTGCCACCATTCTGTTTTTAATGTGTTTTTAACTGTATTGGAAACAGTGTGTTAGCATTTGAAAGCATGTGCTGCAAATATATAGTTTTGCAGGTGATGGAGTATGAATGAGAAAAGAGTTCATGGATTTCAGAGAATGGATGCATTTTGTGTGAAAGCAATGTAAATTGATTCACAGTTTGGTCCACATACACTTCTGTTTCTCTGACTGTGTGAAGAGTTTTGACAATGTGACTTCAGTTTTGACCAATGCATGTTAGCAATTGAAAAAAACTGTGAACATAAAAGTTCTCTGGCGTCGAGGAGTAATCACCTTTCTCCTCTCTTTACCTGCTTTACTGATTCCCGTCTTTCTGCTCCAGGATGTCCTTGGATCAAAGAAGAGGAGGAAGAGAGAGATAGAATGAGAGAGCGAGAAAGAAAAGAAAGAGAGAAATGTATGTGTGTGTGTGTCTGTGTGTGCAGTGTGTAGTGTGTAGTGTGTGTGTGTGTGTGTGTGTGTGTGTGTGTGTGTGTGTGTGTGTGTGTGTGTGTGTGTGTGTGTGTGTGTGTGTGTGTGTGTGTGTGTGTGTGTGTGTGTGTGTGTGTGTAGTGTGTAATGTACGTAGTGGGTAGTGTGTGTGTGTATGTGTGTTTGTGTGTAGTGTTTGTGTGTGTGTAGTGTGTAGTGTGTAGTGTGTTTGTGTTTGTGTGTAGTGTTTGTGTGTGTGTATTGTGTAGTGTGTAGTGTGTGTGTAGTGTGTTGGGAATGTGTGGGTGTAGTGTGTAGTGTGTGTGTGTGTGTGTGTGTGTGTAGTGTGGAGTGTGAAGTGTGTAGTGTTTAAGAGACTGTCTGAAACCTTTGCTGGTACAACATGTAACTTATCTTTCATTCTGCAGCCTCTGTGTTGGAGATAACTGGCTGTGTTGTCAAGTCCTAAATACGCCAAATATGCTCTGTCATACTTCCAGACCACCCCTCATCTCTCTGCATCTCTCCATCTCTCTCTTTTTCTCTCTTCCCCTCCTCTCTATCCTTCATTCCACCACCAAGGACATTGTGCCAGCCTGCGTTTCATTAACTATGCAGCAGCCGAGCCTGTCCCATTGTGTCACAGAAGAAACGAAAGAACAAGACGAAGGAGAAGAGTGGAGGAGAGGGGGAAGAAGAAGGAGAGGAAGAGCAAAAGTAATTAAGGACATCAGAAAAGTTCTGATGAAAAACCACAAGCTGATCAAGGAGATGAAGTCTGCTTCAAACAAAAGTATCTCTCCTCTCCCTCCCTCCCTCCCTCCACCCCCTCATCCTCCCCCTGGGCCCTGATCATCTCTCTGTGCTCTGCCCTCTCTCCTTACCCCACCTCCCCCTGTCTTCATCCCTCCCCCTCTCTCCTCCCTTCCCCTCTCCTCCCCCTGAAGTCCCGTGGTAGCTCTCCCTCTCTCCCTGATGAAAGGAGGTGTAAATGAAGGAGTGCATGTTAATTTGGGCGGCCACTCCTGACGAGCTTTAATCAGAGTGGGAATTCAGAAGAGGAGAGAGCGAAAAGGAGACAGAGAGAGAGAGAGCGAGAGAGAGAGAGAGAAAGACGGACAGACAGACAAAGACAGACAGAGAAACAGAGAAAGACAGAGCAACAGAGAGAGACACACAGACAGACAAAGAGAGAGATGTTCTACAGTATAGAGAAGGGAGAAGGGAAGGAGATATACTGTACAGTGGATATAATAAGCATTCAGCCACCTTGTATTTTTCCACATTTTGATGCGTTACAAAGTGGGATTGAACTGAATTTAATTGTGATTTTGTCATTTTGTCATTAATTAACACTAAAAAACTCTATAATGTTAAAGTGGAGGAAAAATGCTAAAAAATATATCTACCTTGATGTCTCTGAGAGCTTTGCACACCTGGACTGTGCAATATTTTCCCATTATTCTTTTCACAATTCTTCAAGCTCTGTCAAGATTTTGGGGATCATGGCTGGAGCAATTTTCAAATCTTGCCATAGATTGTCACGCAGGTTTAAGTCAAAACTGCAATCTGTCCCCTCCCAGTGTCTGATGTAAAGCAGAGCGAAGCAGGTTCTCCTCTAGGATTTTGTGCTTAGCTCTATCCTGTTTCTTTTTCTTTATGCATTTTTTTTACTTTTACCCCTTTTTCGTGATATCTAATTGGTAGTTACAGTCTTCTCTCATCGCTGCAACTCCCGTACGGACTCGGGAGAGGCGAAGGTCAAGAGCCATGCATCCTCCGAAACACAACTCAGCCAAGCTGCACTGCTTCTTGACACAATGCCCGCTTAACCCGGAAGCCAGCCGCACCAATATTTCAAAGGAAACACAGTACACCTGGCAACCATTGTGCCTGGCCAGCCGCAGGAGTCACTAGAGCACGATAGGACAAGAACATTCCTGCCGGCCAAACCATCCCCTAACCCGGACGATGCTGGGCCAATTGTGCGCTTCCCCACAGATCTCCCGGTCACGGCCGGCTGTGACAGAACCTGGTCTCGAACCAGGATCTCTAGTGGCAAAGCTAGCACTGCGATGCAGAGCCTTAGACCACCGCGCCACTCGGGAAGCTCTTATCCCCTTCTTTTTACAGAGGAAAACTCCCTATTCTTTGCCGATGTCAAGCATACCCAAACCATGATTCAGCCAAATCCATGCTTGTTACTCAGTGATGTGCTTGTTGAATTTGACCCAAAAATAATTTTTATTGCCTTGTTGCTTACAGTTGAAGTCAGAAGATTACATACACTTAGGTTGGAGTCATTAAAACTTGTTTTTTCAACCACTCCACAAATTTCTTGTTAACAAACTATAGTTTTGGCAAGTCGGTTAGGACATCTACTTTGTGCATGACACAAGTAATTTTTCCAACAATTGTTTACAGATAGATTATTTCACTTATAATTCTCTTTATCATAATTCCAGTGGGATTTCCAGCCTTTAAACAGCTTGGAAAATTCCAGAAAAGTCTGTCATGGCTTTAGAAGCTTCTGATAGGGTAATTGACATAATTTGAGTCAATTGGAGGTATACCTGTAGGATGTATTTCAAGGCCTACCTTCGAACTTAGTGCTTCTTTGCTTGACATCACGGGAAAATCTAAAGAAATTAGCCAAGACCTCTGAAAAAAATTGTAGACCTCCACAAGTCTGGTTCATCCTTGGGAGCAATTTCCAAACGTCTGAAGGTGCCACATTCATCTGTACAAACAATAGTACGCAAGTATAAATACCATGGGACCACGCAGCCATCATACCTCTCAGGAAGAAGACGCGTTCTGTCTCCTAGAGATGAACGTACGTTGGTGCGAAAAGTGAAAATCAATCCCATAACAACAGCAAAGGATCTTGTGAAAATGTTTGAGGAAACAGGAACAAAATGATCTGTATCCACAGTAAAATTAGTCCTATATCGACATAACCTGAAAGGCAGCTCAGCAAGGAAGAAGCCAGTGCTCCAAAACCGCCATAAAAAAGCCAGACTACGGTTTGCAACTGCACATGGGGACAACGATTGTACTTTTTGGAAAAATGTCCTCTGGTCTGATGAAACAAAAATAGAACGTTTGGCCATCATGACCATCGTTATGTTTGGAGGAAAAAGGGTGACGCTTGCAAGCCGAAGAACACCATCCCAACCGTGAAGCATGGGGGTGGCAGCATCATGTTGTGGGGGTGCTTTGCTGCAGGAGGGACTGGTGCACTTCGCAAAATAGATGGCATCATGAGGAGGGAAATGATATGGATATATTGAAGCAACATCTCAAGACATCAGTCAGGAAGTTAAAGCTTGGTCGCAAATGAGTCTTCCAAATGGACAATGACCCCAAGCATACTTCCAAAGTTGTGGCAAAATGGCTTAACCTGTTAGGGCTAGGGGGCAGTATTGACACGGCCGGATAAAAAACGTACCCGATTTAATCTGGTTACTACTCCTGCCCAGTAACTAGAATATGCATATAATTATTGGCTTTGGATAGAAAACACCCTAAAGTTTCTAAAGCTGTTTGAATGGTGTCTGTGAGTATAACTAAACTCATATGGCAGGCAAGAGAGGAGTTCTGTATCTATAATTCTTAAAATAATTGTTATGTTTTTTGTGATCGTTTATCGTGAGTAATTTAGTAAATTCACCGGCAGTGTTCGGTGGGAATGCTAGTCACATGCTAGTCACATGCTAATGTAAAAAGCTGGTTTTTGATATAAATATGAACTTGATTGAACAAAACATGCATGTATTGTATAACATAATGTCCTAGGGTTGTCATCTGATGAAGATTATCAAAGGTTAGTGCTGCATTTAGCTGTGGTTTGGGTTTATGTGACATTATATGCTAGCTTGAAAAATGGGTGTCTGATTATTTCTTGCAGTGTGGTTAGATTAACGACAGTCTTGTCTTTAAAATGGTGTAAAATAGTCATATGTTTGAAAAATAGAAGTTTTTGCATTTTTTAGGTATTTGAAAATCGCACCACGGGATTACACTGGCTGTTGAGTAGGTGGGACGCAAGCGTCCCACCTAGCCCATAGAGGTTAAGGACAACAAAGTCAAGGTATTGGAGTGGCCATCACAAATCTCTGACCTCATTCCTATTGAACATTTTTGGGCAGAACTGAAAAGCATGTGAGAGCAAGGAGCCCTACAAACCTGACTCATTTACACCAGCTGTGTCAGGAGGAATGGGTCAAAATTCACCCAACTTATTGTGGGAAGCTTGTTGAAGGCTACCCAAAATGTTTGACCCATGTTAAATCATTTAAAGACAAAGCTACCAAATAATAATTGAGTGTATGCAAACTTCTGACCCACTGGGAATGTGATGACATAAATTAAAGCTGAAAAAAATAATTCTCTCTACTATTATTCTGACATTTCACATTCTTAAAATAAAGTGGTGATCCTAACTGACCTATAACAGGGAATTTTTTCCCGGATTAAATGTCAGGAATTTTGAAAAATTGAGTTTAAATGTATTTTGCTCTCTCTCTCTGTATCTCTCTCGCTCTATCCTTCTGTCTCTCACATTACCCTTCAATGCGTCAAGCATCACCACAAAAAAAGCAGCAGCATGAAAAGGAAAAAGAGTCAGCAAGAGAGGCGGAAAGTCACACCACACAGCTAAAAATACAGCTGTGTTCATTTGCCATGTCACAACAATCTGTTTGTCATCGTCTCCCCCGACCCCTCCTCTCTCTCTTCCCATTACTTTGTGGATCAGAGGGTTGAGACCTGAAAGATGGTGTGTGTAGTCTAAAAACCAAAAAAGTTGTTCACTGTTTTTCAGCCGTCTTCAGTTGAATAGCAACCTTGTTTGGACCTTTTAGTGCAGGGCTCTCCAACCCTGTTCCTGGAGAGTTACTGTCCTGTAGGTTTTCATGCCAGCCCTAATCTAGCACACCTGATTCAAATAATTAGCTGAATCAGGTGAGTTACAACTGGGCTTGGAGTGGAAACCTACAGGAGGGTAACTCTCCAGGAACAGGGTTGGAGTGGAAACCTACAGGAGGGTAATTCTCCAGGAACAGGGTTGGAGTGGAAACCTACAGGAGGGTACCTCTCCAGGAACAGGGTTGGAGTGAAAACCTACAGGAGGGTACCTCTCCAGGAACAGGGTTGGAGTGAAAACCTACAGGAGGGTAACTCTCCAGGAACAGGGTTGGAGTGGAAACCTACAGGAGGGTAACTCTCCAGGAAAGGGTTGGAGAGCTCTGTCTTCCTGTAATGCCAGGTGTTTGACTCCAACTGAACAATGTTCATGGATTTGAATCCTGCTGGAGGTCCCGCTATAATTTAGTGAACTATTTTACTTCTCAAAGATCATTTAGAAAGAGATGCAACCCTATGCCATTCATATCATATTATAAACTGGGTGGTTTGAGCCCTGAATTCTGATTGGCTGAAAGCCATGGGATATCAGACCATATACCACGGGTATGACAAAACCGTTAGTTTTACTGTTCTAATTTCATGTTGGATAGGGCCCCAAAAAAGATTTTCGGCCATGTTCATGAAAAACTGCTTAAAAATATGTTTCAAATTAGCCTTGCGTCGTGCCTAAGAACAGCCCTTAGCTGTGGTATAGTCAAGTCTATACTATGTTACAAACTGTCCCTCTGTTCCTCTGTCCCTATGTTACAAACTGTCACTCTGTCTCTCTGTCCCCCTGTCTCTCTGTCCCTCTGTCACTCTGTCCCTCTGTCACTCTATCCCTCTGTCCCTCTGTCCTCACTTCTCTCTTTATCCTCTCAATCCTGTGTGTAGACTGAGTGTGTAGACTGAGTGTGTACGTGTGTTTTACTGGACCTGTGACAGCAGCAGCCAGCAGCCCAGAGGGTCAGAGAGAGATGACGCTGACAATGCTGTGTGCACAGGCTCAGGGTGTGTGTGTGTGTGTGTGTGTGTGTGTGTGTGTGTGTGTGTGTGTGTGTGTGTGTGTGTGTGTGTGTGTGTGTGTGTGTGTGTGTGTGTGTGTGTGTGTGTGTGTGTGTGTGTGTGTGTGTGTGTGTGTGTGTGTGTGTGTGGACAGTTCTTTTTCCATGACCTGACACTCACTGATCCCACTTAAGTCAGTAGGAACGTTGAGATTCCGACTCGCTTAACTCGCCGCTGGGATGTGACAGGAGCGTGAGAGACTCAAACCTGACTCAGACGGGAGGAGGAACTTACATTCTGCATTGTCCTGACAGTGTGAGTTCTGTCTGCTCACCACACACATACACACACACACACACACTTGTTGGCACGCAGGCATGCACAAACACACACACACACACACACACACACACACACACACACACACACACACACACCAACTCCTAAACATGTAATTGTTGACACTTCTCGTTACGAGTGTTGTGTCAGGTATCATCTTAGAAGAGATGAGAGAAAAAGAGGATCATGTGATTTGGACAGGAAGAGAAAAGAGAGGTGACATCAGTAGAGACGAGAATAATACCCCCACACCGCCTCCCTACTGCCAGCGCTGACCCCACTGACCCCGTCGACCCACTGACCCCACTGACACACATACTGACCCCACTGACACACTTACCGACCCCACTGCCACACGACCCCACTGACCCCATCGACCCACTGACACACACACTGACCCCACTGACACACACACTGACCCCACTGACCCCGTCAACCCACTGACACACACACAGACCCCACTGACACACACACTGACCCCACTGACACACACACTGACCCTGCTGACCCCACTGACACACATACTGACCCACTGACCCCGTTGACCCACTGACACACACACTGACCCCACTGACAAACACACTGACCCCACTGACAAACACACTGACACCACTGACACACACACTGACCCCACTGACAAACACACTGACCCCACTGACACACACACTGACCCCACTGACAAACACACTGACCCCACTGACAAACACACTGACCCCACTGACACACACACTGACCCCACTGACAAACACACTGACCCCACTGACACACACACTGACCCCACTGACAAACACACTGACCCCACTGACACACACACTGACCCCACTGACACACACACTGACCCCGCTGACCCCACTGACACACACACTGACCCCGCTGACCCCACTGACACTTACTGACCCCGCTGACCCCACTGACACACACACTGACCCCGCTGACCCCACTGACACACACACTGACCCCACTGACACACACACTGACCCCGCTGACCCCACTGACACACACACTGACCCTGCTGACCCCACTGACACACACACTGACCCTGCTGACCCCACTGACACACTCACTGACCCCGCTGACCCCACTGACACACATACTGACCCCACTGACACACACACTGACCCCACTGACACACACACACTGACCCCGCTGACCCCACTGACACACACACAGACCCCACTGACACACACACTGACCCTGCTGACCCCACTGACACACACACTGACCCCACTGACACACACACTGACCCCGCTGACCCCAATGACACACACACTGACCCTGCTGACCCCACTGACACACACACTGACCCTGCTGACCCCACTGACACACACACTGACCCTGCTGACCCCACTGACACACACACTGACCCCGCTGACCCCACTGACACACATACTGACCCCACTGACACACACACAGACCCCACTGACACACATACAGACCCCACTGACAAACACACAGACCCCTACTGACACACACACTGACCCCACTGACACACACACACTGACCCCGCTGACCCCACTGACACACACACAGACCCCACTGACACACACACTGACCCTGCTGACACCACTGACACACACACTGACCCCACTGACACACACACTGAGCCCGCTGACCCCACTGACACACACTGACGTCCACTGACCCCAATGATCCACACATATTGCTCATTATGTCATTCTGCCTTCCATTCCTCCAGTGGAAGCTTTACTTGGTGACATTATGTGTGTGCGTGTGTGTGTGAGTTTGAGTGTGTGTGCATGTGTGTGCGCATATTTGTGATTGTGTGTGTGTGAGTTTGAGTGTGTGTGCATGTGTGTGCACATATTTGTTATTGTGTGTGTGTGAGTTTGAGTGTGTGTGCATGTGTGTGCATATATTTGTTATTGTGTGTGTGTGAGTTTGAGTGTGTGTGCATGTGTGTGCGCATATTTGTGATTGTGTGTGTGTGAGTTTGAGTGTGTGTGCATGTGTGTGCACATATTTGTTATTGTGTGTGTGTGAGTTTGAGTGTGTGTGCATGTGTGTGCACATATTTGTTATTGTGTGTGTGTGAGTTTGAGTGTGTGTGCATGTGTGCGCATATTGTATAACCAGCTCTCACAGTCTCACGTCACAATTAGGCATTCATCCATGTTTCTCAAACATCAAAATGTAGAAGTTCTTCCAAATGTCAGATTTTGAAGTGTTTAAGGTTGCTCAGGCATTAACTCCACAGTTGTAAGGTTAGGGTTCAGACTGAGGCTAAACATTTCTTTGTCTATATTTTCTCAGAGAAAATGTTTTATCTGTTGTCATGACGTTGGCCTGTGGGTAAGGTTTATGACCCCCCCATGAATACCTTTCTCCCTTCCCCTCTCTTTCTGACCCTACTGAAGGACTGCTGTCCTGTTAAATATAGAGAGTCTGGGAACATCAAACAAATGGGGAAAGGAACCATATTTTGGTAATAAAACCAGTTGGAAATATGCTTTGTAACGTAATGAGTATGGATGTCAGTTCGGTTGTCATCTGAGACATTATGACTGATGACAGGACGACATAAACTGTACCTGGGAAAGTATACACCCTCTAGTTATCAGAGTCACATGGAATTGTTATGCAATTGAAATGTTTGATATTGAAATTGTTTGTTAGGAGATTAAATGTAATTTTAGCTTCCAAATGAGAGAATTGGGTTTTCATAAGGAAAGTGCCCTGCTTGATCAGTGGCCCACCCCTGTGAAGAGACAGGGGTTATAAACGATGAAACACATCCTTCCCCCTCTCCACTATATAAGCCTTTGATGAAAAGATAACCACATGTTCCAGTACGTGAGGTCTGCAGCCTCTACGTTAGAAGGACACACGTCAAGTACAGAACTAAGCCAACCTCGCCGTGAGCTTTGGTGGCGAATGGTATGAACTTTGAGCTTAATCACTACAGAAGTGATACTTCCTAGCCGTTGAGTTAGCAGCGGCCGCTGAAGACGTGGGCTAGGAAAGGATGGACGACGGATCCAGTCTAACAAACAGACGAAGATACCACCACGTATCCAATTTACCACCAGAGACATTCTTCCGAGGACAGGAAGATCTGTTGGCCAACCCGGCCAGCATCTACGACCAATCTACCGAAGCGCAGCTCAGAGTAAATATTTATAGCATTTTCCTTTTCCAAAATGGGCGGTAATTTAGAATGCATAAGATAATGTATTTACGATAGCATAGCTGCTGTTTCTTTATTCCTAAATCTTCCCGCTCTTTCACTCAAGCCCAACCCCCTTTCTTTGTGTAACCAGCTTTCATACAGGTTCCGTCCACCAGGGATGTTTTCTGTATGACATCATTTGTATACTGTGTATTTGTAATTCTGTGTGATTGGTTTAGGTATTTAGTAAATAATTAATTAAACCCAATTTTGTATTGCTAATTCAACTTGTTAGCCCAGAGTATACTCTGCTTCCTAAGAATTTAACATTGTTCAATGATCCGAAAAGGGTCTGAACAGACATGTTTGGCGCACCCTGTGTGGACTCTAAAACTAGGACGCACGTTTGGGTCATTTTGATAACATATTGGAGCCCCCGTGCGAGGAATTTAACCTCTTACATCTAGACGTTCCGCTGCTCCAATATCCAATGATAGGCGTGGCGGGAATTACAAATTCCTCAAAAATACAAAAACTTCAATTTTTCAAACATATGACTATTTCACAGCATTTTAAAGACAAGACTCTCCTTTATCTAACCACACTGTCCGATTTCAAAAAGGCTTTACAGCGAAAGAAAAACATTAGATTATGTCAGCAGAGTACCCAGCCAGAAATAATCAGACACCCATTTTTCAAGCTAGCATATAATGTCACAAAAAACAAAACCACAGCTAAATGCAGCACTAACCTTTGATGATCTTCATCAGATGACAACCCTAGGACATTATGTTATACAATACATGCATGTTTTGTTCAATCAAGTTCATATTTATATCAAAAACCAGCTTTTTACATTAGCATGTGACGTTCAGAACTAGCATTCCCACCGCAAACCTCCGGTGAATTTACTAAATTACTCACGATAAACGTTCACAAAAAACATAACAATTATTTTAAGAATTATAGATACAGAACTCCTTTGTGCAATCGAGGTGTCCGATTTTAAAATAGCTTTTCGGTGAAAGCACATTTTGCAATATTCTGAGTACATAGCCCGGCATCACAGGGCTAGCTATTTAGACACCCAGCAAGTTTAGCCTTCACCAAAGTCAGATTTATTATTAGAAAAGTGTTATTACCTTTGCTGTCTTCGTCAGAATGCACTCCCAGGACTTCTACTTCAATAACTAATGTTGGTTTGGTTCAAAATAATCCATCGTTATATCCAAATAGCGGCGTTTTGTTCGTGCGTTCAAGACACTATCCGAAGTGTAAATAAGGGTCACGAGCATGGCGCAATTCGTGACAAAAGAATTATCTAAATATTCCATTACCGTACTTCGAAGCATGTCAACCGCTGTTTAAAATCAATTTTTATGCCATTTTTCTCGTAAAAAAGCGATAATATTCCGACCGGGAATCTGCGTTTAGGTAAACAGACAAAAGAAAACAAAGCATGGGGTCGACGCGGGCACGAGCCTGAGTCTCACAGTACTGTGACCAGCCACTACCCAAACGTGCTACTTTTTTTCAGCCAGAGCCTGCAAAGCCACGATTCAGCTTTTTGCCGCCTTCTGAGAGCCCATGGGAGCCGTAGGAAGTGTCACGTAACAGCAGAGATCCTCTGTAATGGATAGAGATAATCAAGAAGGGCAAGATATTGTCAGACAGGGCACTTCCTGCATGGAATCTTCTCAGGTTTTGGCCTGCCAAATGAGTTCTGTTATACTCACAGACACCATTCAAACAGTTTTAGAAACTTTGGAGTGTTTTCTATCCAAAGCTAATAATTATATGCATATTCTAGTTTCTGGGCAGGAGTAATAATCAGATTAAATCGGGTACGTTTTTTATCCGGCTGTGAAAATACTGCCCCCTAGCCATAACAGGTAAAAATAGGATGACGCTTTCATTTTGATTCAACCTATATAAAATTGAAAAGCAGATTACATAATATACCAAGTTTATTATATACATTATAGGAATTGTAGACCGGAATTATTGGTGCGTGTGTGCTCTGGAGAATCACCTCCGTGTTGTGCTCTGACGTAGTCAGTGGGTAGCATAAGCTATACAGTTCTGTATGAGGGCTGATAAAGCTATCTGAGAAATAGCGCGTTTGGCCAAACGCTGGGCTATTTCTGCCTCGCGCGTTTCAGACGCGTGTTGGCTAGGTCATTATTACTTTCTCGAGCGAGGACAAAGAGCCAGCCGATTGAAATTTAGGAGAGATTATCTTGACCAGCGATAAGTATCTCTCTGTCTCGCGCGCGTTTCGATGCGAGTTGACCACGGTGCATTTCGTTGTTTGCCGCGAGTTCCGGTTAAAACATCGTCAAATATCGCCGAAAAGGGTTTGAACATAATACGTTATAAGTAAAACCTTTCCCTTGCCAAGGGAATCTTATGTTGTGCATTTTTCAGGCATAAAGTAGCATTAGCTTGCTCGAGATGCTAAGCTAACAAAAGGGAAAACAGCCATTTTGTTTTGTGCCACATTGTAAATCCTCTGCCTTGCTGAACGGAAGTCCCGCCCTGGGTACTTCCGCTTGATTTCAGCGTGTGCCAGCAGGGACCTCTGAAGAGTCACCAGTACTTTCCTTCAAGAAGAATTAGTCAGGTGACACTCAAGTCGTTACTCGTGATATCCAGACGGATATCGATGTCTTATTCAATTGAACTAATAAGTGAAATTGCCAGATTTACATTCTCAAGTGGATCTTTTAAATAATATCCAAATTGATGAGTTTTCTAAATGAGACATTGTAATCTTTTTTCCACATTAACCTAGATGAATAAACCTCTCAGGTTAATTAAAGTTGAAATCCCAAATAGCCTATACAGGTTTGATTTATCATTAAAATTGTTCAATCAGTAAAATTTGGTTTTTGCAAAACCCATTCAGTAATCCAGTACTGACAGAAGTCCCGCCCCCGCGGGAATCCCATGTGGCTTCGGCCCAAGGAAGAAGTGTACCATAGTGGGGAGTGTTCCCAACATTTGATTCACTGTTTACACTCATGATATCCAATCAATGGAGATTGTATGGATTATCGTCTCATTCAGTTTAATAAGTTAAATTGTTGAACATACCTTAATGTTCTTCCAATCAAATGAGACACTTAAACTTTGCATATTGACCTGGATGAAGCAACCTCAGGTTAATTCAAGTTTAATACCCAGATAGCCTACCCATGTAGGATTAATCATTGGCATTGATTAATTAATTCAATTTGCTTTTGCAAATTCATTCACGTCCAACTTCCACATTACTGGTACAGTACTGATGGTTCGTCAACATCTATACATAGATTAAACTTGTCTTTGCAGCTTCCAATGAATTACAAACCCAAACATTGAAAAGAAAATAGGAACCTTTTTCCTCTAAATTTTTCTAATAATGTGCAAGCTACCAAAGGAAGTGGTCACCACTCCTCCACTAATTAGTGAACCTCCACCCATAAAAGGATTGATCTCTGACCTCAGCAGGGATACCAACCCTAATTATGCCATTAGTGAAAAATCAGCCGAAATTGCGAACGCTGTCCAAAATCAACCATCAAACACAGGCTTTGTGACGGTTCTCTCCACTTTAGCACTTATGTATCGCCATCAAAGGTTGGCATCGATCCAATACCACAGTGCACAGCTGAAGCACGTGCAAGACATGGCTAACATGAGGGCAAAGGTGGAGAGAACTGAGCAACTATTGACAAAAGCAGGAAATGAAAACATTCTGCTAGCCGAGGAACTGCGTTTGAAATCGGAAGAATTAAAAGTAATTGCAAATACTTATGACGATGAACGAGCACAAACTCTCCAACAAAATTGTCATCTGCAGGAACAACTCGATTTAGCCAAAACTAAATACGATGTAGTCCACTCCAAACTAGATAAATCTGTCGAGTTATCTATAAACAGGAGCGCACAATTTGATAACATGCAGGCAGTTTTGTTGAACGTTACTCAAGGTAACAATGTTCTACTCCAAATTCTGCAGAGCAAAGACGATCAGTTGATGAACACAATGACTAAGTTGGATGACAAATCAGCAGAACTTATTGAAGTTGCTGACCAAATGAATGATGAGAGAACTCAGGTGATGAGGATGGAAATATTGATTTCTAAGCAAGCAAAGGAAATCTCATCACTGAATCTCTTGCTCCGTACTCAAGACCTCTATCTGCAAACCATGACAGATAAGTTTGAGACCGAAAGGAGCAGGTGTGACACTCACGTGTCCAAAATCGGTACTCTAAGCGCTCAAGTGGACTCTGCAAGGCAGCAGAAGACCACCCTTAGGTACCATCTGGAGGAAGTCCAGAATGGTCACGCTCTACAGCATGACTACCCATCCAAGCAACCGGAGTCCGGTACTCAAAGGAGTGAAGACGATAGGTTTCAGACATTGCCTCCATCATGTGTCCCTCAGTCTTCTCCTCTTGGCCATTCGGCACTGAGTAATATGGAGCCTCTTGGCCAACAAAGCCAAAGCTTGGCTTCTCCTCTTGGCATGTCGGCCCGAATTTCTCCACAGGATGAAGCCAACCCACTCCACCCGCTTGGCGCGGAATACCTTGACAAACTCGTCAAGAATTTCCCCACCTTTGACCCCGTTCCAGGTCAGCCAAACGATACAGAGACGTTCCTAGCTGACATAGAGGACGCGTTGGGTGGCTACCCGAACGCTACGGGTTCTGACAGGGTTTACCTGTTGAAGCGAACGTCGAATAGACACGTGACAAGGTTCATTCGTCTACAACAGCAACACGTGCTAAATGACTACGCTAAACTTGCCACAGCTTTAAAATTAGAATTCAGTGGTTCTGCGACTCGCAAACATGATAGCTCACTGGCTAACACGGTCAAACAAGCTCGGAACGAACACCCACAAGCTTTCTATCATAGGCTTCGTTCAGCTTACTTTGGCCTACTCACGGACACAGGAATGGAAGAGCTGTTACCATTCAAACAAATGTTTCTGTCGAACATGTATCCCACCTTCATTACCTACTTGGGCCCTGCAGCCCACGTTGGCTTGCCTATCTTACAACTCAGAGAGCTTGCAAGCACAGCTTTTGAGGCATCAAAAGCTCGCAACACTAAGAGCCCTGACCACTCGGTTTTGAAGTTTGACCAGGAGCACTCACTCCAGTTAGAGGGTACATTATCAGGTATTGGAGCGTCGAGAGATGACGCACAACAACAGTTTCTACCACCAAACCATGATTCCAATAACCGCCGCGGTCGAAATAACTGTAAAGTACGTCGCCTTAAAAACGACTACCGCTACAATCGACCTGTTTGCTACGTTCCTGCACCTAACCCACACAAAGTGTCAGAGCACAAGGGTAACAAAGGGTTGAAGGATGATCAAAACGTAGACCAATGTTCTCCAGAAGTCCCACTACGGGAAGAACTAAAGCGAGAACAATTTGAGAAAAGGGTAAAAGATAAGTCACAAGGACTAGACGGGGAATTACCGGACACCAGGTCCGCAGAAATTAACACCCATAACACCCATAAGGACGTTAAAGTTCAAATTTCTCCCGCTCTCATTCAAGACCCTATCCAGGGTCCGCTTGATCAAGAAACAAGCCCCTGGGCTTTGTCTGTAGACTCTGATACAAAAGTTGGGAAGAAAATGGTCAAACGCTTCAATAACCTCTATGGGCTAGGTGGGATGCAAGCGTCCCACCCGTGGTGCACTCCATCAACAGCAGGTGCATTTCAAGAGCGGCAAATTTGAATCCAAATAAATGTCAAAATTCAAATTCAAAATTCAAATTCAAAAACACCCTAAAGTTTCTAAAACTGTTTGAATGGTGTCTGTGAGTATAACAGAACTCAAATGGCAGGCCAAAACCTGAGAAGATTCCATGCAGGAAGTGGCCTGTCTGAGAAGTTGTGTTTCATCTTGGCTCTTTTTATTGAAGACTGAGGCTCTTTGCTCTAACGTGACACTTCCTACGGCTCCCATAGGCTCTCAGAGCCCGGGAAAAAGCTGAACGATATCGAGGCAGCCTCTGGCTGAAACACATTATCGCTTTTGGCAAGTGGCCGATCAGAGTACTATGGGCTTAGGCGTGTGCCCGAGTCGACCGAATGCTTTATTTTCTTTCTTCTGTTTACCTAAACACAGATTCCCGGTCGGAATATTATCGCTTTTTTATGAGAAAAATGGCATAAAAATTGATTTTAAACAGCGGTTGACATGCTTCGAAGTACGGTAATGGAATATTTAGATTTTTTTTGTCACGAATTGCGCCATGCTCGTCACCCTTATTTACCCTTTCGGATAGTGTCTTGAACGCACGAACAAAACGCCGCTGTTTGGATATAACTATGGATTATTTTGAACCAAACCAACATTTGTTATTGAAGTAGAAGTCCTGGGAGTGCATTCTGACGAAGACAGCAAAGGTAATGAAAATGTTCTTATAGTAAATCTGACTTTGGTGAGTGCTAAATTTGCTGGGTGTCTAAATAGCTAGCCCTGTGATGCCGGGCTATCTACTGAGAATATTGCAAAATGTGCTTTCACCGAAAAGCTATTTTAAAATCGGACATATTGAGTGCATAGAGGAGTTCTGTATCTATAATTCTTAAAATAATTGTTCTGCTTTTTGTGAACGTTTATCGTGAGTAATTTAGTAAATTCACCGGCAGTGTTCGGTGGGAATGCTAGTCACATGCTAGTCACATGCTAATGTAAAAAGCTGGTTTTTGATATAAATATGAACTTGATTGAACAAAACATGCATGTATTGTATAACATAATGTCCTAGGGTTGTCATCTGATGAAGATCATCAAAGGTTAGTGCTGCATTTAGCTGTGGTTTGGGTTTATGTGACATTATATGCTAGCTTGAAAAATGGGTGTCTGATTATTTCTGGCTGGGTACTCTGCTGACATAATCTAATGTTTTGCTTTCGTTGTAAAGCCTTTTTGAAATCGGACAGTGTGGTTAGATTAACGAGAGTCTTGTCTTTAAAATGGTGTAAAATAGTAATATGTTTGAAAAATTGAAGTTTTTGCATTTTTGAGGTTTTTGAATAACGCGCCACGGGATTACACTGGCTGTTACATACGTGGGACGATTTGGTGCCACCTACCCTAGAGAGGTTAAATCCCCATTTTGGGTAACGCGCCATAGTGTGTTCGCCCGTTATACTAAGTCCTAATCAATAGCCTAGACTGTGTTTTATGTATGTGTATTTTTATCATAAATTTAGCTTGTTAGTAAATAAATAATCAACTAAGATTGGTGTGCTAAACTCATTGGTGAAGCCCGGGTTCGTGCAGATTCCCGGATTATGCGACGTTCAGAAATGAGACATTGGAGGAAATTGATTAATTTAGCCACTGTTGTAATATCGATATTCTGATATTCTTTGAGTTAATTTGGGAAATAGAAACTCAATAAAACAAATTTTCCCATGGTGCCCCAGGTTAATGAGTTAATAATTGCTTGATTCATTTAATCACCCAATGATAAACAGTTAATCTGTCAACGATATCCTTGGTAGCAGGAAAGGGGCAGTGTCAAGTGCAGGAGACGTGAGGTCCGTTAACAGATGTTTTATTAACCCCTGTGCGGCCCCTGGACATCCAGCGAAAAATCATACCGCCATTAGCATAACAAAATTTAATACTTTTTTAAAAAAAACATTTTTTCAAATTATATTGTTTTATAGATACACCTCTCCTGAATCGAACCACGTTGTCAGATTTCAAAAAGGCTTTACAGCAAAAGCAAAACATTAGATTATGTTAGAGGAGTATATCGTAAAAGTAGCCACATAGCCATTTTCCGACCAACCACATGCATCACAAATAACCAAAAAACAGCTAAATGCAGCACTAACCTTTGACAATCTTCATCAGATGACACCCCTAGGACATCATGTTACACAATACATACATTCTTTTGTTCGATAAAGTTCATATTTATATATAAAAACAGCATTTTATATCGGTGCGTAACGTTGACTAACTATTTTCCCTCAAATGCATCCGATGAAACAGAGCTACAATTTACTAAATTACTATTTGAAAACATTTTTAAAATGTAATATTGTCATTCTAAGATTTATAGATGAATATCTCTTGAAAGCACCTGTAATGCCAGATTTAAAAATAACTTTACTGGGTAATCACACTTTGCGATAAAAGGGGATGCGATACTCAGAACAATAGGCTAGCAATAGCAATAGGCTAGCCATCTTGGAACAATCACATATCACATCTAGTCTTGTATACTATTGTCAATAATCCCTTACCTTTGGTTGTCTTCATCAGAAAGCACTTCCAGGAACCCCAGGTCCACAACAAATGTATTTTCGTTCGAAAAAATGACTCCTTTATGTTCCAAGAGCTTGTTCTTGTTAGCGCGTCTGAAGGCTGCTCCAAAACTTCCGTCGGCCACGGGACAGCCATTTCGAGAAAATGCATTTTTTTCCCATTTAGGTTCGTTCAAACATGTCTAACGTTGTATAACATAAATCTTCAGGGCATTTTTCAACAAGAGAGCCAATAAGATTCGAGGGGGACGATTGCATTGTGTTTCAAAACGTTTCGAAAGGGGAGGGTAACCAGGGGCCCCGGCGTCATAATGGTGATGGCCCTCTCCGTGTGACTACGTTCCACAGCGTCTCATTCATTCAGTTTTAACAGTAGAAGGCTCAAACCAATTTGTGAAGACTGGGGACATCTAGTGGAAGCAATAGGAAGTGCTCAATGAACCATAGCTCACGGTGTGATTAATAGGCCACGTGATGAAGTTGAGTTCGCAATTCAGAATTCCACTTCCTGTTTCCATCTGTCTCGGGGTTTTGACTGCCATATGAGTTCTGTTATACTCACAGACACCATTCAAACAGTTTTAGAAACTTTAGGGTGTTTTCTATCCAAAGCCAATAATTATATGCATATCCTAGTTTCTGGGCAGGAGTAATAATCAGATTAAATCGGGTACAGGTGCGGACCTAGACAGACAAAACCAAAAGACACAGAAACATAGATCGGTGGCAGCTAGTAGGCCGGCGACGACGACCGCCGAGCACCGCAAAACCGGGGAGGGGTGCCACCTTCTGTGGACACTGTGACATATCATTCAATGAGCAACAGTCGTCACATTAACTAATACAACGTCATGTCAGTTGTCAGGGTTGTATGTTGGTTATGAGGATCTGTGTTTTTCCCTCTTGGGGTTACGAAGTATTGTATTTGGGCTGCGTCCCTGGTTATCGTTCGTAAGAGGGTGGTGCCTTTTATTTAGCACACCCTGCACTACGTTCTTTTCATTTTTTCCGTGTGAATATTTATTAAAAGTTTATTCCCGGAATCATCTGTCTCCTGCGCCTGACTCCACCTCTCCTGATTCCTCAAGCCACCCATTGTGACAAAATCCCGCACCAACTATGGAGTCAGCAGGAGCTTCAGCGCCAGCCCCATCTATGGAAGAGCGGATTGACCAACACTCCACCCTCCTCCACCGTCTGTGTACTGCCATGGACCAGGTGCTGGCGCGCCTAGAGAGATGGGACCGAAGCGCTTCCGGCCCCACTAACCAGCCGGTTCAACAGCCGGCACCCCAACCAGCACCTACAGCACCCAGTGCCAGCGGGGTTAAACTCTCCCCTCCCAGGGAGTACCATGGCATGGCCGCTGGGTGTAAGGGGTTCCTACTCCAGCTGGAGTTATACCTAGCGACCGTCCGGCCTCCTCCCTTGGAGGAGGAGAGTGTCAGCGTCCTCGTCTCGTGTCTCACGGGTAGAGCCCTGGTATGGGCCAACGCCATCTGGGACAATAACCCAGACTCAGCCAGGGACAACTACCCGGAGTTCACCCGTCGCTCCCGGGCAGTGTTCGATCATCCCCCGGAGGGGAGAGCGGCTGTTCCACCTGAGACAGGAGACGAGGAGCACGCAGGACTTTGCTCTTGAGTTACGGACCCTGGCTGCTGGAGCGGGGTGGAATGAGAGGGCCCTTATAGATCACTACAGGTGTAGTTTGAGGGAGGACGTCCGCCGGGAGTTAGCATGTAGGGACACTACAGTCTCCCTGTACCAGCTGATTGACCTGTCGATCCGTTTGGACAAACTGCTGGCCGCCCGCGGGCGTCCGAACCGGGCCCTGCGCATTCCACCTCCTAGTCCTCCTGCTCCCACGCCTATGGAGATAGGGGGGGCTGCTGGAGGAGCTCACCCGGGAGTCTAGATGGCAGGCAGAGCACTTCTTTGACACCTCAGGTGAGTCAGCACCAGCCTCACCCAGACCCCCTGTTAGTCACATGTATGCAATAGTGTCCTTTCCCGTTTTTTCCCCTCACTCCCGGCTTAAGGCGCTAGTCGATTCAGGCGCGGCCGGGAGTTTTATGGACCGTGGGGTCGCCACTAAGTTAGGGATTCCCTTGGTTCAGCTGGGCCAACCCTTCCCCGTGCACGCCTTAGACAGTCGACCACTAGGGTCCTGTCTGGTCAGGGAGGTTACCGTGCCTCTGGTAATGGTAATGCAGGGGGGTCATGAGGAGAGTATCAGTCTCTTCCTCATTGATTCCCCGGCGTTTCCGGTGGTACTAGGGATCCCCTGGCTAGCCACTCACAACCCTAAGATTTCGTGGAGACAGAGGGCTCTTAAGGGGTGTTCAAGGGAGTGCTTGGGCAGATGCATAGGGGTTTCTGTTGGTGCGACTACGGTGGAGAGTCCAGAGCAAGTCTCTACCGTGCACATTCCCTAAGAGTATGCCGATTTGGCTATCGCCTTCAGTAAAACGAAGGCGACCCAATTACCACCTCATCGAGGAGACTGTGCGATAGACCTCCAGGTAGGCGCTGCACTTCCCCGTAGTCACGTGTATCCCTTGTCTCAGGAGGAGACAGTGGCTATGGAGACATACGTCACTGAATCCTTGAGGCAGTTATTCATTCGTCCATCTAACTCACCCGTCTCCTTGAGCTTCTTCTTTGTGAAGAAGAAGGCGGGGGGTCTGCGCCTGTGCATTGACTATAGAGGTCTAAATGCCATCACGGTGGGTTTCAGTTACCCGCTACCTCTCATTGCGTCGGCGATAGAGTTATTTCACGGGGCGCGCTTTTTCACGAAGTTAGATCTCAGGAGTGCATAAAATCTGGTGCGTTTCCGGGGGGGGGGCGAGTGGAAAACTGCATTTAGTACCACATCTGGCTATTATGAGTACCTCGTCATGCCGTATGGGTTAAAGAATGCTCCCGCCGTCTTTCAATCCTTTGTGAACGAGGTTCTCCAGGACCTGCTCGGTCAGGGTGTGGTGGTGTACATCGATGATATTCTGATCTACTCCGCTACACGCGCCGAGCATGTGTCTCTGGTGCGTAAAGTGCTTGAACGACCGGTGGAGCATGACCTATACGTCAAAGCGGAGAAATGTGAGTTCTCCAAACCAGCTGTCTCTTTCCTGGGATATCGCATTTCCATGTCCGGGGTGGAGATGGAATGTGACCGCATTTTGGCCATGCGTAATTGGCCGACTCCCACCACGGTGAAGGAGGTGCAGCGATTCTTGGGGTTTGCCAACTACTATCTGAGGTTTATCCGGGGCTTTGGGCAGGTTGCGGCTCCCATTACCTCACTGCTGAAGGGGGGCCCGGTGCGGCTGCGGTGGTCGGCGGAGGCGGACAGGGCCTTTAGTCGTCTGAAGGCTCTGTTCACCGATGCGCCGGTGCTGGTGCATCCGGATCCCTCTTTGCCATTCATAGTAGAGGTGGACGCGTCCGAGGCTGGGGTGGGAGCTGTGCTATCACAACGCTCGGGTGCGCCACCGAAACTTCGCCCCTGCGCTTTCTTCTCTAAGAAGTTGAGTCCGGCGGAGTCTAACTATGACATCGGGGACAGGGAGTTGCTGGTTGTGGTAAAAGCCCTGAAGGTGTGGAGACATTGGCTTGAGGGGGCGCGTCACCCTTTTCTCATCTGGACCGACCACCATAACCTGGAGTAGATCCGGGCGGCAAGGAGACTGAACCCTCGTTAAGCCAGGTGGGCGATGTTCTTTATGAGATTTCAGTTCACAATCTCGTACATCCCAGGTTCCCGGAACACTAAGGCCTATGCACTATCTCGTCTCCATGACCCCGAGGAACGGTCCACCGAGTCCACCCCCATACTTCCAGCCTCCTGCCTGGTGGCACCGGTGGTCTGGGAGGTGGATGCGGTGTCCCGTGGGTCGTAAGTACGCCCCGCTCGGTGTCCGCGATCGGTTGATTCGGTGGGTGCACACGCTACCCTCCTCGGGTCACCCGGGGATTGAGCGTACGGTGCGTGGTCTTAGTGGGAAATACTGGTGGCCCACCTTGGGGAAGGACGTAGGGCGCTATGTCTCCTCTTGTTCGGTGTGCGCCCAGAGTAAGGCTCCTAGGCATTTACCTAGAGGGAAATTACAGCCCCTCCCGGTTCCACAGCGACCATGGTCCCACCTGGCGGTGGATTTCCTCACCGATCTCCCGCCGTCCCAGGCTAACACCGCGATCCTGGTCGTTGTGGACCGGTTTTCTAAGTCCTGCCATCTGCTCCCTTTACCCGGTCTTCCTACAGCCCTGCAGACCGCGGAAGCATTCACCCACGTTTTCCGGCACTACGGGAAGCCTGAGGACATCGTTTTGGATCGAGGACCCCAGTTCATGTCCCGGGTGTGGCGTGAATTTATGGACCGACTAGGGGTCTCGGTCAGTTTGACCTCAGGTTTTCACCCCGAAAGTAATGGGCAGGTTGAGAGGATAAACCAGGATGTGGGCAGGTTTCTGCGGTCCTACTGCCGGGACCGGCCAGGGGAGTGGGCGAGGATCATGCCGTGGGCCGAGTTAGCTCAGAACTCTCTTCGCCACTCCTCGACCAATCTGTCACCTTTCCAATGTGTGTTGGGTTATCAGCCGGTCCTGGGGCCCTGGCATCAGAGCCAGACGGAGGCCCCTGCGGTAGAGGACTGGGTCCAGCGCTCAAGGGAAACCTGAAACGCCATCAAGGAGTCACTGGAACGGGCCAGGGGACAACAAAAAAAGAGCGCAGACCGTCGCCGCAGTGAGGCCCCAGTGTTTACCCCAGGGGAGAGAGTCTGGCTCTCGACCCGGAACCTGCCCCTCCGCCTGCCCTGCCGGAAACTGGGTCCGCGGTTTGTAGGGCCATTTAAAGTCCTGAGGAGAATAAACGAGGTGTGTTACAGGTTACAACTTCCTTCTTTTTATCGTATTAACCCCTCGTTTCATGTGTCTCTCCTCAGGCCAGTGGTAGCTGGTCCGCTGCAGGAAGATGAGGTGCTGGAGGTCCCTCTGAACCCCCTGGACATCGAGGGGCCCCCGGCGTGCATATACAGTCCAGTCCATCTTGGACTCCAGGCGCTGGGTGAGGGGTCTGCAGTACCTCGTGGACTGGGAGGGGTACGGCCCGGAGGAGAGATGCTGGGTACCGGTGGGAGACATATTGGACCCTACACTAATCCAGGACTTCCACCGCCTCCGTCCGGATCGCCCTGCGCCTCGTCTTCCGGGGCGTCCTCGAGGCCGGCGTCGGCGAGCTGTGGGAGCTGCGCGTCAGGGGGGGGTACTGTCACGACACCTACGGAAGGTGGCGCCCCTCCTCGCCCGAGCGGCGCTCGGCTGTCGTCGTCGCCGGCCTACTAGCTGCCACTGATCTATGTTTCACATTCTGTTAGTTAGGCCTAGGTTATTTACGCACCTGTTTTGTATTAGTTGTTAGTGGGGAGGGGTATTTAGGCTAGCTAGTTAGGTTTGTGGTTTGTGCGGGATTGTTTGTTGTCAGGGTTGTATGTTGGTTATGAGGATCTGTGTTTTTCCCTCTTGGGGTTACGAAGTATTGTATTTGGGCTGCGTCCCTGGTTATCGTTCGTAAGAGGGTGGTGTCTTTTATTTAGCACACCCTGCACTCCGTTCTTTTCATTTTTTCCGTGTGAATATTTATTAAAAGTTTATTCCCGGAATCATCTGTCTCCTGCGCCAGACTCCACCTCTCCTGATTCCTCAAGCCACCCATTGTGACAGTTCTGGTCTTCGGCAAGGGTTTTTCGGCTGTTCGTACACACAACATTTATTCTCAAGGCAGTCCAAAGTTGGTAGTCGAAGTCTATGCCCATTCGTTGTTGATTGGTTACAGGAGGGATTCTTCAATTAATTCTTTATTGTCGTTCAACGAGAGACTAATCATTTTCATGCAAATGTTTTCTATTGAGAAGTCCTGCACCGAACATCTTAGTTAGACGTAAAATTGTGCTACTAAGTACAATGTCAAAATGTCAAAATTAATGACAGACTTCTTGAGTTATCTTACATTAATTCTGACTATTTTAATGCTATGGCGTCACAAGATGGACAAAGGTCTGTAAAGGGAGTATGCGGGCACACTTGTTTGGTTCATGCGGAAGGCTTAACTCCCACTCTCTACTTTACCTATTGTAACTCAGGGACAGGTGAGGTCAGGATCATTCATTTTTCTGTTCACTTTATCTGAAGAGACAATTCGAGGAAACAGAACATAAAACACTATAATGAATATAGGAGGGGACCTTGGAAGAGAGAGAACTACAGAGAAAAGTTATTGTTTGTGTGTGTGTGTGTGTGTGTGTGTGTGTGTGTGTGTGTGTGTGTGTGTGTGTGTGTGTGTGTGTGTGTGTGTGTGTGTGTGTGTGTGTGTGTGTGTGTGTGTGTGGATGTTTGTGTTTCTGGGCATGTGCCTGCCTGTGTTTGTTTTTCTATCAGAGAAAAATATAAAGTTATTGAAGTTCAGCCATTAGGAAACACATGAAGGACATGAGGAAACACATGAGGAAGGACATGAGGAAACCCATGAGGAAGGACATGAGGAAAGACATGAGGAAGAACATGAGGAATCCTATGAGGAAGGACACGAGGAAGGACAAGAGGAAGGACATGAGGAAACCCATGAGGAATCCCATGAGGAAGGACATGAGGAAGGATATGATTAAGGACATGGGGATGGACACGAGGAAGGACACGAGGAAGACCATGAGGAAGGACATGATAAAGGACATGAGGAAGAACATGATAAAGCACAGGGGGAAGAACATGAGGAAGAACATGAGGAAGGACATGAGAAAGGACATAAGGAAGGACATGAGAAAGGACATAAGGAAGAACATGAGGAAGGACATGAGAAAGGACATGAGGAAGGACATTAGGAAACACATGAGGAAGGACATGAGAAAGGACATGACGAAAGACAAGAGGAAGGACAAGAGGAAGGACATGAGGAATCCCATGAGGAAGTACATGAGGAAGGTCATGAGGAAGGACATGAGAATTGACATGAGGAAGGACATGAGAAATGACATGAGGTAGGACATGAGGAAAGACATGGGGAAAGACATAAGGAAGGACATGAGGAAGGACATGAGGAAGGACATGGGGAAGGACATGAGGAAGGACATGAGAAAGGACAGGAGAAAGGACATGAGGAAGGACATGAGGAATCACATGAGGACTCCAATGAGGAATCCCATGAGGAATCCCATGAGGAAGGACATGAGAAAGGACATGAGGAATCCCATGAGGAACAACATGAGGAAGGACATGAGGAATGCCATGAGGAAGGACATTAGGAAAAACATGAGGAAGGACACAAAGAAGAACATGAGGAAGGACTTGAGCAATCCCATGAGGAAGGACATGAGGAAGGACATGAGGAACTACATGAGGAAGACATTGAGGAAGGACATGAGGAAGGACATGAGGAAGAACATGAGGAAGGACATGAGGAAGAACATGATGAAGAACATGATGAATGAAAAGAGGAAGGACAAGAGGAAGGACATGAGGAACTACATGAGGAAGACATTGAGGAAGGACATGAGGAAGGACATGAGGAAGAACATGATGAAGAACATGATGAATGAAAAGAGGAAGGACAAGAGGAAGGACATGAGGAACTACATGAGGAAGAACATGAGGAAGGACATGAGGAAGGACATGAGGAAGGACATGAGGAAGAACATGAGGAAGGACATGAGGAAGGACATGAGGAAGGACATGAGGAAGGACATGAGGAAGAACATGAGGAAGGACATGAGGAAGGACATGAGGAAGGACATGAGGAAGAACATGAGGAAGTACATGAGGAAGAGCATGAGGAAGAGCATGAGGAAGAACATGGGAAGGACGTGGGAAGGACATGAAAGTAGCACGGTTTACTGATGCATTAATACATCGATTTGAACCAACAAAAGGATATTTATAGAGCCATCTAAATAAATGGCTCTGGGTGTTTTGTAATCTAAAGTGTGTGTGGTTGTTGATGTCCGTATAGAAACTGGTCCCAGCAACTGATGCCAACCGTGTCGCGGGATCCAAATGCAAAAGCTAGCTAGCTAGAAATTACATTTTTTTTCAAAAGACTTTCAAAACTTTCCAAAACAACAATCTACCAAACCCTGTACATGTCATATTGGACAGGAGGACAGAGATGTCTATCTGAGCATCTAACACTGAGGATGGATTTCAGAGTGCCTTCTGTTGCCCAGAAAAGCACATTACTTAGGGATGGGAAATTTGCATAAATATAGCAAAGAAAACTAAACTATTTTGCCATTATCTTCTCATTACCTTTAACAACATGCCATCCTAGGTTGAGCCCCAAATGGAACCCTATTCCGTCACACCCTGATCTGTTTTACCTGTCCTGTGCTTGTCTCCAACCCCTCCAGGTGTCGCTCATTTTCCCCATTATCCCCTGTGCATTTATGCATTTGCTTTCTGTTTGTCTGTTGCCAGCTCGTCTTGTCTCCTCAAACCTACCAGCGTGTTTTTCCCATACTCCTGTTTTCTCTCTACCTCTTGTTTTTCTAGATTTTCAGTTTTTACCACTCTGTCTGCCCTGACCCTGAGCCTGCCTGCCGTTCTGTACCTGTCTGACACTGCCCTGTATTACTGACCTCTGTCTGCCTTGACCATGAGCCTGCCTGCCGTTCCGTACCTTTCTGACTCTGCCCTGTATTACTGACCTCTGTCTGCCTTGACCATGAGCCTGCCTGCCGTTCCGTACCTTTCTGACTCTGCCCTGTATTACTGACCTCTGTCTGCCTTGACCATGAGCCTGCCTGCCGTTCCGTACCTTTCTGACTCTGCCCTGTATTACTGACCTCTGTCTGCCTTGACCATGAGCCTGCCTGCCGTTCCGTACCTTTCTGACTCTGCCCTGTATTACTGACCTCTGTCTGCCTTGACCATGAGCCTGCCTGCCGTTCCGTACCTTTCTGACTCTGCCCTGTATTACTGACCTCTGTCTGCCTTGACCATGAGCCTGCCTGCCGTTCCGTACCTTTCTGACTCTGCCCTGTATTACTGACCTCTGTCTGCCTTGACCATGAGCCTGCCTGCCGTTCCGTACCTTTCTGACTCTGCCCTCGATTACTGACTTCCGCCTGCGGTTGACCTGTCGTCTGCCTGCCCCCTGTTTTGTTAATAAACATCTGTGATTCCAACTGTCTGCATCTGGGTCTTATCCTGAGGTCTCATATATTCCCTACATAGTGCACTACTTTTGATGAGGTTAGATAGGGCAATGCTCAAACGTAGTGGAATGTGTAGAGAACAGGGTGTAATTTGGGAAATATCCAAATTCTTCTCTACAGTCTACCGACTCATACCAGTTGGGATAATGACAGGATAATGCCCATGGAAATGAGGAATCAGTCCCATGAAAGATGTAACAGCCACATATCATACCTACTCTACTCCTCCAAAGTAACCTGACCCCCTGCTGTAACAGCCCCATATCATATCTCCTACACCCTTCCAAAGTAACCTGACCCCTGCTGTAACAGCCCCATATCATATCTCCTACACCCTTCCAAAGTAACCTGACCCCCTGCTGTAACAGCCCCATATCATATCTCCTACACCCTTCCAAAGTAACCTGACCCCCTGCTGTAACAGCCCCATATCATATCTCCTACACCCTTCCAAAGTAACCTGACCCCCTGCTGTAACAGCCCCATATCATACCTACTCTACTCCTCCAAAGTAACCTGACCCCCTGCTGTAACAGCCCCATATCATATCTCCTACACCCTTCCAAAGTAACCTGACCCCCTGCTGTAACAGCCCCATATCATATCTCCTACACCCTTCCAAAGTAACCTGACCCCCTGCTGTAACAGCCCCATATCATATCTCCTACACCCTTCCAAAGTAACCTGACCCCCTGCTGTAACAGCCCCATATCATACCTACTCTACTCCTCCAAAGTAACCTGACCCCCTGCTGTAACAGCCCCATATCATATCTCCTACACCCTTCCAAAGTAACCTGACCCCCTGCTGTAACAGCCCCATATCATATCTCCTACACCCTTCCAAAGTAACCTGACCCCCTGCTGTAACAGCCCCATATCATATCTCCTACACCCTTCCAAAGTAACCTGACCCCCTGCTGTAACAGCCCCATATCATATCTCCTACACCCTTCCAAAGTAACCTGACCCCCTGCTGTAACAGCCCCATATCATACCTACTCTACTCCTCCAAAGTAACCTGACCCCCTGCTGTAACAGCCCCATATCATATCTCCTACACCCTTCCAAAGTAACCTGACCCCCTGCTGTAACAGCCCCATATCATATCTCCTACACCCTTCCAAAGTAACCTGACCCCCTGCTGTAACAGCCCCATATCATATCTCCTACACCCTTCCAAAGTAACCTGACCCCCTGCTGTAACAGCCCCATATCATATCTCCTACACCCTTCCAAAGTAACCTGACCCCCTGCTGTAACAGCCCCATATCATATCTCCTACACCCTTCCAAAGTAACCTGACCCCCTGCTGTAACAGCCCCATATCATATCTCCTACACCCTTCCAAAGTAACCTGACCCCCTGCTGTAACAGCCCCATATCATATCTCCTACACCCTTCCAAAGTAACCTGACCCCCTGCTGTAACAGCCCCACATCATATCTCCTACACCCTTCTAAAGTAACCTGACCCCTTGCTGTAACAGCCCCATATCATATCTCCTACACCCTTCCAAAGTAACCTGACCCCCTGCTGTAACAGCCCCATATCATATCTCCTACACCCTTCCAAAGTAACCTAACCCCCTGCTGTAACAGCCCCATATCATATCTCCTACACCCTTCCAAAGTAACCTGACCCCCTGCTGTAACAGCCCCATATCATATCTCCTACACCCTTCCAAAGTAACCTGACTCCCTGCTGTAACAGCCCCTTATCATACCCCCTCCACCACTCCACCACTCCACCGACACACTACAGGAAGGAGGGATCTCAGACACAGTTGTAATGCTCTAAGAGGTTTTTGTGACAAGTATCATAATACATGACCTTAAAGAGGCAATCTGCAGTTCAAACAATAACAAAGAAGTCAGCCCTCCAATGCTTTGGTAAATAGCTAAGGGGTGGGATTGGAGAAATGTAACCACTCTCAAATTCATAGACAGAGTTATGGATCCAAGGACTGATCATCCATGAGATCAAAATGACAGTTTTAACCATGTTTTGAGGCTATACAGTGTTTAATTACAAATAAATGGAGTAAAAGCAGTTTATATTTTTGGTTCAGATGTGCTACGAACGACACTGAACTAAGCTTGTACTGCATTTATAAGTTATATTCTTAAAGAACCAATAAGTATATATCATTGATTTATAAGTCCCAAAACAGATGTAGCATTCACAGATTGCCACTTTAAGTATTCAACTTGATGATGTAAAGTAGTACTAAATTGCCTATTTCAATCATTTATATAGTTGCACTCAGATGTATATTTTATCTTACGGTACTTAGACTAGGCTAGACAAGGTTGGATATTTAAGCGTTTATTTCCTCAATAACTTCCTTTCGTTGTTAATGTATTCTGTTTAGTTAAGTATTCTGTGCTCATGGGGTTGTTGTCCTTCCTTTCAGCAGAGTGTTTGAGAGATGTTTCAACGTAGACCACAGAGATGCTAGACATCGCATATCACTGGAATCTCTCCAAATAGCTGCTAATGAACAAACTCATTTGCACAGTCTTTGCAGACAATAACAATTTTCAAAACAACAGCACCTATTGAGAGTGAATGGTCATTATGTTGAATATTATATAGTTCTCATAATTGTAACGTACTGAAAAAGTCCAAGAAAAGTTAATCATATACAGTACCAGTAAATTGTTTGGACAAACCTGCTAACTGAAGGGTTTTTCTTTATTTTCACTATTTTCAAGATTGTAGAATAATAGTGAAGAAATCAAACTATGAAATAACACACATGGAATCATGTAGTAACCAAAAACTGGTTAAACAAATCAAAATATATTTTAGATTTTAGATTCTTCAAAGTAGCCACAATTTGCCTTGTTGACAGCTTTGCACACTCTTGGCATTCGCTCAAACCAGCTTCACCTGGAATGCTTTTCCAGCATTCTTGAAGGAGTTCCTGTCACGAATCCCACCGAAGGTGGCTCCCCTGCCTGCTCGAGCGGTGCTCGGCGGTCGTCGTCGCTGGCCTACTAGCCACCGCTGATCCCTTTTTCCTTTTCTGTTTGTTTAGTCTTATTGGTTGCACCTGTTCCCTATTGTGTTCTTGATTTGTGTTTTATTTAAGCCTGCTTAGCCCGCCCAGGTTTGTGCGGGATTACGTTTACTGTTGTGTTTATTTTTGGATGTGCTGGCTTACGATTGTTAATCTCTCCGGACTGTTTGCCTGATGTATTGGGTTGGTCATTTGTTTTACGCGCCCGTTGGTTTTGGCGTTGACCGTTTTGTGCCGGGAAGAATAAAGGTTGTTTATCTTCACCACTGCTCTGTGTGCTTGACTCTACCACCACTCCTAGTAACTCGTGACAGTTCCCATATATGCTGAGCACTTGTTGGCTGCTTTTCCTTCACTCTGTGGTTCAACTCATCTCAAACCATCTCAATTGCATTGAGGTTGGGTGATTGTGGAGGCCAGGTCTGTAACGATCGTCAAAAGGAGTAGACCAAGGTGCAGCGTGGTATGTGTTCATCTTGAATTTATTTTAAATCTGAACACTTAAACAAAATAATAAACAATGGAAAAACGACCGTCACGTCTTGCAGGCTTTACAAAGCAGTACAAAAATAACATCCCACAACTCAAGGAGGGAAAAGGGCTGCCTAAGTATGGTTCCCAATCAGAGACAATGATAGGCAGCTGCCTCTGATTGGGAACCATACTTAGGCAGCCCTTTTCCCTCCTTGAGTTGTGGGATGTTATTTTTGTACTGCTCGGTAAATAGCCTGCAAGACGTGACGGTCGTTTTTCCATTGTTTATTATTTTGTTTAAGTGTTCAGATTTAAAATAAATTCAAGATGAACACATACCACGCTGCACCTTGGTCTACTCCTTTGGACAACCGTTACAAGGTAATTTGATGCAGCACTCCATCACTCTCCTTCTTGGTCCAATAGCCCTTACACAGCTTGGAGGTGTGTTGGATCATTGTCCTGTTGAAAAACAAATGATAGTCCCACTAAGCGCAAACCAGTTGAGATGGCGTATCACTGCATAATGCTGTGGTAGCCATGTTGGTTAAGTGTGCCTTAAATTCTAAATAAATCACTAAACGTGTCAACAGCAAAGCACTCCCACACCATGGCTGCGGTTCAAACTACCCTCGCCTTATGCCCTTGGGGGAATCCCCGTCAGCATCTTGGAGGGCGGTCACAATGATTAGCCAAGCAAGGGAAGTTTGCAACGTAAGCCCCTCAGCCCTCGTTTTTAGTCGAGTTTGCGAGTGTACAATTACTGTATGTTCACTCCGGGGCCTGAAAATCCCCATAATTCAATTTGCGACAATTGTACATCCACTAAGAAAAGTCAGCCAAAAATTAAAAACAACATCAATGGAGAAGTCATCATACAAGTGTAAGTAAAAACAAATGTAAAAAGCTAGAAATTGTGCTACAAATGCACATGACGGCACAAACACGTTTCATTAAAGTAATGATGTTTTTGTTTGGTTAGCTTTTGGAAATTGTAGAAATAAAACATGTTCCTTCTATAGAAGTTCCAGCTAGGCAGGCACGCATATAAAGCACCCACAAGCTACCGGTGGCTGAAAACATAATAATCACGGGATGAACATGTGACACATTTCTGGGCAAGGGTGGTCCAATTAAAAATGGTTAATTCCTCCCTCGCCCCTTGCCCTGCAAGTGTATACTCGTCAGACATCATGATACATCATCAGAAGTGTCCACTTAATTTGAGGCTTGAGGGGATAGGGTGTGTTTTTTAAGTGTTTGGTCTGCAGCCCATCACACCTCCTCCTCCATGCTTCAGGGTGGGAACCACACATGCGGAGATCATGCCTACTCTGCGTTTCACAAAGACACGCGGTTGGAACCAAAAATCAGAAAATTGGACTTATCAGACAAAAGGACAAATTTCCACAGGTTTAATGTCCATTGCTTGTGTTTCTTGGCTCAAGCAAGTCTCTTCTTCTTATTGGTGTCTTTTAGAAGTCGTTTCTTTGCAGCAATTCGACCATGAAGGCCTGATTCACATGGTCTCCTCTGAACAATTGATGTTGAGATGTGTCTTTTACTTGAACTCTGTGAAGCATTTATTTTGGGCTGCAATTTCCGAGGCTGGTAACTCTAATGAACTTATCCTCTGAAGCAGAGGTTACTCTGGGACTTCTTTTCCTTTGGTGGACCTCATGAGAGTCAGTTTCATTGTAGTGTTTGATGGTTTTGCATCTGCTACTGACCTTCATGTCTTAAAGTATTGGTGGACTGTCATTTCTCTTCGCTTATTTGAGCTGTTCTTGCCATAATATGGACTTGGTTGTTTACCAAATAGGGCTATCTTCTGTAGACCCCCCCACCTTGTCACAAAACAACTGATTGGCTCAAATGCATAAAGAAATAAAGAAATTCCACAAATGAACTTTTAACAAGGCACACCTGATAATTGAAATGCATTCCAGGTTACTACCTCATGAAGCTGGTTGAGAGAATGCAAAGAGTCTGCAAAACTGTCATCAAGGCAAAGGGTGGCTACTTTGAAGAATCTCAAATATAAAATGTTTTATTTGTTTAACAATTTTGGGGTTATTACATGATTCATTATAGGTTATTTCATAGTTTTGATGTCTTCACTATTATTCTACAATGTATAAAATAGTAAAAATAAAGAAAAACCCTTGAATGAGTAGGTGTGTCCAAACGTTTGACTGATACTGTACGTATATGTCACATGTGTAGAGTGGAGTAGGCAGGAGTCAGTCACAGGTTTACAACTACTGAGTTTATTAAAGCACTATATATATAAAAGCGGGACAAAACCCAAAGTGCAAAATAATAAAGTACTCCTGAAATAGTAGGAGAGATTTACAATGACCGACAAAGACAAATGACAGAGGGAGTATATATAGACAGTGATGTAGTGGGGATTGGAACCAGGTGTGTGTAATGATAACGAGACAAGCCCGGGGTTGATGAGTGAAGGGCGTTTGCCAGCAGCAAGTTCGGCAGCAGCTAGAAGGCCGGCGACGCCGAACGCCTGAGCTGGACAGGAGGGGGAGCCAAAGCGAAGGCTGGTGATCTCAATTTGATTACCCTGTTGTTGCAGGAAATGCAAACTTGTAGTTTATTTGAGATTTAAAAATACTTCTAAAATGTGTTATTTCCACTGACTTGAATTGCTAAAACAAAAAATGTATCAACCCCTACAAAAATGTCTATTAATTATAATCCACATTATAATCCACACATTTGTTGTTGCTGCAGGATTATTTTCCTGCTGTGAAAAACTGGTCAAATTAAGATTCTACAAATCAAATCAAATCAAACTTTATTTGTCACATGAGCCGAATTCAGGTGTGGATCTTACCATGAAATGCTTACTTAGAGTACAAGCCCTTAACCAACAGTGCAGTTCAGGAAAAGTTAAGAAAACATTTACCAAATAAACTAAAGTAAAAAATTAAAAATAACAAAAAGTAACATAATAACATAACAATAACGTGGCGATATACAGGGGGTACTGGTACAGAGTCAATGTGGAGGCTATATACAGGGGCTACCGGTACCGAGTCAGTGTGGAGGCTATATACAGGGGCTACCGGTACTGAGTCAGTGTGCGGGGGTACAGGTTAGTTGAGGTAATTTGTACATGTAGGTATGGGTGAAGTGACTATGCATAGATAATAAACAGCGAGTGGCAGCAGTGTAGAAAACAAATGGAGGGGGGAGGGAGTGTCAATGTAGATAGTCCGGTGGCTGTTTGATTCATTGTTCAGCAGTCTAATAGCTTGCCATGGTCCAAACACACCAAGACAGTCATGAAGAGGGCAGAGGCTGTTTAGGAGCCTTTTGGTTCTAGACGTGGCGCTCCGGTACCGCTTGCTGTGCGGTAGCAGGGAAAACAATATATGACTTGGGTGACTGGAGTCTGACAATTTTATGGTCTTTCCTCTGACACTGCCTATTATATAAGTCCTGGATGGCAGGAAGCTTGGCCGCAGTGATGTACTGGGTCGTACGCACTACCCTCTGTAGCGCCTTACGGTCAGATGCTGAGCAGTTGCCATACCAGGCGGTGATGCAACCGGTCAGGATGCTCTTGATGGTGCAGCTGTATAACTTTTTGAGGATCTGGGGACCCATGCCAAATCTTTTCAGTCTCCTGAGGGGGAAAAGGTTTTGTCGTGCCCTCTTCATGACTGTCTTGGTGTGTTTGGACCATGGCAGTTTGTTGGTGATGTGGACACAAAGGAACTTGAAGCTCTCAACCTGCTACACTACAGCCCCATTGATGTTAATCGGGGCCTGTTCGGCCCACCTTTTTATGCAGTCCAGGATCAGCTCTTTTGTCTTGATCACATTGAGGGAGAGGTTGTTCTCCTGGTACCACACTGCCAGTTCTCTGACCTCCTCCCTATAGGCTGTCTCATCGTTGTCGGTGATCAAGCCTACCACTGTTGTGTCGTCATCAAACTTAATGATGGTGTTGGAGTTGTGTTTGGCTACGTAGTCGTGGGTGAACAGGGAGTACAGGAGGGGACTAATTACACACCCCTGAGGGGCCCAAGTTTTGAGGATCTGCATGGCAGACGTGTTGTTGCCTACCCTTACCACATTGGGGCGGCCAGAATGTCCAGGATCCAGTTGCAGAGGGAGGTGTTTAGTCCCATGGTCCTCAGCTTAGTGATGAGCTTTGTAGGCACTATGGTGTTGAACGCTGAGCTGTAGTCAATGAATAGCACATTGCATATTCTCACATAGGTGTTCCACATGTGGTGCACAATATGGGGAATAACGTGTCGTTTGAGACAGAGCCAGGGTTAGTTCACTAATGGTAACCATGGTGAATTAGCAAACCCTGTGTTGATTACACCTCCAGCGACGCAGGGTGAAAATAGCTATAGTTAATCTTGTTTAACTCACAGAAATGTATTGTGACAGCTGAGTCGCTTCGGACCAAGGCTCAGGCTAAATAAATGTAAATGGTATGGATCCACTGTGAAAATGAAGAAAACAAACAAACATGAAAACAGCTGGGTCCAGTCTGGACCGAAGTCAGTGAAATAACTACTGACATATTGGGGAACCTTTTGCTCAAACATATTGTTTGGGTTAACATAATAGACAAGTTTTACAGCTGATAGAAATGTGAGTTCTTCAGTATATGTTGTGATAAACTGTCAGGTGTGTGCGTACTGGTAGCGAAGTCAGGTGCAGGAGAGCAGAGATTTGTGAACAGGCGCAAACTTTATGGAGGCAAAAGTGCAAAACGCGCAAAACAGTCACAAGAATTATGTTTAACAATAAACATCTTCGGGAAATACCACGGAAAAAACAAACCAGTCTGGCGCGTCAACAACAAACACGTAACACAAACAATCTTACACAAAGACATGATGGGGAACAGAGGAATAAATACATGTAGATTGATTGGGGAATGAAAACCATGTGTGCAGGGACAAGACAAAACAAATGGATACATGAAAAATGGAGCGGCGATGGCTAGAAAGTCGGTGACGTCGACCACTGAACGCTGCCCGAACACGGAGAGGAGCCGACTTTGGCGGAAGTCATGACATAAACTGTAGCAGGAAGCTCTGACTGATTGACCGCCACCCTATTTTTCCAAATTAGCCAATAAACATGCAGAGAGATATTTGCGTGTAAAAGCACAGCTTCAGGGTTAGGTCACTTTTTATGTATCTCACAGACAGAGAGGTTCTTAATAATATCCTTATAATGAACTCCAACCGAAAAACACACATACACAGACTAATGATACCAGAGATCAAGGCCTGTTCATATTTCTGAGAGCAGAAGCTCTGCACTGGGGAGACAAGCTGGTGTAGTAAGGAGAACTGTAAACGTTTCCAAAAGGAGACATGGCTGGTGTTGTAAAGAAAAGTGGATACTTAATCATACATGGTTCCCCAGGAAGTGGTCCCTTTGACAGTAGCATGGGTAATATCTCTGAGGAACCCAAGCAAGTAAAGAAGCCATACTACAACCTATGTTGTGATAATTGCGTGGTTTGCTCTATAACCCATTAGTTCATACACCACAGTGATATACAATAAGGCTGAGAGAACAAAAAGACAAGTCACGCAGTAGCGAAACAAGGCTAAATGCTTAGTGGCATCACATGCTACAGCGGAAAAATGTCATACTCTTTTGGTCCAGACAGCATCTTTTGGTCCAGACAGCATCTTTTGGTCCAGACAGCATCAGATAGAGGGGAGCTGTTTCTCTCGCTCGGATGATTTCTCCTGTGAGATTCAGCCACCTGCGAATAGAGAGATAACGATGAAAGCACAGAGAGACAAAAGAGTCATTATTTTATCATTGTCATTTATTTACTGATCAAATATTTGGGGAAGCCTGGCCTCCCTTGGCATCCATGAATACACGTCACTGCACTTTGAAACTGCAGAGAATATGCTTGCTCCATTTAGGCTCCAAAAGGATTGTGGGAATAGGGAGCTCAATTCGTGTCCTTTCTGGTGTGGTGCACGTATGAAAGAACGGCCACTTAGGATTGGTCGATGGGGCTGCAAGTAATCCCATGATTCTTTGCATGGTTCAAAGCACTTCACAACGGAACATTTAACGAAAGATCTCTCTACTGTTTGTCCCAGGGGCAAGACAAGGTTAAGGACAGATGTAGAATGAACATTCTGCTTTAACCACGTTAGAGGTCATATCTGCGGTTTAGGTGTATTTTGTAATCATGAAATAAACTCACTCACTCACTCACTCACTCACTCACTCACTCACTCACTCACTCACTCACTCACTCACTCACTCACTCACTCACTCACTCACTCACTCACTCACTCACTCACTCACTCACTCACTGTGCGATATGAATCACTTAAATGTTTTGAAATAACCTGAAAAAGGCCTTTTTTTGTCAGGACACAACATTATGACTATGCTAGTGAAAACAACAAATAGACCATTAGATGCTTGGCATTATGACTATGCTAGTGAAAACAACAAATAGACCATTAGATGCTTGGCATTATGACTATGCTAGTGAAAACAACAAATAGACCATTAGATGCTTGGCATTATGACTATGCTAGTGAAAACAACAAATAGACCATTAGATGCTTGGCATTATGACGATGCTAGTGAAAACAACAAATAGACCATTAGATGCTTGGCATTATGACTATGCTAGTGAAAACAACAAATAGACCATTAGATGCTTGGCATTATGACTATGCTAGTGAAAACAACAAATAGACCATTAGGTGCTTGGCATTATGACGATGCTAGTGAAAACAACAAATAGACCATTAGATGCTTGGCATTATGACTATGCTAGTGAAAACAACAAATATACCATTAGATGCTTGGCATTATGACTATGCTAGTGAAAACAACAAATAGACCATTAGATGCTTGGCATTATGACTATGCTAGTGAAAACAACAAATAGACCATTAGATGCTTGGCATTATGACTATGCTAGTGAAAACAACAAATAGACCATTAGATGCTTGGCATTATGACTATGCTAGTGAAAACAACAAATAGACCATTAGATGCTTGGCATTATGACTATGCTAGTGAAAACAACAAATAGACCATTAGATGCTTGGCATTATGACTATGCTAGTGAAAACAACAAATAGACCATTAGATGCTTGGCATTATGACTATGCTAGTGAAAACAACAAATAGACCATTAGATGCTTGGCATTATGACTATGCTAGTGAAAACAACAAATAGACCATTAGGTGCTTGGCATTATGACTATGCTAGTGAAAACAACAAATAGACCATTAGATGCTTGGCATTATGACGATGCTAGTGAAAACAACAAATAGACCATTAGATGCTTGGCATTATGACTATGCTAGTGAAAACAACAAATAGACCATTAGATGCTTGGCATTATGACTATGCTAGTGAAAACAACAAATAGACCATTAGGTGCTTGGCATTATGACGATGCTAGTGAAAACAACAAATAGACCATTAGATGCTTGGCATTATGACTATGCTAGTGAAAACAACAAATATACCATTAGATGCTTGGCATTATGACTATGCTAGTGAAAACAACAAATAGACCATTAGATGCTTGGCATTATGACTATGCTAGTGAAAACAACAAATAGACCATTAGATGCTTGGCATTATGACTATGCTAGTGAAAACAACAAATAGACCATTAGATGCTTGGCATTATGACTATGCTAGTGAAAACAACAAATAGACCATTAGATGCTTGCATTATGACGATGTTGTTTCTTTCCCAGCTATTATTCTACCTACGTTCAAATTCTTTATGGTGGTTGTGTACATCCTATCGTCTGGCTGTGTTTATTTACTTCCTAATGTCTGGCTGTGTTTTTGTACCTCCTACCGTCTGGCTGTGTTTATGTACCTCCTACCGTCTGGCTGTGTTTATGTACCTCCTACAGTCTGGCCGTGTTTATGTACCTCCTACAGTCTGGCTGTGTTTATTTACCTCCTACAGTCTGGCTGTGTTTATGTACCTCCTACAGTCTGGCCGTGTTTATGTACCTCCTACCGTCTGGCTGTGTTTATGTACCTCCTACAGTCTGGCCGTGTTTATGTACCTCCTACAGTCTGGCTGTGTTTATTTACCTCCTACAGTCTGGCTGTGTTTATGTACCTCCTACAGTCTGGCCGTGTTTATGTACCTCCTACCGTCTGGCTGTGTTTATGTACCTCCTACAGTCTGGCCGTGTTTATGTACCTCCTACAGTCTGGCTGTGTTTATGTACCTCCACCGTCCGGCTGTGTTTATGTACCTCCACCGTCCGGCTGTGTTTATGTACTTCCTACAGTCTGAACGTGTTTATGTACCTCATACAGTCTGGCTGTGCTTATGTACCTACAACCGTCTGGCTGAAGATATGTGTACCTCCTAAATTCTTGAAATGTTCATGTACTTCCTCCAATCTATTTATGTACCTCCTACAGTCTGAATGGCATTATGTACCTTCTAAAGTCTGGCTGTGTTTATTTACTTCCTAATGTCTGGCTGTTTTTAAGTACCTCCTACAGTCTGACTGTGTGATTATGTACTTACTACACTCTGGTTGTGTTTATGTACCTCCTACAGTCCGGCTGTGTTCATGTACCTCCTACCGTCTTCCTGTGTTTATGTACCTCCTACTGTCCGGCTGTGTTCATGTATCTCCTACAGTCTGGCTGTGTTTATGTACCTCCTACAGTCCGGCTGTGTTTATGTACCTCCTACCGTCCGGCTGTGTTCATGTATCTCCTACAGTCTGGCTGTGTTAATGTACCTCATACCGTCCGGCTGTGGTTATGTACCTCCACAACAGTCTTGCTGTGTTTGTGTACTTCCTACAATCTGACTGTATTTATGTACCTCCAACAGTCTGACTGGCATTATGTACCTCCACCCGTCTGGCTATGTTTAGGTACCTAACTACCGGCTGGCTGTGTTTATGTACCTCACACAGTCTGGCTGTGCTCATGTACCTCCTAACGTCCGGCTGTGTTAATGTACCTCCTAACGTCCGGCTGTGGTTATGTACCTCCTAACGTCCGGCTGTGGTTATGTACCTCCTAACGTCCGGCTGTGGTTATGTACCTCCTAACGTCCGGCTGTGGTTATGTACCTCCTAACGTCCGGCTGTGGTTATGTACCTCGTAACGTCCGGCTGTGGTTATGTACCTCCTAACGTCCGGCTGTGGTTATGTACCTCCTAACGTCCGGCTGTGTTAATGTACCTCCTAACGTCCGGCTGTGGTTATGTACCTCCTACGGTCTGCTATGTTCACGTACTTCCTACACTCTGACTGTATTTATGTACTTCCTACAGTCTGACTGGGTTTATGTACCTCCTACAGTCTGGCTATGTTCATGTACTTCCTAGAATCTGACTGTATTTATGTGTATTAATGTGCCTCATACAGTCTGGTTGTTTTTATGTACCTCCTGTATGTATACTTCCTACACTCTGGCTGTGTGTGTGTATCTCCTACAGTTTGGATGTGTGTTTATGTACTTCCTACAGTCTGGCTGTATTTATGTACCTTCTACTCTACTGCTGTGTTTATGTATCTCCTACCATCTGGCTATGTTTACTTACCTAACCACCGCCCGGCTGTGTTTATGTACCTCATACCGTCTGGCTGTGCTTATGTACCTCCTACAGTCTGGCTGTGGTAATGTACCTAAATACCGCTCGGCTGTGGTTATGTACCTCCTACAGTCTTGCTATGTTCATGTACTTCCTACAATCTTACAGTATTTATGTGCCTCATACCATCTGGTTGTATTTATGTACCTCCTATATATATACTTCCTACACTCTGGCTGTGTGTGTGTATCTCCTACAGTTTGGCTGTGTGTTTATGTACTTCCCACACTCTGGCTGTGTTTATATACTTCATACAATCTAGCAGTATTGATGTGTATTTATGTGCCTCATACAGTCTGGTTGTTTTTATGTACCTCCTGTATGTATACTTCCTACACTGCGGCTGTGTTTGTGTATCTCCTACAGTTTGGATGTGTGTTTATGTACTTCCTACAGTCTGGCTGTATTTATATACCTCCTGCAGTCCGGCTGTGTTTATGTACCTCCTACAGTCCGGCTGTGTTTATGTACCTCCTACAGTCCGGCTGTGTTTATGTACCTCCTGCAGTCCGGCTGTGTTTTTTTACCTCCACCATCCGGCTGTGTTTTTGTACTTCCTACTGTCTGGACATGTTTATGTACCTCCTGCAGTCCGGCTGTGTTAATGTACCTCATACCGTCCGGGTGTGTTTATGTACCTCCTACCGTCCGGCTGTGTTAATGTACCTCATACCATCCGGCTGTGTTTATGTACCTCCTACCATCCGGCTGTGTTAATGTACCTCATACCGTCCGGCTGTGTTAATGTACCTCATACCGTCCGGCTGTGTTTATGTACCTCCACCATCCGGCTGTGTTTTTGTACTTCCTACTGTCTGGACGTGTTTATGTACCTCCTACAGTCCGGCTGTGTTAATGTACCTCATACCGTCCGGCTGTGTTTATGTACCTCCTACCGTCCGGCTGTGTTAATGTACCTCATACCGTCCGGCTGTGTTTATGTACCTCCTACCGTCCGGCTGTGTTAATGTATCTCATACCCTCCGGCTGTGTTAATGTATCTCATACCCTCCGGCTGTGTTTATGTACCTCATACCGTCCGGCTGTGTTTATGTACCTGATACCGTCCGGCTGTGTTTATGTACCTCCTACCGTCCGGCTGTGTTAATGTACCTCATACCGTCCGGCTGTGTTAATGTACCTCATACCGTCCGGTTGTGGTTATGTACCTCCACAACATCTTGCTATGTTCATGTACTCCCTACAATCTGACAGTATTTATGTGCCTCCTACAGTCTTACTGGCTATATTTACCTCCTACATTATGTCTGTGTTTAATTACTTCCTACAGTCTGGCTGTGTTTAAGTAGCTCCTAGAGTCTGGCTGTGTTTATGTACCTTTTACCGACTGGCTGTGTTTATTTCCTCCACCGTCCGTCTGTGTTTATGTACTTCCTACTGTCTGGCTGTGTTTATGTACCTCCTACTGTCTGACTTTGTTTATTTACCTCTACCGTCCGGCTGTGTTCATGTATTTCCTACAGTCTGGCTGTGTTCATGTACCTCCTACTGTCCGGCTGTGTTGATGTACCTCCTACCGTCCGGCTGTGTTGATGTACCTCCTACTGTCCGGCTGTGTTGATGTACCTCCTACCTTCCGGCTGTGTTGATGTACCTCCTACCATCCGGCTGTGATTATGTACTTCATACTGCCTGTCTGTATTTATGTTCTCCCTACAGTCTGGATGTGTTTATGTATCTCATACCGTCCGGCTGTGATTATGTACCTTCTCCCGTCCGGCTGAGGTCATGAGTCTCCAGCGACGGTCTGCAACCCAGAGCCTCCAGCGACAGTCGGCGGTCCGAAGCCTGCGGCGACGGCCCCCGGTCCGGAGCCTCCGGCGACGGTCCCCGGTCCGGAGCTTCCGGCGACGGTCCCCGGTCAGGAGCCTTCGGCGACAATCGGTGGTTCGATTCCTCCAGCAGTGATCTACGGTCCGGAGTCCGCAACGACAATCTACGGTCCGGAGTCCCCGGCAACGATCCCCGCACCAGAGGTGCCACCGAAATGGGGGGAGCCTCAAGCGGAGCGGGGTCTGCGTCCCGCACCGGAGCCTCCACCGAGAGGAGATGCCCACCCGAACCCTCCCCTATAGGTTCAGGTTTGCGGCCGGAGTCCACACCTTTGGGGGGGGGGGGGGGGGGGGTACTGTCATGCCCTGACCTTAGAGAGTCTGTTTTATTCTCTATTTGGTTAGGTCAGGGTGTGACTTGGGTGGGAAAATCTATGTTTATATTTCTTTGTTGGCCTAGTGTGGTTCCCAATCAGAGGCAGCTGTTTATTGTTGTCTCTGATTGGGGATCATACTTAGGCAGCCCTTTTTCCCACCTGAGATTGTGGGATCTTGTTTTTGCATTGTGCTGTCTAGCCCTGCAGATCGTTACGTTCGGTTTTGCATTTTCTTGTTTTGTTGGTGTTCATTATTAAAGGAAATTATGTACGTCGACCACGCTGCACCTTGGTCTCCCCATTCAAATGACGAGCGTAACAAACTCCTACAGTCTGGCTGTGTTTATGCATTTCATACAGTCTGGCTGTGTGTTGATATCCCTCCTACAGTCTGGTTGTGCTTATGTGCTTCCTACAGTCTGACTGTATCGATTTTCTTCCTACAGTCTGGCTGTGTTGATTTACTTCCTACAGTCTGGCTGTGTTGATTTACTTCCTACAGTCTGGCTGTGTGTTATGTACTTCCTACAGTCTAGCTGTGTAAACAAATTGATTTTTAAATACTCTCTCTAATTTCGCAGTAATTTCCAACTTCGATTTTCTTTCACAGAGTGAGACTATATGGATATGCTGTTTATATTTTGTCTTCAATGAAAGGAAGTTCAAGAGACAATAACACACTGGAAGAAATATACCTCTGATGTCAGTATAGAGAGAAACGAGAGAGGGAGAAAGAGGGGGAGAGAGAGAGAGAGATGGAGAGGGTGAAGACAGGGTGTAATAAGAGGTTGAACTGGATTAGACACATGGAGAAAACCCCACAGGTATTTAATCAAAATGTAAACTTCACGAGTATATTTCTAGCCGTAATAGACACCTGACCAATGAACCGCTCCGCCACTCCGCTCACCTCTGACCCTGTGGACCGTGTGGTCAATAACACACAGAACATAATCCAAATAGTAATATCACACATGGAAGTGTCACTGTGTGGAGTTGTAGGCCGATTGTATCATTAACCAGTAATTCAGGTAAATCAGTTTCACATCATAGGATTACAGGAATACAAACATTAAGATGAAAATAGCAGTGGAATGATCTGGTTCAGATGTGACTTTAATAAGCAGATTGTCTGATATAACTGTATAGGCTCAGTCATCCTCCTCTGTCCACTCACATCTCTCCTCTCTCAGCTGAGAGGACTGGAGACTGATGGGAGGTTAGAGGTGACCATGAGGATGGTGACTGAATATGATGCCTGACTGCTGAAAGATCCTCTAGGACATGAAGGCCACTAGACCTGGCGAGTGATGATGATGCAGACGCTGACCATGACAAGACACAGGATCACAGCATACCACGCCACCATGACTCACTAACATTCTGGCCCTCACATACACACACACACAAACACATACACAAAAACACATACACACAGACACAAACACAAACACAAACACACACACACACACAGCCTAAACACACATAGCCCTAAATTACAAAATGGAACTGACCATGCCATCAGGAATCACTTCTGTGGCCCAACCAGACTTTAAAGACTTCTGAGCCCCACATAACCAACTGACAGACAGCAGGGAACTGATCCAAGATGAGTCCCCATACAGACATCTCTAGACATGTTTGATCGACATGATGACATAACCAGGCTGATGTAATGCCGAGTCATCACTGGCTCTTCACTCATTGGCCCTGCATAATGCCACTGTGCAGTAGAGAGAGAATCAAAGGGACAGACAGAGAGTTAATAATGAAATAGATAAGGCCTCTTTTACTCTCTTGCAGGCTTTGTCCTGCCTTTACCCTCAAACCTCAGGTGTCCCAATCAAGGAGAGGACCTTTGAAGTGTGACCGCCGGCCAGAGCTCCTTCCATCAATGGTGTGTTTGTGTGCATGTGTCTGTGTGTGTGTGTGTGTGTGTGTGTGTGTGTGTGTGTGTGTGTGTGTGTGTGGTATGTCTGTGCATTCCTCACCTCATGGGAACCACTGTCTTAAGTAGCATTAGAGAAGGAATAACCATACTCTCTCTCTCTCTCTCTCTCTCTCTCACACACGCACTCTCTCTCTCTTCCCATGTCTCTCTAGGATCTTGTCCCCATGGCGATAGGGATCAGGGGATGTGGCATGTGACTGATTTCCCCTTCGTCTCTTCTGGTGATGCATTGACTCATCCCTATGGCAACGATTATCGTAACTATGTCTGTGTGCATGAAGCGTAAAGAAACAGGTTTATACCTGAATGTTAAACCATACCCCACTACACACACACACACACACACACACACACACACACACACACACACACACACACACACACACACACACACACACACACACACACACACACACACACACGAGAAAGTGTGACTTAGGGAGCCACCTTCAGGCCGAGCAGTACTAGTGGGAGTGAGAGGAAGTCATTAAACAGAGAAAACAGAGAACGTAAGAAAGGAGAGATGAGCCTTCTAGATGAAACAAGGCTTAAACAAGCACTCAGTCTTCAAGGGTCTTCTGGGGGATGAGATCTGTTGCCAAATGTCCCTCTTTCTGTGTAAAAGAGAGAGAGAGAGAGAGAGAGAGGAGGGCTAGAGGGGGAGTCGATCCCTCCATCGGATGCCCCTAGGGCTTTATTCAATCCTAGGGAAGCGTGGAGCCCCCAGGGTCCCGATCCAATCAGAGAGCAGAGAGGGCCAGGCGCTGTCCTTGTGGACCCTGAAGTGGTGCTTTATTGTTGCCCACATACGGTTACAAGCACGCACACACGCACGCGCGCATGCACGCACGCACATAACCACACACACGCATGCACACAAACACACACGCACGTACACAAACAGACACGCACGTACACAAACACAAACACACACGCACGCACACACACACACGCACGTACACAACAGACACGCACACACACACACACCCGCACGCACGCACACACATAACCACACACAAACACACACGCACGCACACACACACACGCACGTACACAAACACGCACGCACGCACATAACCACACACACACACACACGCACGCACGCACGCACATAACCACACACACACATAACCACACACACACACACGCACGTAACCACACACACGCACACAAACATACACACGCACGTACACAAACAGACAGGCATGCACACAAACATTCACACGCACGCACACAACCACACACACGCATGCACACCAACACCCACACACAAACACACACACACACACGCACGCCGCGCGCACAGACACACACATACACACTGACATCCATACAGATAAACACTGACAGCTAGGCTGGAGAGTTGGCAAATGACTCATTCTCTCCCATATATTCTACACATGATTCACAGGAGAATCTAGTAGTCACAAGATGTTCATGTTCGAAGGTTAAAACTCTGAAGTAATGAAGGACACATTTTTTGTTGTTGTTGTTCTTTTTTGGGGGTTACATGCTGACCACACCGCTTGCGTCGCGTTGGCGCATCAGAGCATGCTTACGCA